>NC_081560.1:153516021-153833162 GCF_022355385.1 Mustela nigripes
GGGGCACAAAAATATGATCTACTATGCAAGAGGAAAAATTAAATTTTCTTTTAAACTTAATATAATATATAAACTTCATATATATATGAATATTGAATTTTACTAATGTTACTAATGTTACTATATATATAAATATATATATATATTTCAATATTCCTTTATATTTTTGCCTACTGCACACCAAATGGAGCATTAACTTTGACTCTCTTACAGAGGAGTATACCCATGTTTTTATCAGTGCTGCCCTCAATTTCTCGGGTCCCTGAGTATGGCTGGGTCAGTACCAAATGGAGGAGAAATTGTTATATATATATGTATATGTATATGTATATGTATATGTATATGTATATGTATACATACATATATATACATGATTTTGTTTATTTATTTATTTATTTATTTATTTGACAGAGAGAGAGATCCCAAGTAGGAAGAGAGACAGGCAAAGAGAGAGGGGGAAGCAGGCTCCCTGCTGAGCAGAGAACCCGATGTGGGGCATGACCCTGAGATCATGACCTGAGCGGAAAGCAGAGGCTTAACTCAATGAGACACGCAGGTGTCCACCAAAATCACCTTTTCTATGAAGTCTTCAAAACATATAAAGAGAGAGAAATGCAAACATTACTAGGGGAGAAATACAAGAAAATCACAATGAGATATCATCTCACACTCTTTAGATAGGTATTACCAAAACCCCAGAAAGGTTAAGAAGGGTTAGGAAGGAAGTTGAGAAAAAAGGATCTCTTGTACACTATTGATGAAAATGTAAATTGGTGCAGCTTCTCTGGTAAATAATATAGTGTTTCCTGACACATTTCAAAATAGAATTACCATTTGAGCCAGCAAATCTCACCTCTGGGTATATATCCAAAGGAATTTAAATATGGATCTCAAAGAGATATCTGTACTTGCATGTTCACTATAGCAGTTTTCACAATAGCTAAGATAGGCAAATACCTTAAAAGTCCATGTAAAAAAGAATGGGTAAAGAAAATGTGGTATATATACATACGGAATAGCATTCAGCCTTTATAAAGAAGATCCTGCCACTTGCAACAACGTGGATATACCTGGATGAAAGCATCCTAAGTAAAATAGACCTGCAACACTGCACTGCTCTCACTTATATGTGGAATCTAAACAAATACATGGAAGCAGAGTGTAGAATTGTGGTTGTCAGGGACTGAGGGAGGGAGAATAGGTAGGTATTGATCAAGTTTCATTTATACATAATAAGCTCTATAGATCTGTATAACATAGGGCCTGTGACTAACAATATTTTATTGCCTACTTAAGATTTTGCTAAGTGGGCATATCTTAAATTAAGTTCTTTTACTTACCATGTAAGGGCAAAAAAAATCAACAAGGGGGGCCAGGAGGAAGTGCCTGGAAGTGATAGATAGGTTAATGGCATTGATAGTGATGATGGTTTCAAGGGCGTATACTTATCTCCGAACACATCAAATTATAAACATTATATCTACAGCTTCTTGTATGTCATTCGTACCTCAATGAAGTGGTTTGATTTTTTGATTGGAAGTATTATAAATATAGAATTAACTTAGGGAATTTGTCTCAACAAAACGTTTTATAGGACCACAATCTAGTGCACTAATTTCCTCATTAGGGTTGTCCTTCACAGGGGGCCCATATATGGCTGGTAACGACCATCCTGGATTTATAGACTCAGTTTTGTATTTCTGGTCTTCACTTTTCTATTTGTCATGCTCACTCTTTAATCTTAGTCTCTCTCAAGGTAATACAAAATGCGTTTAGTTACTTTAAATATACTCAGTTTTTATCAAATCCTGGCTAAAACTTTGGGAGACACTCAAACTTTTTTCAGTAATTTGACCATCATTTCCTGATTTATTACTGAATTACTGAAACTCATCTACTTCCATGCACTCTTCCGTAGTTCAGAACCCAGGGTGGAACATTATTTCCGTGTTCCTGTAGCATCTTTTTGCTATGTCCATGAGTATTTTCAAGTGGGCCCTAGAGATTTTATGGCTCAATATTCATATTTTTTAAAGACTTTATTTATTTATTTGACAGAGATTACAAGTAGGCAGAGAGGCAGGCAGAAAGAGAGAGGAGGAAGCAGGCTCCCCATTGAACTGAGCAGAGAGCCTGATGCGGGGCTCAATCCCAGGACCCTGGGATCATGACCTGAGCTGAAGGCAAAGTCTTAACCCACTAAGCCACCCAGGCACCCCTCAATCTTCATATTTTGTGAAGAAGAGGACTTGCATATTTTTGGAAGTTGACCAGTTAGTTGAAGGCAGCACCAGGCTTGTCCACTGCAAATGATTCAGAGTCTAATCTGACCCCATTGCATTCCATCCCTACTGCTGCTTCCCTAAGCCTGCATTTTTTTGGGGGGGAAAGAAAATGGTTACAGTGTCTGTATACATTTTCCCACTTTGATCTTGGCTTTTCCAAACTCCTGTTAATACAATGTGTACAGATATGTTAATTTTTAAGGAATGTTTGGTATTTCTTTATTGTCAATCAGATAAAATTGAAATTTCTAATAGGATGCTCAAGGTCAAATAGGATCTAAACATGGAGTAGAATATGTTGCATAAAATGAATTTGATATCTGGCTTCAGGGTTTGGTTTAAAAATAAAATAAAAATCATGTCAATCTTTTAGAGCTATTTCCTCAGAAGAAAAAAACAGACATATCCTAGCTGGAAAATAGATGTAAAAAGGACGAAAATTTAAAGATTGACTTCATGGAAATGTTTTTAAAATAGGTTATCAATCACAAAATAACATTATAGTTGACAACATCAGTCAACCGGGAAAAAATGTTTAATTTGTTTGTTTTCAATACATTATGAAGTAGATAAGCAAATAACTTAGGTTTCCCCAACTTGAATATTTGGGATAAATTACAGAAGCCTGAAATAAGTTCTCCTTTCCACTGATCTACACAAACAGTCTATGGTAACAGCTTTAAGAGAGGAATTAATCATATGTATGCATTATGCATCTGAGGTGCTGTAGACAGAATAAATAATTTAGGAAATAGGAACTGGTCAACCAAGGGGTGCTGTGGTCATTCCCTGTCCTTAGAGAATGGTCTAAACCTTAGAACGATTCTGTTTCTCTCCAGCCTGAGATTGATGCATATATATGTAGCTAAGCTAAGGGCCAAGAACAGCATTTCAGAGCATGCCTGATGCAAACTATATATATTCCAAGGTGAACTGCACTATGACCAATATTTCCTTGAGTTAGGCATGGAGGGAATGTGGACCCAAGCGTTGGTACTATTTCCATCCTTTCCTTTCTAACCACAACATAATATACAACCTTCTAAAATTAAATATCTAAATGCCTCTTGGTAAATCATTATTAATTTTGTTTTGCCATGTTTATGACTAGAGAGAAGTGAAATAAAAAGTGTATAAGTCTACAAAATTTTGGAAATTTCAAGCACATGGTTTATATCAGAGGGAGAAATAAAAATTCAGTAAATGATTTTTTTTGAAAACAGATTTCCATTTTTGTAGGGATGTATGTACAGTGTTCAAATGAAGTAGCCAGGGAAAATGCATTAGGCCTCATATTATGGGCCATAATGAAGACACCTGGTTTTCAGAAGTCTTCCGCTGCAAAGCCTTGTGATATTATTTTTATCTTGATATTTTCATTCTGCACATCGTCTCCTTCAGAGCCTGGTGGACCTGCTTGTTCCGCAGAGTGTAGATGACAGGGTTGAGCAACGGGGTCACCACCGTGTTCACAAGGGCAGCCTCCCTGTTGGAGTCTAGCCTGTTCGCTTGCTTTGGTTTCACATATATGAACACACAGCTGCCGTACATCAGAGAGAGGACTATGAGGTGAGAGGAGCAGGTGGAGAAAGCCCTCTGTTTCTCCTTGGCTGATGGGAGTCGTATGATTGTGACTACTATGTTGCTGTAGGCAATGATGGTTATGATAAGGGATGTTATAAGGATAAACAAAGCGAGAGCAAAAGTCAACATTTCAAAAGACCTGGTGTCAGAACAGGAGAGATGAATCAGGGGGCCAACGTCACAGAAGAAGTGGGGGATGATAAGGGGACCACAGAAGGATAACTGGGAAAACTTTATCAGTGGACCAGTGATGAAAGGGAAGGGCAAAGTGAAGCACACAGTGACCAGGAGGGAGCAAGTCTTCAGGTTCATGATGGTCGGGTAATGCAGAGGCTTGCAAATGGCCACATACCGATCCAGAGACATCACGGCTATGAGGAGGAAAGCTACTGCTCCAAGAAATACAGTAATAAAGGCTTGTATGAAACAGGCAGGAAAGGAAATGGTTTGCCTGCCTAAAAGAAAGATGAGCAACAACTTAGGAATAACAGTATTTAGGACACCACATTCCAAGAAGGAAAAGATGCTGAGGAACAAGTACATTGGTGTGTGGAGCCGGGAATCAGCACAGGTGATGGTGATTATGACAGCATTGCCTACAGTGGACGCCACATATGCCAGCAGGTGCACCAGGAAGAGGACCTTTCCCAGATGCTGGAGGGCAGGAAACCCCTCCAAGGTGAATTCTTGGACAGTTGTCCCATTCCCCATTTCCATGGACATCTCCTTCTACAGCAGCATCCCTGCTCATCTTAACCTACAATTGAGACATCAGGGAATTCAAAGGTTTTAGAGAAGTATATGATTAAGTTATTTACTTATCCAAGAGATTGGCTAGGCTGAGAGAAAAATGGTTTAGGCAGTTGGTCCTTGAATCAGAAGGACCTGAGTTCAATACTTGTTCAATACTGAGGTTGTTTTTTTTTATTGTTATGTTAGTCACCATATAGTACATCATTAGTTTTTGATGTAATGTTCCAAGATTCATTGTTTGCATATAACACCCACTGCCTCAATACTGAGTTCTAACTCCTGAGAGATGGGTCATCTTTTAAAAGGAAGTTAATCTTTGTGAACTTCATTTATCCTCTATTGAATGAAGATGATAGGATCTATCTGTTCATATTCTCATGAGACATAATTAAGATAAAGCATGTAAATCATTTGACATATGATGCCAATATATTCTATGTGTTCCTCAAAGTTTAATTGTAATGCAGTGTTCATTACTATAATCTTTAAATAGAGCCTCAATAGTAGGCAGGGGAATTGATATTTTTCTAATTATATGTAATTGTACTGTTTTTAATAATATTATTAATTTTAAGTAAGCATAACAGTAATGTTAGAAATATCCCTTTTGAATATCTGTTTTATAATTCAACACATTCTATAGTCCAAGTTGTCATCAATATCATATGTTGAGGACTTACGCTTGGTATTAGGCTGGCCACTGATATTCAGAATTTTTTTATTTTTTCTTCAAAATAACTATGACCCCCTTCTTCTACATTAGCAGAAACTGATGCTTAGAGAGTTCCAGAAGGCTTAGGTCTGATTCTTGAGCTAGATCTGCCATATCTTAGAACATTTCCTGTTTCCAGATACAGTATTAAAATATTTTTAAAAGGAAACAAACATGTTGCTGATGATCTCTAAACCTGAAGTGAAAGATTTGCTTTATTTAATTGTCTCTATCCTTGGTTAGAGTTGCTGATGAGTTACTGACCTGTGGAATGACACGGGGCTTAGGATCTATATTAACACAAGCATTTTATAGAAGAGACTGGAGACTAGAGACATTATGGACCACTCAGCAACCTGACATAAAGTAGAAGTCCAGGATTTACCACCACCCCCACCCAGGGTTCATGCTGGGTTTTGGAGGAGGTGGGAGTGACAGTAGGTCACTTAACACACCAAGGAGGATATGCTGGGCACCTGGTACTCATATACTCACTCTTACATCAAAGCTCGGGGAAATTCTTCTCTCTTCAGTCCTCTCAGTCAGAAACTTCCCTCATGATGGTTCTAGCTCTAGCATTTCAACTAGGTTAAATGCTGGCTGTGAGGGATGTGTCACTCTCACTAACTGACAGTGGGCCAGGCCCTCTGCAGGGCTGTTCCTGAAAGCAAACCACTCACCCCTGTGTGGACAGCTTGAGCAAGACTCTCCTGTTCCTGCAGACCCAATCCCCCAATCTGTCCAGCAAGCCACCACGTTCCCTGAGACCAGTCACACCCAGAGGTCACCTCATGGGAGGTAGGGTTTCCTCCTCATGCTGCTATTGTCTTCCAACAAGTCAAGACCTTGTTCTGGGCTGAGAGGAAAGGAGAGGAGAACGAAACTCATTTGTCACAGTCTGTTGTCCCAGAGAGGGTCGAATATGCATCCCGTACTGCCAGTGTTCTGGCTGACACAGCCTTGTGTCCATAGCCCAGAATGTTTCATAGCAAAACAAGGCTATGTTGGCCGCCTTAACCACTGAAAGCCTAGAAAGGATCAGACAAATTAAAACAACCATATTTCACTGCCTCCAATTTGGGCTAAAGCTTGATTCCCAGACTACTTAGGGTTTTGATGAAAGGTCTGACTCTGCCTCCCCCAGTGGGTAAAAGCTACCTCACAGGTAACTTTGCTGTACCTCCAATAGTATTTAACAGGAACAGGCACCTTCTTCTATGTTTAGCCCTGGGTCTTACTGAGACAAGGGTCCCTCTTCTGCAGCACTTCACGTCATGGTTTTCCTGCTTGAAGATACCTTTTATGCACTATGCTCCTCCATCACGTCCTTAAATTTCCATGTGGAGAAGCATCCTTGTTTTACTGCATCAGCAATGCGGAGCTGCTTACATGCAAGTCTGAGACTCTGTGATATTTTTCCCACCGGACCATATAGTCGACAAGCAGAATGGACCCAGCCAGTGAACAGAGAGCATGCCCCCAAATCCTATGAGATGCTAAAAAGACAGGTGCAGAAAGTAACGTCATGACTAGTGTCCTGGGCACAGCTAATTGGTCACTGTTGAGGATAGGAGTTGCTGGTGCAACCCTTATATTTATCTTTCCATTGTCTGTGGTGGTGCTGACTCCCAGATGTCTGCATTGTTCTGTGCCAAGATTTTTCAAGGAAATTATATGAAAATTTCCCAAGGGTTTCTAAAATCCCAAGTTGAATATTGCTACTGATTTGTAGCAAAAATCCAGACTACAATTTTCTACATGTGCATATGCACTATGGCCAGAAAATTGTTGTTAACAGAATAGATTTTATGGTAAATAAGAGCTGGCCTACACCCTGGCTTTCATCAGACTTTTGGAAGATACTGGGGAAGTCCTTCTGGGTGTTTGGATCATCTTTCCTCTAGTCCCCCATTGTACCTCTAGCCATATTCTTCAAGTCTGCAACTTTATGGTTTTCCACTAAACAGTTTTCTCTATACTTTTAATTTATATCCCTCCATTTCTCAGTGACACAGGATCCATAGTGGCTGTGACACTTTACTGTCTTGTCTTGTTACATCTCAGTGCTTTAAGGGAGAAACAATACAATATTTTTTTAAGATTTTATTTATTTATTTGGCAGAGAGAGAGAGATCACAAGTAGGCAGAGAAGCAGGCAGAGGGGGAGTTGCGGGGGAAGCAGGTTCCCCACTTAGCAGAGAGCTTAACAAGGGGCTTGATCCCAGGACCCTGGGATCATGACCTGAGCTGAAGGCAGAAGCTTAACACACTGAGCCACCCAGGGGCCTCAAAACAATACAGTTCTTATGGACTCTTTCAAAAGGTGTGGAAACAAGGTATTTCAAAAAAAAATATAAGCAGAATATTCTCTTTTCCCCCACCTGTATTGCAGTATAATTGACATATAACATTGTGTATGTTTAAGGTGTACAAAGTGATGATTTGATATACCCATATATTATGAAAGGTTTACCACAGTAAGGTCAACTAACACCTCCTTCACTTCACACAGTTACCATATTGTTGTTGTTACAGTTAGAACATTAAAGTTGTTCTACTCTCACAGATCAATAATGTTTGCTTCTACTGGTCAAAAATATTGAAAACACTGTAAAACAAACCTGCGATTTTAAAAATCAGTATAGCATTACCTAATGGTTACCTGGTTTCTTGAATGTGTTTAATTGAAAAAATATAGTTATCTTTTGGAACTTAAAAAATATGTATAATATGATTTAAAAAACAGTATATTTGAAAGTGCACAAATTTTTAAAGGAGAAAAAATAGGTAAGTAGAAAACAAACAGTAAGATGGTCAGAATTACCCCAAATTTATAGTAATAAATTAATGAAAATAGGCTAAATATCCAATTTGAAAGAAAACTGTGAGTTTAAATAAAAATAAATACATAGGCTGAGCTATATGCTGCTCAAGAGAGACAGAGTTTGGGGTGCCTGGGTGGCTCAGGGGGTTAAAGCCTCTGCCTTTGGCTCAGGTCATGATCTCAAGGTCCTGGGATGGAGCCCTGCATTGGGCTCTCTGCTCAGCAGGGAGCCTGTTCACCCCTCTCTCTCTCTCTCTGCCTGTCTCTCTGCCTTCTTGTGATCTTTGTCTCAAATGAATAAATAAAATCTTAAAAATATATATATAAGAACATAGAGAGGTTGCAAATAAAAGCATAGACAAATAAAAACTAAATATATCCCATACAAACTCAAAGGATGGTGAGGTAACTGTGTGTTTGACAAAGCAGACATTAAGACAAAAACTATCACAAGAGGTAAATATATAAAGTTTCATATATAAAAACATGTATAAAACACAATATAACCCCCAAACTACTAGATCTCATACAGCAATTCAGCAACGTGGCAAGATACAAAATCAATGTACAGAAATCAGTGGCTTTCTTATATATTAATAATGAAAATACAGAAAGGGAAATTAGAGAATTGATTCCATTCACTATAGCACCAAGAACCATAAGATACCTGGGAATAAACCTAACCAAAGAAGTAAAGGATCTGTACCCCAGGAACTACAGAACACTCATGAAAGAAATTGAAGAAGACACAAAAAGATGGGAGACCATTCCATGCTCTTGGATCGGAAGAATAAACATTGTTAAAATGTCTATACTGCCTAGAGCAATCTATACTTTTAATGCTATTCTGATCAAAATTCCACCAGTATTCTTCAAAGATCTGGAGCAAATAATCCTAAAATTTGTATGGAATCAGAAGAGACCCCGATTTGCTAAGGAAATGTTGAAAAACAAAAATAAAACGGGGGGCATCACGTTACCTGATTTCAAGCTTTACTACAAAGCTGTGATCACCAAGACAGCATGGTACTGGCATAAAAACAGACACATAGACCAGTGGAACAGAGTAGAGAGCCCAGATATGGACCCTCAACTTTATGGTCAAATAATCTTCGACAAAACAGGAAAAAATATACAGTGGAAAAAAGACAATCTCTTCAATAAATGGTGCTGGGAAAACTGGGCAACTATATGTAGAAGAATGAAACTCGACCATTCTCTTACACCGTACACAAAGATAAACTCAAAATGGATAAAACACCTCAATGTGAGACAGGAATCCATCAGAATCCTAGAGGAGAACATAGGCAGTAATCTCTTCGATATCAGCCACAGCAACTTCTTTCAAGATATGTCTCCAAAGGCAAAGGAAACAAAAGTGAAAATGAACTTTTGGGATCATCAAGATCAAAAGCTTCTGCACAGCAAAGGAAATAGTCAAGAAAACAAAGAGGCAACCCACAGAATGGGAGAAGATATTTGCAAATGACAGTACAGACAAAAGGTTGATATCCAGGATCTCTAATGAACTCCTCAAACTCAACACACACAAAACAGACAATCATATAAAAAAATGGGCAGAAGATATGGACAGACACTTCTCCAATAAAGACATACAAATGGCTATCAGACAAATGAAAAAATGTTCATCATCACGAGCCATCAGGGAGATTCAAATTAAGACCACATTGAGATATCACCTTACACCAGTTAAATGGCCAAAATTAGCAAGACAGGAAACAACATGTGTTGGAGAGGATGTGGAAAAAGGGGAACCCTCTTACACTGTTGGTGGGAATGCAAGTTGGTGCAGCCTCTTTGGAAAACAGTGTGGAGATTCCTCAAGAAATTAAAAATAGAACTTCCCTATGACCCTGCCATTGCACTCGTGGGTATTTACCCCAAAGATACAGATGTAGTGAAAAGAAGGGCCATCTGTACCCCAATGTTTATAGCAGCAATGGCCATGGTCACCAAACTGTGGAAAGAGCCAAGATGCCCTTCAACGGTAAGGAAGATATGGTCCATATACACTATGGAGTATTATGCCTCCATCAGAAAGGATGAATACACAACTATTATAGCAACATGGACTAGACTGGAAGAGATTATCCTGAGTAAAATAAGTCAAGAAAAGAGAGTCAATTATCATATGGTTTCACTTATTTGTGGAGCATAACAAAAAGCATGGAGGACATGGGGAGTTAGAGAGAAGGGGGTTGGGATAAATTGGAAGGGGAGGTGAATCACGAGAGACTATGGACTCTGAAAAACAATCTGAGGGGTTTGAAGTGGGAAAGGGGGTGAGAGGTCGGGGTACCAGGTGGTGGGTATAATAGACGGCACGGATTGCATGGAGCACTGGGTGTGGTGAAAAAATAATGATACTATTATGCTGAAAATAAATAAATGAAAAAAAAAAACCACAATCTAATAATAAAGGTATTCATTAATAGGAAGACTTAACAGCCTAAATTTGACTAAAAAATATATGACTTGGCAGATGACAAAACTAAAATTAAATCCAAAATCACAAATGGAGATTTTTAAAACATTTCTCTAAGTAACTGATAGAACAGATAAAAAAAATCAGTAATGAAATAGAAGATTTAAACCACATATTTAAACACTTACACATAGAACAGTATATCCAGCAACCATAGAGTGATATTAATCTCCAGTTCACATGGAACATTAATCAAAACTGACCATATGCTGAGCCATAAAGGAAGTCTCAACACAGTTTCGATGATAGACTTGACAAGGACATTACAAGAAAAGGACAATTTTGGATAAATCTGTGCAATAAATATAAATGCAATTGTAATAAAATCACAGCAGGTATTTTTGTGGAAATTAATCAGCTGATTCTAAAATTTTTATAGAAATTAGAAGCACCAAGAACTAATAAAACAGTTTGATGAATTAGAATAAATTTGGAGAATATATAAGATTGAAGACTTCTTAAAGCTACAGTGAGGAAACATTGGGCATTTATACAGTAAGAGATAAGTAGAAGAGCATCTGTGGTGTGACTGAGCTTCTGAAAGCCAAATTTCATTTGTTGTAGAAAAGTAACTCTGGGGAGAATTCAATGAATAAACAAAATTTCTTCAGTTTGTAATTTCTTTCCAGCCATCTGAGGTAAAATGTTAAGTGTTGCTTGCTGGTCTTCTGCAAGTTCATGACTGCATATGAAGGCATGATGTTCCCTTCCTTCTGGAATCTCTTTTGTGCCCAAATTGTGACCAATTTCAGATTTGCCACTTGACACTCAAGATTATATTTATTTCCCATCTGGATAGTCTGGATCACCTTTGGTGGAAATAATGGAAAGAGATAAATACATGTGCCATATTTTTCTTACATTTTGAAAAAACTGAAATCTTCCAGAAAAGCTGCAAGTATAACATAAAGAATATCTATATATAGTTCACCCAGATTCCCCAATTGTTCACATTTTATTAATATGTTTATTAATAAAACTTATTTATCTTATGCTCTGAAGCATTTTTCTAGGCTGTATAGATGATGTCCCATTACTCATAAATACTTCAGTATGTATTTCCTAAAGCCAAGAACATAATTATTCTGTTAAATGTTATGGATTGAATTGTGTTTCCTCGAAATCTGTATGTTGAATCCTTAAGCCTCAATATTACTGTAGTTAGTAGCAGTAGTTAGTAGCAGAGCCTTATAGGATGTAACTGAAGTTAAATGATGTCATAATGGTGGGACCTTAATCCAAAAAGACTGAGGTCCCTGGGCACCTTGACAGAGCTCTGTCAAGTAGATGAATAAAATCTTAAAAAAAAAAAAAAAAAAAGACTGAGATCCCTATAGGAAGAAGAAAGGATGCTAGGAGTATGCATGCACACACAAAAAAAAAGGTGTTTAAAGACACAGCAAGAAGGTGGAAATCTGTAAACCAGGAAAAATCTCACCAGAAACCAATCCTGCAGGTACCTTAATCTCGGATTTCTGGCCTCCAGAACTTGAGAAAATAAATTTCTGTTATTCAAGCCATTTGATTGGTATTATTTTGTAATGGCAGCCCTGGTAGATGAACACACTTCCCTATTATAGCACAGCCATTAAAATCAAGAAATTAATATTTGTACAATATCACCATCTAATATAGACCTGATTCAAATTTTCCAGTTGTGCCAACAATGTTCTTTTTGGCAAAAACAAAACAAACAAAAAAGAAAAACAAACTTCTATTTTCTCCCTTTCATTTATAGTCCAGGATCCAATCCAGAATCTCATGTTGATTTGTTATGTGTCTTTAGTTCCCTTTGATCTGGAATAATTCCTCAATCATTCCTTATTTTTCATGGCCTTAGCATCTTTTGAGTACTGATCAGTTATAGAACTTCCCTCAGTTTTGGTTTGTTGGATATTTCTTAAGCATGTGCACTTTTGGCCAGAATACTAGAGAAGTGAATCTATGTTCTTTTCAGTGTGTCACTCCAAAGACCGATGTTATTCATTTGTCCCACGAATAGCAAAGTCAAATTTTATCACATGGCTTACATGGTGTGAGCCAAGTTTTTCCATTTAAAGTTAACAAGTATTTTTTTATTAACTGATACGTATAAGTACTTTACTTCCTAATTAATAAGTATTAAAAAGTATGCATGTTACTTTTAATTTAGTAAGTAATCATTAAGTGTTTTGTGGGACAGGACTTTGAGACTGTGTACAAGCCTCTGTCTTCCCAAACATATATCCGTTGATTTTAGGATCCCCAGATGATCATGCCAGAATCACTTATTATAAATAGTGATTTTCTAATTGATCATAGAAAATATCAGCAAAGAAATGGAAGATATTAAAAAATCAAATGGATACTATATAACTGAAAAAAATAACCAATATAAAAAGCTTAATAGAGAGGCCAAAGAGTAGAATTAATATCACAGGGGAAAGAATAAGTGAATTCAAAGATACAATAAAACAAATAACTCTATATGAACAATAGAGAGAAAATAGACTGCAAAGAAATGAACAGAATCAAAGGGACCTATAGGTAAAAAGAAAACATCTAACCTTGGCATCAGAAGAGTAACAAAAGTAGGAGAGAAGGACATGCAGTTAAAAAGAGTTTATAAATAAATAATGGCTAAAAACATCCCCAATTGGCAAAAGATATACATTTACAGATTCAAGAAGCTGAGTGCACCCAAATATAAATCCATATCAAGACACATCAGAAATAAACTTCAAAAAACTAAAGACAAAGGAATATTCTCGAAAACAGTCAGAAAGCATGATGCATTATGTGCAAGTAAGAACAGCAGACTTCTCAACTGAAACTGTGGACCCCAGAAAGACATGATGCAATATTTTTAAAGTGCTGAAAGGGAAAAACAATTTTTCTAGAATTCTGTGTCCAGTAAAAATATCCTTCTGGAATAAAGATAAGATCAAGACATTCTCAGATGAAGGAAAATGAAAAGATTTTATGTCAGTGAAGCTGCTCTCAAATCAATCTATCATCTATCTATCCATCTAGCCTCATGTGTATGTAAAAAAAAGTCCTTCAGACTGAAGGGAAATGATACCAAAGAAAACTCGGAATACTTGGACTATCAGGAATAAAGAAGGAACAACGGAAAGAGTAAAAATATGGAACGCAACCCAAGTAATGTTATACTTTTTCAGATCCAAGGACTGAAGAAGCATTACAGCCCCTGCTTTTACTCTTTTATGATCTTGAGACCTCCATGTTGTGAAGAAGTCCAGTCTAGCTGACTAGAAGATGAGAGAGACTTCCTCAAGGAAGAGGCATACACAATAGACAGCACCAGCTTTTAGATGTGTAAGTAAGGTCATTTGGGGCCTTCTATGTCCAGTTAAGCCATAAGATACCTGTACCTATCTGAATGATTCCAGGGAAGATAGCAGGAAAACCAGCAAAGGTTGCCAAGCCAAAGAACTGGAAAATAATAAATCTTTGTTATTCCAAGACTTTTAAAAAAAAATGCTTAAGAAAATAAGTATGGGCCACAGACTTTGAGAAAACCTACTTCAAAACACATATCTGATAAAGGACTTGTATCCAAAATATATAAAGAACACAATTTAACAATGATAAGTCATCACAGAAATGGATTACTACTTAGCAATAAAATGAAGCCCACTACAGATACATGCAACAACATGGAGGAATCTCAAAAACACACAGAATGAAAGAAGCTAGACACAAAGAGCCTATGGTGTGATTCCGTTTATCTGGAGTTCAGAACCAGGTAAAACTACTATATGATAATGAAAATCAACACAGTGGATTATCACTCAGGGTGGAAGGCAATAACTGGGGAAAGAGAGAAGGAAATTTTCTGGGATCATAGAAATGCCACATATCTTAATTAAGATGGTAGGTGCATAAGTGTATACATTTGTCCAATTAATCAGCTTTAACTTACAAACTGTGCTTTTTATTTAAATATAAATCATGCCCCAATGAAATGAGAAATTGAAAAAATAAATGCTTAATATACACAAATTTTAATATATATTATGAGCAGATAACAGTTTTTTCTCAAAGAAAAGTACTTAACAAAAAATTGAAATAATTGAATAAAATAATTGAAATAAAATGTTTTTTCTTTAGAAATGCAATCTTATAAACAAAATATTTAATCATTTTTGAGTTGTATGTTTTTTTGTGAAAAAATTTCTGTTACAAAACTCTTCCTAACTCTAATGGGAGGAAGACTCCAGATGTAGTTATGAGCTAATGACAAAAAATGTCCTCTGACACTTTAATGTTCAAATAATTTCCTCTAGTATTTGATAACTTCAAGGAAGTATTTAGAAGAATATTTGAGTTTCTTTTCAGGGGCTAGTCCTTTTATTGATAGTGAACTATAGTCTATTTAAAAAATAATCAAACATGCCTTTATATTCTTTATTTTCATGATGTTTAGATGGGAGTTCCCATGCAAGATCACCGGGACCAGTTTGAGTATTTTCCTGGACATATTCCACTTGCTCAAAATTTCTCTGAAGTAAAGGAAACAAATTTTCTTGAAATAGAAGTTTGGGGGGCACCTGAGTGGCTCAGTGGGTTAAGCCTCTGCCTTTGGCTCAGGTAATGATCCCAGGGTCCTGGGATCCAGCCCCCATCAGGCTCTCTGCTCTGCAGGGGGTCTGCTTCCTCCTCTCTCTCTGCCTGCCTCTCTGCCTACTTATGATCTCTGTCAAATAAATAAATAAAATCTTAAAAAAAAAAAAAGAAATAGTTTTGCTTAGTCAAGCACTGTTTCCTTCTCTCCCATGAAGATTATAGAAATATGCAGGAATGCTTTGTACACAAGGACAAATTTTATTCTTTTCTAGGTTCTAGCACAGCATAAAATTCTGTTTCCATCACAAGACATAATGATTCAGCTTTCAGAGTATTTATAATACTGAAATAACTATTACATCAATAAAACTTATTTTCTGGTTGAGTTCAAATTCATATGATTTTATAAATTGCAAAAAGTCAGCCAAGAAGTGTCAGTGGGTTATTGAAGTAATATATGGAGAACATGACGATGGCATATTTGTGAAGCCTACTGTGTGTTTGTCAACTGCTCCCAGGACCACTGAAGGAGAAAATGTTGGAAGAATAATGAATGAATTTTTATTGGAAAAATGCCACTGGGGATAACTGCCAAAGTGTTACAGTAACTGGAGAGACTAACATCCAGGCCAACCGATGGGGCATGCAGGCAGAGAGGGAATGAAAGCTTTTGGTGTTGTCAGCCCATCTGACTCAACATTTATACTTTGCCTCCCCTCCTGCACCCCACTGAACCACTCAGGGTGCTAGCAATAAATCTTCTTCTAACCACAGTGGAAAACCAGTTCAAAAGGTCCTTCCAATTTGACAAGCAAGATCCTCATCTGAAATACTCTTTTCCCTCATCATGCCACTGCCAGGTGATTATTAACTCCCTAGTTGCAGTGGTTCCCAAAATTTGGCATGCATCAGTGTTACCTGGAGCCTTTTTTAAAGATCACTGGGCCCCATCGCAAGTGTTTCTTATACTGTAAGTGGTGCTCCCAAATTTGCATTTATAACGAGTTACCAGGTGATGTATTGCTACTGTAGGGACCACACTTTGAGGCCCAATGAAATATTTCACTCCTTTGACATCATTCCAATTTGCTTCCAGTAAGTGTGAATTCATCTTCATGAAGATTATCAGTGAGGGAAGGGGAAGCTGAGGAAATAATAAGCTGTTTTATATCCAGCAACAAAGTGGAGTATAAGCAAATGAATGCCGTGGGAAATAGTCTCAAGTGAGGGGCTTATTAGAATGGAACTGTTTGTAGGAAGCAGGGGTAGAAAGAATAAAGAGGCAGGGTAACAGGCAAGAGGAAGTTTGTTTATTTATTTTTGCTTAACTTGGTGTGTCAACTGGCTCTGAGAGCCATAAGCAGAAGCGGCTTCAGAGTTAGTTAGTGGTAACTGTGACAGAGCATTAACAGGGAATTCTCCAGAGCTGCATGGAAGCCTTTTCATCCCAGAACACCGTAAGTAAGGAGCTACCACACAGAAATTCTCTGTGCACTTGGGCTTATAATTAGAAGTAACAAATTCATTTCCTAGCCTACCAGTGACTCCAGTGGGGATAAATTAACAGATAATTAATTCTTCAGGGAGCACTTTTTTCATTGTTTAGTTCAACTTGAAAATACTTTTCTGTGAAACTTACACGCTTGTGGGAAATCATAAAATACCGCTTTCATTATCCTGCTGGTTCTCTAATTAACTAATGCAGGAAAGTAGTTATCAGGCATTCTCCTCCACACCCCCAACCCCACCCAAAACCTCAGTGAGTCTGCCCTTTGAACTCTGAACGGGACTAGGTAAGGCAGTGACAACACAAAAGGTATGCAAATAATTTAATAATACAGTGACTGAGTATTGGGTTTTGACTGGGGAAAAAGGAAAATGAGCCAAGAGCAGAAGGTGTTCAAAAACTGAAGGCCCAAAACTGATTGCAGGTGATAAGCAAAAATAAAGAAGTAAAAAAATAACTGTAGGAACTAGTTCCAGGTAAGCTGGGGAAAACATGTTCTACCCTCTCTGCCGTACTGAAAATGGCTATAAAACAGAGTGGCTGGGGCAGCTGTGAGAGGATTCTGCCCTGTGGACCACAGCAGGAGGATTGGAAAGAAGACCAAAATTTGACGTACCACGGAATCAGTGATGAGTTTACCATGTTTATTTATTCTCTGGTTCTCTTGCTTCTTGGTCCAGTCACAAAAGTGAGCAACAGAGAAGAGTAACTAAGGCCCCATGCTTCTGGCCACAAAACCCAAAAGAGGCACTTCAGGGACATGAGATGTATTGGGGAGATTATGATGAGGGGTAACCAGAGGAAAGGGATCCCATTAATTTATTCAATAACTCAAAGATGTATTCCCAAACTGTGCATGATGGGATCTGATCTTAATCAGCATAATCAAGACTTTGAAAATGGAATTACCAGAAAATTTCTGGCCCTTCCCAGACTGCCACTGGTGGTGCACATGAGGGACAGATCTGAATAGCTTTGCAAAGGTTTTGAAAACTGCACTGACATTGAAACTGCCTATAGAAGATGGGAGAGCACGGATGGTCTAAACCGAATCAGGTCCATTTTCAAAAACCAACATTTTCAAAAGGTTGTTTAAAACAAAAACCAACATTTTCAAAAGGTTGTTTAAAAAGACTCAGAGTCTGAAAACCTGATATCCCAATTCAAAATTACTCAGCTTATGAAGAACCAGGAAAATCTTGATTCTCCTAGGAGAAGATAGTTAAGACACATCACCTCTCAAATGAAAAGATGTTGAAATTACCTGGCAAAGACTTTAAATTAATTATTTTAAAATATTCTTACAAGCAAATATAAGCACTTGTAAGATTAGTAGAGTAATAGGACTCATCTGATGTTTAAAGATGCCATCTGATATTTCCATATCATAACTGAAAATATCAGAACTGAAAAATACAGTGACAAAAATATAACCCTCAAGGACTGAGCTCAAAAGCTTAAGTGGACATGACATAAAATTGTCGGTGAAATTGAAAATAGATCTGTATAAATTATCCCACCTGGAAAAGAAAGAGGAAAAAAAAAG
Source organism: Mustela nigripes (assembly GCF_022355385.1). Lineage (NCBI taxonomy): Eukaryota > Metazoa > Chordata > Mammalia > Carnivora > Mustelidae > Mustela > Mustela nigripes. The sequence continues at coordinate 153,534,308 of NC_081560.1, forward strand.
ACTTAAAACCAACGAACAGAGCTTCAGTGACATGTAGCTACAGTGACAAGCAGAAAGAGTTCAGTGCTGAATAACGTAGTTCAAGAGACAATGACCAAAAACTTCCTAAATTTGGTAAACTACATAAATCTACAGATTCAAAAAGCTGAACAAACCCAAACAGGATAAATCCAAAGAAATTCCATGCTCAGACCAAACATAATTAAACTGTTGAAAACTAAAGACAAAATAAAATATTCAAATCAACCAGAAAAATAAAGATGTTATTACCTGTGGGGGAAGAACAATTCTAGAAGAACAATTCTAACCAGAAACTAGTGAAGAAAGTGGGGTGATAGTTTTCAGTCGCTGAAAGAAAAGACCTGCTGTCAACCTGAAATTTCATATTTAGAAAAAAGCACCCTTAGGAAATAAGGTAAAGGAAATCTAAGAGAAATTTGTTGCCACCAGATCTGCTATAAAAGAATTGATGAAGGAAGTTTTTTTCATTTTTTAAATTTTATTTATTTAATAATTTAATTTAATTTTGTTGTTTTAGCTAAATACACAATGATAGACGGGAAAAGGTACCAGAAAAAAAATGGTACATTGGGGATAATAAGCAAGAGAAAATGTAAATATCTTGGTACATATTCTGTTTTTGAGTTCTTGAAAAATATATTTGGTGGTTGAAAGGAAAAATTATAACATTATCTGCAGGGGGGGTTCAATTTATACAGATATAATATATAAGATAACTATAACAAGAGTGCCTGGGTGGCTCTATTGGTTAAACATCTGCCTTCGGCTCAGGTCGTGAACTCAGGGTCCTGGGATGGAGCCCCATGTTGGGTTCCCTGCTCAGCGAAGAGCCTGCTTCTCCCTCTCCCTCTGCTGCTTCCCCTGCTTGTGCTTTCTCGCTCTCTCTCTAATAAATAAACACTATTTTAAAAAGATAATTAGAACAAAAAGGAGGAGGATAAAGGGATCCATGCGGCTGAAAGATTTCTAAATTCCACATAAGTGTTGATTCTAATTAGACTGTGGAATGTTAAATATGTAAATTATAATTTTCCTAGTAACCACTAAAGCAATCTATCCAAATAAATATTATATTTTAAAAATTGATTAATTAAAATGGAATAATAAATATTCAAAGAAGCCAAATGAAGACAGGGTTTGGGAACATGAAGGCAGGAAAAACAGAGGAAAAACCGTAAAACAAATAACAAAATGGCACACCTAAATCCAAACATAAGAATAATTTCAATAAGTGGAAATGACCTAAACTCACCCAAAAAAGGGCAGAGATTGGCATAACAAACCCTGCAAGATTTCATTAATATGGGGTATCTAACGTAGTCATACTCTTAGAAAGAGTATTCTCTAATTAGAAAGTAAAATGGTGGTTGACAGGGTGGTTGCCAGGTAATTTCAGTAAGGGGAGTTGTTTCATACCTAGAGTTTTATAAGGTTCTATAAGATCTTTTATAAGATCTTTTACACAATAATGTAGATATATTTAATGCTACTGTACTGTATACTGAGAAATGGTTCCGATGGTAAATTTTATGTTATGTGCTTTTTACCACAGGAAAAAGACAGAGACCTTTCAGATTAAAAACATACAAACGAACAACTAAAACATGACTGAACTACATGTGGTTTACAAGAAACTAATTTGAGATATAATGATACAGGGGGACACCTGGATAGCTCAGTCAGGTAAGTGTCCAACTCTTGATTTTGACTCAGGTCATGATCTCATCCAGGTCCTGAGATCAAATCCCCCATCAGGCTTCCTGCTAGGAGTACAGTCTGCTTAAGATTCTCTCCCCTCCCCCCGCCTCTCTCCATCATGCTCATGCTCGAGCATGCTCGCTCGCTCTCTCTCTCTCCCCCCCTCCCTCCCTTCCTCTTTAAAAAAACAAGAGATACCATGATACAAGTAGTTAACAAGTAAAAGGATGGAAAATGACATAGCATGAAAACACTAATCAAAATAATGCTAGAGTAGTTATATTTATATAGATAAAATATACTTCAGAGTTAAGACAATTACCATGAATTAAAGAGAAAAGTTACATAATGAAAAAGTTTCCATTTCACCAAGAAGTTGCAAAATTCCTGATTGTATAAGTACCTAAAAAAAGAGCTTCAAAACACTTGGAACAAAAAATGGCAGAATTAGGAAAAAATTAACAAATCTACAAATATCACTGGAGACTTTAACACTCCTTATTTGTAATGGATTTAACTGGGGGGAAAAAATCAGCAAGTATATGGAAGAACTGAACATCACCCTTAACTAAGTAGATATAATTGACACAGAATGCTTTACTGAATAATAGCAGAATATATATTATTTCCAAATGCACATGAACATTCACCAATACAGAATTTTTCCTGCATCATAACATATATTTTAACAAATTTACAATAATTTAAATTATACAAGTCATATATATTCTATGACCATAATTATATATAAACTAGAAATTAATAGCAGAAAGATAGCCAGAAAATCTTAAGGTGCTTAGAAATTAAATAGCACATTTCAAAATAATTTTTGGCTAAAAAATGATTACTTATTTATTCCAATCCACTATTTATCACCAATAGGAAGTAGGAAGAAAAAAATTTTTCATATTTTGAAGTGAAAGAAAAATGAAAACATAACATCAAAATCTGCAGGATGGAGCTAAAGCAGTGTTTCCAGGGAAATTTATAGTGTTACCTGATTATAAATAAGTCACAAGTCTTGCCCATACTCAGTGGGAGGAAATTACACAAGGGTGTGAATACCAGGAGGTGGGGATAATTGGAGGCTACCTGAAAGTTTATATGGCACACCACCTTTCTAAGATTTCCATTGGAACAGAGCTGGAAAGCTAGTCTAAGGTAAATCTATTCTTAGAGAAGGAGAATGGATTTTATTAACCCTTTACATAGAAAGAAAGGGTTTGGAGAAAAAGTGACTAATCCCTCCTTTCCCTTCCCAGACCCTCTCTCTCTCCATCCCAACACAGTGCCTTCATGCAGCCAGTGTTAGTAGTGGAGTTTGTGACCTTCCTTAAATATGCATGTGCTTAAATACTCACGTGTTAACTATACTTAAGTACATTTAATGGACATTTTCTCTTTAAAAAGGTCAGATCATATTGATTACATTATTTTTAAGCTTGCTTTTTTCTTTTTAACTTTTCACTTTGAAATAAATTCGGACTTACCCAGTAAAAGATGCAAACTGAACAAAAGTGATTCTCATATACCCTTCATACAGTGTCCTAAAATATTAACATATAACCAGAAAGCAATGATAAAACCAAGAAATTAACATTTAATCTGCAGATCTTATTAATATTTTGTCAGTTGTCCTACTAACTGTCCTTCTTCTGGTCCAAGATCCAATCCAGTGCATGTATTATATCTGTGCATAGCTTCTTGCTTCCTACACCTTCTGTGATCTGAGATAGTTTCTTCCATATTTCATTGCCTTTCATGGCTCTGATATCTTGAAGAGTACTATTTATTCTATACAATGATGCTCAATGTGGGTTTATCTGATTAAAGTAGCTTGTGCAATTTTGTCAAAAATACTATAGAAATGATATTGTGCTTTTCTCTGGCATTTATGTCACCATATCTTGTTACTGGTGATGTTAGTTTACTGTTAGTTACAGTTACAGTTATTGGTTAAGTGGTGTCTATTTAAAATTAATAAAGTTACTATTTTTCCCATTGTACTTAGTGTCTTATTGAAAGATGCTCTGAGACTATGTAAATATTAAATCCTTGTAATTTTGCCCACTCATTTAATATCTAGTACTGACACTTGCCTGAAACAATTATTACTGTGGTATTTTTCAAATGGTGATGTTCTTTTTCCATCATTCTATCTACACTTATTAGAATTTTACTGTAAGGAAGTGGTTTTCCTTCTCCCACTATCTGTTTATTAATTCAATTCTTTATCCATATCAGCATGGATGGACTCATGGGTATTGGTTTACTTAGTGGTCTATATCTATTAGTATCACTGTTCACTGTGTTGCTCAAATTGTTCCATATGTGGCCACTGGGAGCCCCCTCAAGTTAGCTCCAGTGCCATTTGATATATCTCTATTATTCTGGGGAAACCTGCTAGCATCACGAAGGAGCTCCAAGCTCATCTTGTTCTTCCCTGCAGCAATTCTGTGATCAGTCATTTTCGAAAGAGCTCTGGTTCCTTTTATCGGATTGACTTGGGCCATTTCAGCCTGATCATGACTGATGTGTGTCCCAGTTGGTCATCTGAAGCTTTCAATTCTTTAATAGAGCTTCTTACTACTGAATCAAGCTGCATTTATTTTGTTCTCCTAAGACTGGTGGTGTGTAAGCCTTCATGCACTCCCACATGCTTTACTGGATTACTTAGTTTTTGAAAATTATAAATAGAAATTTGTGATAGAAATTCTCCTCCTGGGAAAAGTACTGTCTTCTATACTGTCAATTCCTTTCACTGTTATTAACCAAGTTCTGACTTTCTCTCTCTTTTCTTGCCTCTTTTGTTTGACCCTAGCTTGAATGTTAAAAGGGAAGCTTTTTTGAGCCTTCAGTGATAGACATTTTCTTACTCCCATTCAGCTGTCTTTGGGGAAGGTGCTTTTTTTCCAGTTTTTGCTTTTGTTTATTGCTGGAACAATAAACCCTTCCTCTAAAACACACTCAGCGGGAAGGTTTTATCTTGTCTGTTTAGGAGAGAAACACTTTAATGAAGGAGATCTTCATTTTTAGTTTTCCTACTCCAGAGCTAATGATTTCTAAGCTACTAACTGTGAAGTTTTGAAATCAAAAGGCTGACACAGCATTTCATAAGGACCTCTGGATGCTAGCAATCAAGACTTGCTCTTTTTTTTTTTTTTTTTTTTTTTTTGTGCCACAAGGAGTCTTTCTGTGCCCACATCAAACCTTAAAGCAGAACTCTTAGGTATTTTTACAACAGTCATAATCCTTGTGCTTAAATTCTAAAATAACACAATTTCACTGAGAGTGATTTAGAATTACAAAGGCCATTAGGCAGAACTTTTCAAATGGCAAAGACAAAGCATTTTGGAGTAGCTTCCAAAAAGAAGGAAATATAACAAATATTCAGAAGGCAGTTTTTTGGATTGGTTTGTTGAGGGCTCAAAACAAAATTTTGACTCCATTACAGTCTTCCTCAAAAATTATCTGGGAATTTGTATGTCTTCATTGGAGAAGTGTCTGTTCATATCTTCTGCCCATTTTTGGATATGATTATCTGTTTTGTGTGTGTTGAATTTGAGGAGTTCTTTATAGATCCTGGATATCAGCCTTTTGTCTGTACTGTCATTTGCAAATATCTTCTCCCATTCCATGGGTTGCCTCTTTGTTTTGTTGACTGTTTCCTTTGCTTTGCAGAAGCTTTTGATCTTGATGAAGTCCCAAAAGTTCATTTTCGCTTTTGTTTCCTTTGCCTTTGGAGACATATCTTGAAAGAAGTTGCTGTGGCTGATATCGAAGAGGTTACTGCCTATGTTCTCCTCTAGGATTCTGATGGATTCCTGTCTCACATTGAGGTCTTTTATCCATTTTGAGTTTATCAGACACATGAAAAAATGTTCATCATCACTAGTCATCAGGGAGATTCAAATTAAGACCACATTGAGATACCACCTTACACCAGTTAGAATGGCCAAAATTAGCAAGACAGGAAACAACATGTGTTGGAGAGGATGTGGAGAAAGGGGAACCCTCTTACACTCTTGGTGGGAATGCAAGTTGGTGCAGCCTCTTTGGAGAACAGTGTGGAGATTCCTCAAGAAATTAAAAATAGAACTTCCCTATGCCCCTGCAATGGCACTACTGGGTATTTACCCCAAAGATACAGATGTAGTGAAAAGAAGGGCAATCTGTACCCCAATGTTTATAGCAGCAATGGCCACGGTTGCGAAACTGTGGAAAGAACCAAGATGACTTTCAACGGATGAATGGATAAGGATGATGTGGTCCATATACACTATGGAGTATTATGCCTCCATCGGAAAGGACGAATACCCAACTTTTGTAGCAACATGGACGGGACTGGAAGAGATTATGCTGCGTGAAATAAGTCAAGCAGAGAGAGTCAATTATCATATGGTTTCACTTATTTGTGGAGCATAACAAATAACATGGAGGACAAGGGGAGACGGAGAGGAGAAGGGAGTTGAGGGAAATTGGAAGGGGAGGTGAACCATGAGAGACTATGGACTCTGAAAAACAACCTGAGGGTTTTGAAGGGGGTGGGTGGTTGGGAGAACCAGGTGGTGGGTATTAGAAAGGGCAAGGATTGCATGGAGCACTGGGTGTGGTGCAAAAACAATGAATACTATTACACTGAAAAGAAATAAAAATTTAAAAAAACATTCTCTGGGAAAAGCTAAAGAACACACTTTATTCAGATCACCATACACTGGTCCTCACTGTATATTCTTATGTTCTACCTGCTGTGATTTCACAACGTAGATTACTTCCCTCAAGGTCATACCCAGCAGACTGGGTCTTCCGTCAAGGTCATACCCAGCAGATTGATGAATGGGTCATTCCTCACTTCAGAAGATAAATCAGTGGAAGATGAATATAAGCTGAGTCATATTAGAGCCACAATTAAAGACTTCCAAAACCTCAGAAAAAAACCCAAAATATTGCCATGGCTTTTTAATTCTATTAGTCATTTCCTGGTTACTTAGTCTTTCTCAGATAAAGGCAAAATTTATTGAAAACTATCATGTGGGAAAGTTAAAACAATTTTTTAAAATAACATCACGGAAAATACTTACCAAGGTCTAGAAACAGGAAGAAAAGAAAAGTAGGTCATTTTTAAAGTCCTTCCTTAAGACCAATAGCTACTGTTATAAGCAAAGAAAAGACAACACTAGAGAAGATTTTAGAATTCTGTTCAAGAAACTTTTAAACAATATTCTGGTGTGGACTCCCAGCTAATGTAAAAAGATCCCTGTCCTCTCTGTGTAAATGTGCTAAAACCTGAAATAAGGAACTTGGTCAGAAAATTGTATGAGAAATTATAAATCTGGGGAATCTCCAATATCTGGCTGAACATTTTCAGATGGACCTAGAAAAATTGATAAGTTTAGGGCCAATAACACACTTATGCCACTGAGATAAAAGCACTGGTTCCTGAAACAGAAACTGAATTGAAAGACCCTTTATCACCTAAGAATTAGAGCACTATTAAGGAGGACATGTGCTGCTATATAGCAAAAAAGTAATGGGAAGAGTCAATATCCCTCATTACCTAAAGGTAAAACTAATCATCCCTTTCACTGGCCATTGTAATACTTCTGTTTTATCTACAAGGACCAAATAGACAAAATTGTGGCTCTGTTCAATATTTTGTGCAGTTAATGCAATAGTATACTTTGTTTTTTGATATAGCCTAAACAGCGTAGTTTCTTTCTTTAGTTCTACCTGACAATAAATTTTCTGTAACAGACTTGAGATCAGCATCCTTTACTATCCCAGTAGATAAAGATAGTCAATATTCATTTGATTCACTGGAGGGAAAATCACCAAACACTTGGACAATGATGACTCCAGGATACGCTACTGAGGCACCATCTTATATCTCCTGATGTTTAGATCAGGTATCTAAAGAAGTGTCCATATTGATCTACCTGATACAACATGTCAAGAATCTCCTTCTGTGTTTCACTGACTGATTCTTCTAAAACTCATTCTAAGTATCTATTGACTAAATTGGTTTAAAAAGGATGTAAAGTTTTTAAGGAAAATCTTATATGCCCGCCAAAGGTAAAAGTTATTTGGGGGAAAGATTGTTGACTATTCAAAATTACCCAAAACCATTTTCTAAAAGACAATTGGGAGGACTTCTTGGATTTACTGTTTATTGCAGATTATGGGGTTCTAGTTTTTCTGAACTATTAAGGTCTTTACATAAGTTTCACTCCTGTGGAACTCAGAAGTTAAAGATGTTTTTCACAGGGGCACCTGGCTGGCTCAGTCGTTAAGCATCTGCCTTCAGCTCAGGTCATGATCCTGGGGTCCTGGGACTGAGCTCTGCATCGGGCTCCCTGCTCAGCGGGAGCCTGCTTCTCCCTCTCCCACTCCCCCTATTTGTGTTCCCTCTCTCGCTCTCTCTCTCTCTGTCAAAAAAATAAATAAAATCTTTTTTTTTTTTTTTTAAAGATGCTTTTATTATATCAGAACGTGCCTCCAACAGCCACCTTTCCTGGGTCTTCCAGATGATGATAAACTTTTCTTCTTATATATCCAGGTAAGTTCAGGCCGTGGTCTAGAGGCACAAATGTAAATATACCCATTAAGGACACACTGTATAGAGCCTGTCCCTTGACCCAGTAGCTAAGGTTTATTTTTCCTGCCACTAAACAATTGTAGCTGTAGGTAAATTTTTATGCTAGTGAAACTGGTCATTCTTTTCCCCTTACCCAATGATTGGGCATGTTGTGTTTTTAATGGGATTATCTATGCCCAAAGCTGGTCATCTGGATACCCTCTCCAAAATCTTGGTGTGATATTATTCGTTGATGGGTTCTATCTTAAAAGTGAAGAAGGTCAATACCACATGTGGTTTCTCCTTTGCCCATGCAAGAATTTTGAAGTAAAGTTGTTTAGATATGAGACAACTGTGATTTCCTTTAATAAACAGCTGCATAATATCCCATCATAAGACTGTGTCATACAGTTAATTATTAACTGAAGCCATAAAGTCAATTATTAGAAAAGAATGAAATTAAAAGCTTCATATTCAACTACATAAAAAATTATTAAGATTCTATATAGCAAAATATATTTCATATTATATATAAATATACATAAATCAGGTCAAAATGATAGATTGAAAGAAAATATTTATATCATAAAGTCAGGTACAAAATGATAGATTGAAAGAAAATATTTACATCATACCTGACAGATAAAGGTTAGTATGCTTTTTTTTTTTTTTAAAGGAGAGAGAGGGTGTGTGAGTGGAAGAGAGGGGCAGTGGGAAAAGGAGAGGGAGAGAGAATCCCAAGCAGGTTCCATGCCTGCTGTGGAGCCTGATGCTGGACTCAATCCCACGACCCTGAGAGTATGACCTGAGCCAAAATCAAGAGTCAGATGCTTAACTGACTGAGCCACTCAGGTGCCCCAGGTTAGTATTCTTATTATATTAATCACTCATAAGAGAAAGACAACTCAATAGACAAATTAACAAACATTCTAAAGGACAATTCTCAGAAGAGGAAATGTACGTCAAATATGCTAATAATCAAGAAAATGAAAAGTAAAATAAGAGTTAATAGTGAAATAACATTTTTTCTATCATACTCGCCAACACTTAAAAGAATTACAACAGTGAGTGCAAGCTAAGGGCACTGGGAAAAGGCCCCATTCCTCTGCTGTGGTTGTGCAAATTGTTACAACCTTCATGGAATAGAACTTGGCAGGACCTAGTGACATTTAGAACATGCATACCCTTTGATCCAGCAATCACACTTGGGAGATCCATCCTATAGAACTTCAAGTCCCAATACATAAGAATTTATGTGCAAAGAGCTGTGTCCCAGACTCAGCATCCATGCTAGGAAGTTGTTGATGATGTGTTCTTTTTGAGGCGATTGTGGGGATTAAAGATAATTTTTAAGAAGTGTATCTTACAAATTAGTTATTAGTATTAAAATATGTGACAATGTGGAAATAGCGTGGGACTTCACAAAGAGGACACCACCTGTCCATTCTAACTCCTCATACATCATCCTCTGTACTTGGTGTTTCCGATAGCACAGCACCCAACAAGAGCAGCAAGGAAAGAACAGAAGGACATAACAGCAAGGAATAGCAGAAATAAATTCAACAGTCAAGGACAGAAGCCTGTGCTCCCTCAGCCCAGGATGGTGACACCCTGGAGAGCTATCTCCTGGAACTCTGGCTCACTAGTCTTTTGATATTTCTCTTGAGTGTTAATTACTCCCAGAACGTTTGGGATAAGTGTGAAAAGAAGCCTCTGGATCTTGTAGGCAGAGGATGAACCCTGGTCATGTCTGCAGGGATCCTGGGGTCTGGCATTATCCGCTTGTCTCTGATGGCTTTGTTATCTCATGGAGGTAGGTATCCCAGTGGGTACTTCCAGGGAAATTGGAGACTCTGGGGTGAGTTCTCAGGGACCACTTTTAGCCATTGGAGACTCTGGGAGCCTTTGTTGAATCTCCCGTAGTAGAGACATCGCACTGGGGATTAGGCTTCAGCATATGAATTTTGGGGAGATACATTCAGTCATTCTATAGCAACTGTCCCAAGGGCCTGCCTTCCACTTTCTGAGATTTCCTCCAGTAAATACCCTTTAAACATGTTCTTGCTTAAGCTCTGTTTTTGGTGGTATCTGAAGCCAGAGTAAGTTTATTTTTCCTTTCTAATTCCAGAAGAGTATTTCCTTTCCATTATTCTGTATTACATGCCAACAACCTAAATGGCTTGGAAGCAGATTATTGTCCAGAGCCTCCAGGTAGTAACACAGACTGGATGACACTTTGATTTTGGTTTTGTGAGACCCTAAACAAAAAACTCAGTCAAGCCTAATAAGGCTGCTGACCAACAGAACTGTGTTGTTTTAAGCTACTAAATTTGTGGCACCTCATTTTTCTCACTGATCTTGAGTCAAGGAGCAGGTTGAGAGATAGAACCTGTGCTTTTTTAGTGTCTTTCCAAAACTCATGTTCTTCTTGAAACCTGAGAATGTGACCTTATTTGGAAATAGGGTTACTGTGGGTATATAATTAGTTACAATGGGGTCATGCTGAAGCAAAGTGGCCCCTTCACCCATTATGACTGGTATCCTTACAGAAAGAGAAGAGACACAGATGCAAATAGAAAAGGGAGAGGGCTATGTGAAGGTAGAGATAGAGTTTCGGGTGATAGTAAGGAGCACCAAAGATGGCTAGCAACACTGGAAGCTAAGAGGAAGGCATGGAGCAGATTGTCCCCTAGAGCCCTCTGAGCAAGAGCATGGCCCTGTCTACCTCTTAATTTCAGATGGCTAGCCTCCAGAAATGTGAATCTTTTTCCATGGTTGAAAGTCACCTAGTCTATGGTACTTTGTTATAGCAGCCCCGGGAAACTCATACAGGATCAGTGTCTTCCTGCCCTTTTAGGTAGTTTCTGTTCCATCAATCAAAGCCTGAACTTTCTATGAAAGGAAGCCTGTGCTGCAGTTTCCTTAATCTAGCCTTATTTGCTAGCCAAGAGCTTGTCTGTCATTGTCAGGTTCCAGTGAGACTGTGGGTTTTTATTCTTAGTGGTGTGTACATGAAAATGTCAGTGGGATGTTGCTGGAAGATACTAGAGCGTGCCATGTAGCACAACTGTCCCCTTGATGTTGTTGATGCTGCAGATTTTTGAAAACTACCATAAATCATTTCTGGAACCAGGTGAGATGTTAATTATCATGATAATATTGCTAGAAGGTAAGAAAGCACTTCAATACATAAACTTTGCTTTAGCTATGGGGCTTTGAGGGGTTAAAAGTCTAGCTCCAGAAAGGAAAGGCATAAACAGATCAATTTCCCTTCAATCTCAGAAAGGGAGTAAAAGAATTTAGGATTGTCAAGTGGTATCATTTGGAATAACACAGGTTCAGCATCAGAAAGTAGATAAGGAGAGGAAATTGAAAAGAACCTGAAACATACATCAGGCTACATCCTTGAGATATTCTTCTATGCGGCTGCCAGAAAAAGTCCATCAAAATGCAAAGTTAGTTCTGCCTTGCCCCTACTTACACCCCTCTGATGGTACTGCATTCTAGACATCAGGCCACACTTCTTAGCTAGGCATTCAAGCCTCTCCATGTGCCCTCCCTACCTCCCTATCCTCATCTCCTCTACTCCCCAGCATACACTCTCAGCAGCAGCCAAGCTGGGCTGTGCACAACCCCCTGAATATTCCGTGTTCCTTTACTCCTCTGCCTTCACAAATTCCATAGGGACATGCCTTCTCCTCCTCCATTCCTGGTAAATCCACTCTACTGGCAAGTCCTTCCTGGCTCCCCAAACCAGGCACCCCATCTCCCCCACAGTGCCTGCTGGAGCCAGCGCAGGTCTTTGCACACAACCCCATCCTATGCAGCACCTCATCTCATGGTTGCCTTTTCTACTGTGCAGAAAGCTTCTAAGCAGGTGCTATGGCCCAGTGAACTCTCCCCCTAGTGCCCATCAGTGCTGGCTGACTAACAGATAAAAAGCGGAGCACTGACTGCACTTTCAGAGTTACATTGGAGGCCAGTACCAGTTTGATGTCTATGTAGTGGAAAGACACAGAGGCAGATAAAACCTCCTAACATATGTTGAGCAGGCTGTGGCCACCTAATTTTTTTGGCCGAAGGGACACACAGTCTTAAAAGGTATGTCTTGGGTGCCTGGGCGGCTCAGTGGGTTAAGACTTGGCCTTCGGCTCAGGTCATGATCTCAGGGTCTTGGGATGGAGCCCCGCATCGGGTTCTCTGCTCGGCGGGGAGCCTGCTTCCTCCTCTCTCTGCCTGTCTCTCTGCCTATTTGTGATCTCTGCCAAATAAATAAATAAAATCTTAAAAAAAAAAAAAGGCATGTCTTCCATCTTTGTAATTCATGTGCACCACAGTAACCAGATTTTATCCCTGGTATTATTTCTCAGTAAGAGGAGCCAAGATCCTTCAGAGAAAACTGATTTCATGGTTCAGAAAAAAAAAAAAAAAAATCACAGTGGGTCTAGACTCACTGATAACATAAGGTCAGGACACTTCCACAATGTCAGGGGGAGGGGCTCCCAGCAGGGAGGATGAAAAAAATCAGAATAATAATTACAATGAATTAGAACAAGTTAAGCCAGTGAAAGGCTCTGAGTTAATAAAATATTTAAAACAGTTGATATGATGTGATAAAATAGTAATTGTTATGTCAAAACAGATGAGTGTAATAGGATGAAAACAAATGCTTTATTTCAGTAAGTATCAGAATATTAATATAAGGAATTTTTCCCCTAATTATATGTTAGTAAAAGGGTTTTGTGTGTATACACACACATACACACACACACATATAAGAATATACAAATATGTATTTTCTATCTAAGTAAACAGGAGAGAAATGAATTGCCTAAGCGCACTTGGATATTCCACAGCAGAGCTGGATCTGGAACTCACAACTAATCACTCTAACTCAGAGGTGTTTCTGTTATACACACTACCTCTCACATTCAACACCCTTCTTCCCCCCACCTCACCCTAGGGGCACCCAACCACGAACACAAAGATGTTCCCACATGGGCTCTATGATATCATCTGGACTTTGGGAAGTGGGAGAGAGAACAGCACCAGGAAAAGGATTAGAAGAGTCAGTACCAGATGAGATGATGAGTTTATGAGATACACTGCTACTTAGGACTTCTCGCCCACCAGGCGGAGGTGACAAAGCACCTAGGCATTGCTCTGGGACCTCCTCTCCTGTTTCCCCACTCTTCTAGTCGCTGTCCTGCTACAGGAATGTAATTGGCTTTACGTTTATATTTTAATTATAAGCATAATGCATGCACATGTGCAGAAGTTCAACCTCAGGAAAGCAAACTGCTCTCCCAGCTCTCAGGCTGTGGCGTCAGTCTCCACAACTGCATTCCATTCTCCCATGGGGTCTTGCCTTTGAACCTTCCTTTCAGTGGCCTGTGCTGCACAAGTTTTCATGGAGAATCCTTGAAAAGGGTGTTTCTGAGTAGAGGGGCAGATGAAAGCATGATGACTGAGGGGAGAATGGCAGGTAAGGAAAGGGTGAAAACAAGCACATGCAGATCTTTCCAGGAGAGCGGAGGCAGATGGGAGCAGAGAAAGCAGCTGTGATTTGCTCAGCCAACACTTCAGATGAACTCTTTTCCTCTTCTACCAGAATAAGAAAGGGATTTATTTACCCCTCTGTGCCTTAGAAGTTACTTAATATTTAAGTTACTATAGAAATGGAATGCCATTCAGGTAATTTGGAAGCAATGTACTTAATTTTTTAAATTATGCTTGCATTCCCAAAGACATTTTACTAAATCCCAGCTGGCTGTAGAGACTGGCCCCAAGTTTTCAACATTTTGAATATGGTATTTTAAAAGGAAAATACAAGTTGAATGTGGATCAACTACAGTCTGGTTTCCATTATATCTCCTTTGCTGCCATGCAGTGACAGTTCTATAAACTACAAGAATCCCAGTGTCCTAGAACAATGAAAACTTTGGTAACTGAGCACTTTCTATTTCCTTTCCCCATGTGGTGCCTTCATTGGGTGGAGATACTTCTGAACCTAGGGATTTAATCTGCTGATTTGCATCCGTGGTGACAATCTCCTCAAGAGCACTTACTAAACATGTTTCTGGGTCCTGTACAAAGCGAGACAAGCAGAACCCTGCAAATGACATCTGGTCCTTCTATAGCTCAAACAAAAAGCCATGAGGACATCATGAAAAATAAGCCCATCCCTGAACACTTGGGTTGTTTCCATATCTGAGAGCTTTTAAATAATACTTACCCTTGTCCCCTTTGTTCTGGAACACTTTACATGGCATACAGGCGTTAACCTGCATTATTAAACTATACAACTTTCAACATCAGAGAAAACAAGGGAGGAAAGAGGACTGGTATTTGTAATCCTACCCCTCTGCTGGCTGGTCTCCTGATCGTCTGTGAGGAGACCCAGCCAATAGAGGGCAGCAACAACATTTTGTTTTTGCTCATTTCCAGAGTGAATGCTTTGTCTACAGCCAAGAGATTGATTAGACCTTAGGTCCCACTGAAATACTTTGCTACAGATGATCTCACAATGCTCTAAGCAGATAAGAGGGCAGCCCTTTGCCTCTCCCCAGACCACCATTCATTTTTATCAAGTCTTCAGGAAAAACCATAGGTCAAGACTTGTAAAATTGTTCTTGGAACAGCAGTGTTGAACACTAAGGTCTACATGTAAAACAGAACCTAGGTTTAGATTCCTTTGGTTCTCAAGGGGCAAATAAATCCAAATTTATGGGTGTCTACACAACTAAGATAGACCCAGGCATAAAGCCAAAAGAGATAGAGGCTGCATGTAGTAGAATCAACACTCATTCTGTCATTCTATTCTGGCAAATTTCCTCTCTCTTTGAGGTCAAGGGGGTTAGGACTGTTACTTTTATTTTTGATAGCCATACAGATGCATTCATCTCACATGATCTAGGATGAGGTAACAAGATTTTTAAAAGAGACAACCAAAAGGCCATGGATCTTTTTGACCTGTTTGACCTTGAATAAGTTACTTGAACTCTCTCAGTCTGTTTCTTTATGGAGACAATGGGAATAATATCTGTTGTGAACTGAACTGTGTCCCCCCAAAATTCATTATGTTGAAGCCCTAACCCCCCAATGTGAATGTATTAGTAAACAGGGCTTTTTAGGAGGGAATTAAAGTTATGAAGTCATAAGGATGACACCCTAATACAATAAGACTACTATCTTTATAAGAGGAAGAGATATAGGGAGCATCCTTTTCTCTCTCTCTCTCTCTCTCTCTCTCTCTCTCTCTATGCATACATAAGGGAGAGGCCATGCAAAACACAGTGAGAAGACGGCTGCCTGGAAGCAAGGAAGAGAAAAACAGAAAACAACCCTGCCAGGATCTTGATCATGGAGTTCTAGCCTCCAAAATAGTGAGAAAATATCTACTGTTTAATATACCCAGTCTGGTATCTCATTATGGTAGCCCAAGTACGCTAATACAGTATCTGATGTTGGCACAGGATGGTGCAAATATTAATTTCCTTCTTAACTATCTTCCTGGCTTTGAAATAGATATTCAATTTCCTGTTATACTTGTTCACTCAGATACTACCACAAACATCCCAAGATCAGCATTTCTTAAAACAAATTCATCAACTTCTCCCTCAGGCCTCCTAGTTACCTAGGCTGGAAACCACTACTGTGTTTCTCTCTTGCTTGTACCTCAAATATGATGCATCTCCAGGCCTGTCCATTATGTCATCACAATATCTCTTACTTCTCTCCTCTTCAGCATTTGCCATTCCAGAACCCCACTTTAATTTCTTCCCACATGGACCATTCTGAGTCCTCTTAACTCTCAGTGACAGCAAGTGGTCTCTTTGCCCCACATCTCTGACTCAAATCATCTAAAAAACATTCTCTCCAAATTAGCAACTTAAAATCTCTTCCAAAACTTTCCAGACTTTCCAATTTTGGAGGGTGTGGTAATGCTGGGCCACAAAACCAATACTAAGAAAATGTGTGTGTGTGTGTGTGTGTGTGTGTGTGTGTTTTAAAGTCACAAAGTCCTTAAAATGCTCTAGATCTGGCTTTCAGGTGAAAAACACAATATTGGCTCATTTAGAAGTTGGAAATGACAGTTGTTTAAAATGATATAGACTCTGTGTATGTGTATTTTATAATTCAAAAAGCATAAGATAATTGGGTCATTAAAAAATAATCACCCAATTTAAGAGCAGGTGAGGCAAGTGGCCTTCCAGGTCCTGTCAGACCATGAGATTCTGATTCTTTAAAGGTCGATGCCATTTTACACATTTGTTCTTTCATTCATTCATTTATTCACTTGACAAGTCTACGTGTGTTCCCTGTGCATGGCTAAAGAATAAACTATGCAATGAGTAATGACCTCCAAGAGAACAGAAAGATTGAAGAAGAGGGATAAGATGTCAGATGGGGGAAGAAAAGTTCTAGGTGGGACTCTCCAGCTAGGTAGATACGGTTGTTGACAGCCAGGCTAGAAACTCCCCAGAGCTAACTCCTTACGTCTTTCGTTAACCTTCTTTCTGTACTTCCCTCTTGGCTATTCTTCATTAAAACTTTGACTTGAATGACTACTATAAGCCAGGAGCTCACAGTCTAGTAGGATAGAGGAAGAATAAGAGATTGAAACATGGATCATTACAATTCAGTTTAAAGGAAGAGCATCTAGGGAAGATTCAAGGCTGACTTCTTAGAGGCCTCTCAGAGTAGGTAATGGTCGAAACAGGATAAACAGTTACAAAGCACTTTGGAGATGCTGTCACTCCGTGTGGAGCACGGAACGCAAGATGAGACTTCAGGCCCAAGGCAGGAAGTGAAGCTCTGTAGGTCCAATAAGCCAAGTGGTCTCTTCTGGGGGAGTTTTTCTTCTAGCAACATGGTTGTTGTTTCATGGGATGATTGTCTTCCAACCCATGCCCTAAAAACCTTTATGCAACTTATCTTAATAAACTGTTTGACTCCTAAGCTAAGTCTCTCCCAGAGGCCCATTCCAGCCCACATCTCTTGGATGAAACGGGATTGTCAATAAAGCAGCCACTTGCTGTTCCCTGAGCATTCTTCTGTGCTTTGAAGCTTCCACTCCATCATGTAGCTCTGCCTCTCCCCTCCCTGCTCACTCACCCTGTCACACACAGAGGTTTTACATCCTTAAAACTCTAGTCCACATGTGACAAGCTGGAAAGGTTGTGACTTAAAATCTGGAATTTTAGTGTCTCTTGTAAAATTAGGAGCTGGTATGCCTGGGCCTGAATCTTTGCATGGCAACGAGTGGCTGAAATGGAGTCGGGCTGTCTTTCAAAGGAGCACATGCCCTGCAGTTCACAGCACGCATCTCTCTGGCTTAGCTGCCTGGCCTCCACAGACTTTGGGTTTCCATTCCTTAACCTAATAAATGTCATCCCTTTTGTGATCTAAGAATTAGAGAACTAATAAGGAGGACATGTGCAGCTATATAAGCAAAAAAGTAATGGGAAGAGTCAATGTCCCTCATTATTTAAAAGCAAAGCTAATCATCCCTTTCACTGGTCATTTGTAATACTTGAAATACATTGTAATACTTGTATCTACAAGGACCAAGATGGAAGTAATACTTTTGTCACTGACAATTTTTGATTCCATGTAATAGCTTCTCTGTCTCTGGCAACCTAATAAGCTAATCAGAATTCTAAACAATGCCCCAGGCTCCACACTAAGCTCTCTACCTGCATTAGTTCATTTAATTTCCTCTACAACTCAACTACCCGTATCTTCTCCAATTTACCCAAGAGCAATTATTCAAATTGCCCATTCGTGAGGTAATTAAGATGTAAACCTAAGTAGGCTGACCCCAGGGCTTCTTCCTCATTAAATCCTGCCCACCCTTACCAAGGAACAAGTACCCTATATCTGACGGAGACACAATTTTATGCAAGCACATTATACCCCCAGTGATGGGTTATAGCAGCAGTTCTCAAGTGGACCAGCCTATCAGCATCACCTAGGAATCTGTTAGAAAGGTAAATTATCTGGCTATAGACCAAACATGATGAATCAGCAATTCTGGGAACGGGCCCAGAAATGTGTTCAGAAGCCCTCAGGGTGATGCTGAGGCACCCTGAAATTGAGAACCAATGGGCAGAGGTCCAAAGTGCTTGCTCTCGTTTCTCTACTTGACTACTCATTTAACCAAGTTCCTTAAACTAAGGCTGCCTTGATGAGTTTTCTCTCTACATACTTATGAAATGGCTGAGTGAATGTGGCAGGCAAAGATATTTAACAAAGCCCCTCACTCATTAGTGTAGGATGAATGAGATTTCAGCAATACATTAAAACAAAAACAAAAACAAAAACAAACCAAACATACAAACCAGAAACCTTGGAGCTCTTTTTCCTTCCCAAGTAAATCATCCAGAGATTGCCTAAGAAGCCTGTCAGTGGAATGAAAGGATTCAGTTTAGTAAAACCTGAGCGATGCTGGAAATTTAGCGGAATACTGAGGGGCAGCATATTTTCAAAGGAGACTGTACTCAGAGGCAGTGCCTCTCAGATTCACATTCTCCTGTAACTCAATTTCCAGTAGCAGAACACATCTTTTAATTCTTTGACTTAAAACAGTTGTGGTATTTCCCTTGTTAATGTGCTCATTAAAGGGGATGAAGGCTGCTGCAGTGCATTAGTTACCGCAGAAGGCTACCATGTTACCTACTGGCTTCTAGTTTTAGGCCTCTGAAAAAGAAATGCATACCACAAACTGGGAATACATAAAAATCTGGAGTATTTGCTTTACTTTATAGAATACGGAAGTCATTCTGGGTTAAAAGTATACAATTATGAAATCTAACAATATACAGAGGTCTTTCTGTTGCAGGATGCTGTCAAAATTGGCAAATTCTTCAAGTGGTGTTGATCCCAATCAGAAGTTACTCCAGACACAAAACTTCTATAAAACTGATGATAGATCCTCCAAATGGCCCTACAGCCAAGCCCCTGCTACAAAGTGACTCGCTTGTGATTAATAGGACACTTGGTAAGTGGTCAAAGATCAAGTCTTTCATAAAAGATAAATGCAATCACCTCATACTCACAAAACACTTTGTGGATATTCTTTTGGATGGAGCTGTTGTCAGCGAGACTATCTTCTATGACTTGCACTCAAATGCAAGGCCAGAAGGGAGGCAAAGTTCAAGCTTGAGGAAATAAAAAAAATAGGCAAATCAAATGGTTCTTCCAAAAGCTATGATTTTAGGGGTTGTTTAAATCATTAAAACCATTTCCCAGAAGCAGAATAAACAGAGGATAGTAGTATGCAAAATATTCCATTTTGTTTTATTTTTATGGATAACTGTCATTAATACAGCAGGAACTGGTATGATTATAAAAGATACAAAAAAAAATCAGAAGAATGTTAGCATTCAATAGAAATTAAAACCTGAGCTGAAGGCTGATAAGAAAGTCTGACACTTGGCACTGTTCTGATGAAAGTAAAGAAACATGTATGCTAGACTCCATAAATAATTCATATTAACTCAGAGAAAGTTAGCTTACATTTCAAAATCTACACATGGAGCTACAAATGCACCAACACCTGAATTAAATGACTTTCGCTACCGGCTTAAACATTTGTTTAAGATAACCAGTGTTACCTAAAACTCTTAAAGGGGGAAAGCAGGGAAGTGTGTAAATTGTAGATTTCTAATTAACAAGTTGAGGTATGTTGGTATATGGTTTAATTATTCATTCATGTAGACCTAAAAGGCTAGCTCATAGCTCAGTTTGTCAGAGCATAAGAGAATGTCAAAAGGCAAAGGCATGGGGATGGATCAACATAAGTCCACCCCAACTTCTGGAAAACAAGAGACAGTCTAATATCACTTCAAAGAACCGTGCTTCTAAGAGTAGACTTACAGTCTAATTCAATTCTCACTTTGGCTTCTAGAATATCTCTAAGAATTTAGTGGAAAAGAGGGAAATTCAATTCCTTAATTAAGAACTATCCATTAGCAGAAGGGGAAACAAAATGAAACAAAAACAAAAAGCCAACAGAGGGATGGGCTTTGTTGATTAAAAATCTGTGAACATGAATACATGTTAATATATTGAGTCTTGAGTCATACTTACAAACCAGTGGTTAATATACTACAAAACTTTACAAACATAAAATCTCCTCATCGGTTGCAGAACTTCCGATCTAATGGGATTAACTTCTTCTCCCTTTTAACTACTCCTTCCACAGAAAGTCCTAAAGCTGAGGAGTCATCAGAATACCTATACTTTTACATGTGTCATCAAAACATGGTTGTTTTGTCAAAATGATGCAGGAAGCAATATCACATGAGGTCAAGGATCTTATATTCTCTTAAAACATAGTTTCAGTTTTTTGTACTCCAAGTTACATTAAAAAAAAAAAAAAAAAAGATGAGAACAGTTGGACTCATAGTTTCTTTCAGCCCAATGTCATTACAATGTCTCCATGCTAGGAAAGGATATAGTATTTAAGAGCTCTATTACAAAATATCTCCAGTTCTAAAAGAGAGAGCTTTTACTTATTTATTTTAAAAGGCTGAAGCAGCACCCTTTCCTTAGCGGAGACCAGCCACTGACTTCCTACCTGTACCAGCTTTCCAGGATGACACTAAGTGAGTTTTTGATCTAATGTTTTTGCCCCGGGTTTTACGAGGTTTCTCTTCTTTATGCACCTTCATGTGCTGCCTAAGATGAGAACTCTGGCTGAAGCATTTGCCACATTCACTGCACTGGTAGGGCTTCTCCCCTGTGTGGGTTCTCTGATGCTGAATAAGGTGGGAACTCTGGCTGAAACATCGGCCACACTCATCACACTGATAGGGTTTTTCTCCAGTATGAATTCTCTGGTGCTGAATGAGATTTGAGCTCTGTTTAAACCTTTCTCCACACTCATCACATTTATAGGGCTTTTCCCCGGTATGGATCCGCCGATGCTGAATGAGGTTAGAGCTCTGAAAGAAACTTTTCCCACAATCGGCACATTTATGGGATTTCTTTCCAGTGTGAATCTTTTGATGTTGAAAAAGAGTTGAGCTCTGACTGAAACTCTTTTCACATTCAGTACATTTATAAGGTTTCTCATCCAGGCTTCTTCTCAGTCTACTCAAACTTGAGTCAAATCGAACAGTCATTCCCCATCTTTGCCGCTGCCGGCCTGTTTTGCGTGAGTTTTCATAGGCTTTTCCTTGGCTCGAGCTCCGAGAAATACTTCCCTTTGGTTTTCCTAACCGCATGGTGATGAGCCAAATATATTCTTAAGAGTCTGCTCTCTTCTTCTGAGCTGAAGTTTCACTTCCTAGAGCTACGTAGCTCAATTTTCTGTGTGAAAGAAAAAAATAAAAGCCAAAGCAGATCACTCTTTATTGTTGTTCTTCAACCTGAACACAATTATTCAATCTTCAACCTGCGGAAACTGCATCCCTGTGTAAATTAAAAATGTATCTGATGCATAGGAAAAAAAAAACAATTCTGGGGGAGGAATACTTGCAAAATAATTCTAATAATTCCCAGGGTTTCAATTTAATAAATATCCGCAAATTTTGACCAAATTTACCTATGGAGTTTTTGTCTGTTGGGGCAGGATAGAAGTGATAAATGGGAAATAATAAATTTTTATTAGGCATTATTAAATGAGTATATAACTGAAGAATTAAAAGGTGGAGACACCATAATATTCTAAGAAGAATTAACTCTGAAAGACAATCAAAATTTGGGGATTAGAATATTATTAAATTTTAGTATTTACTTCCATGTTAAAATTCTACTTACTTACTGGGGACTACTTAAGGCATCCAAATTAGAAAGAGATGAAATA
The DNA here is from genome assembly GCF_022355385.1 of Mustela nigripes. Lineage (NCBI taxonomy): Eukaryota > Metazoa > Chordata > Mammalia > Carnivora > Mustelidae > Mustela > Mustela nigripes. The sequence goes on from NC_081560.1 coordinate 153,556,414, forward strand.
TTATACTACTTTATTAAATTAATTTTGTTTATCCTTTCTTGTTTCACCATTCTACTGTCACAGCATGAATACGACTTGGCTCTAACTTTGTAGCATTGTTCTGAAAGTAGGAACTACCCTATAAGGAATGGCAAGTTTCCATGAGTCAATTCAGTAATACTGGATGAGAAAAATGTAAATGAAAAGATGTCTCATTGGTTTTTTCCCCCCCCTTAGATTCTAATGGCCCAAGAAAGAGGACAATTCTTTGAAAATTTGAAATAAGTAAATTGTTTCTGGAGAAGAAAAAAATTCATAAGAATTTTTGCTGGAAAATAGAATGAAACTGAGTAGAAACAAAGGGTGGTGAGTAGAACACAAGAAAATGAGGGGAAGAAAATAAGTTTACATGCAAAAATAGAAGTTTTAAAATATTCAAATGCTGCGAAAATTCAAATAAAATAATTTCATTCATTTATTTATAAGGTTATTTAAAATAATGGCTATAAACATAAACAGGTGACAAAGTGGGATAAGATAGGTTGAAAAAGTAATAAAATGACTGAAACTGTTTTTCACATCTTGTGTCAGGAAAGACTTTAAAATGGGAATAATTACCCAGAGTCTTTGCATAAAAGTTTATAAAGCAAATAACTGAAAATACAAATGACACCATTGTTCTTGCCTTTCCTTCATCTTTTTATGTAATTCAGACTCCAGGCCTGGTAGTACTAAGGACTTTACTTGGATATTTAATAATTATCTCTGTTGTAATTACAGTTAAGTATCAGAAAGAGCAAACTGCATACAATACCTATCACCGAAGGAGCACCACTCATTAACTTTGGTCAATATTTGCAGAGTATCTATTACAGAGTCTTTCCCTATTTACAGAATATCTGTTTCAAGGAGACATTTGTTAGGTACCTAAGTGTTGAAGTTCAAAACACAGCTACCATGGGAAGCACACATGGAAAAAATTTAATTTTTTCATGCTATAGAAGTCAGATCTGATAGGAAACTCTGAGACTATGCAATCCACCTAGAACACTACAGTGAGGAAATCATACTGAGAGGTAGCCTTAGTGGTACGCAGACACTGTTCTATAACTTTTAACTCTCATAAGCAGCTTTATGCGATGCTTTCCATTTCACAGCTAAGTAAAGGCAGGCCGATTTCGGCCAGGTCCCCAACCCCTAGCAGCCTGATCCTAGAGCCAGTCCTCTTGGTGGCCGAACCGACGTCCAGCGCAGAGACCGGTGCTCGGCATAATTCCTCCGCAGGTGCGGATGTTACGGCAAACCTGAGCGATGGAGCTGCAGTCGTGCGAACGCGCATACCCGGAATGGACCTGCTTTCTCCTACATAAAACCGGGAGGACAACAAAGCTGCGACATCGTCGGGGTGTCAGAGGTGTCAAGGAGTCCGTGCCTGCGGCTCGCTCCTAACAGCCCTGTGCTACCTCAGCATCCGATCCAAGGATTTAGTCCTGAAAAGCGCCGGGCGACGGCCGTCGTGGGGACTGCGGCCCGCCCCACGGGCGCTCCGGTGCAGGCCTCCGCCCTCCCCAGGCCTCCGCCGGCCGCTCCTCGCAGGCCGGGCCCACCCAGCTCCCTCCGCCCTCGCCCCCGCCCGGCGCCAAGCCTTCCTAGCGGACCCGGGTCTGCGCCGCCCGGCGGCTGCCAAGCGGCGCCCGAGCCGCCTCCGAGCACCGGGCCGCGCGCCCCCGGCCCACTCACCGCGCAGCGGGCCGCCCGCCGCCACCCTGGCTCGCTCGCTCGCTGGGCGCCCCTCGCGCCGCCGGAAGTGCGGGCCTTGCCGTCAGTGGGCGCAGCGCGGCCGCTCTAGGAACGTGGCGGGGGCGACCCTCTATGGTGCTGGGCCCACCGGAAAGAAGAAACCCTTTGCTTCCTCCTGTTTGTTTCCTTTTGCCGCGCCGAGGTCCTCCCCGAGGACCTGAGGAGCGCGAGACCTGTGGCCGGGTCCCTTTGTGTGCGCGCCGTGGCCTCCGGAGCCGGCTGACTGCAGCCCGGTCAGTGGGGGCTTTGGAAAGGCGGCACCGGCCGGACCAACCCCTAGACGTCCATTCTGCCCATAAGTTTTGAGCATTTACTAATTATTAAGTGTTACTCTTGGAGAGCCAAAACTGTTACTGATACGGTCCCCCGTGCTTTAAAAAGGTGGTTTGTTGTTGTTGTTTTTGTGGTTGTTGTTTTTTAACCAAGTAAATGTCAAGATTTTTTTTGTTTGTTTGCTTAATTCCAGTATAGTTAACTTACAGTGTTATGTTAGTTTCAGGTAAATTTTAAGATCTCAGTTGGCTTTCCTAAGCAACTCGTGAATGGGTAGCATCCCATCTAGGAAGTAGGGATGTTCCAAGTTGTTGTACAAAGTGAAAAGTTTTTATAGGAAGGAGGGTGGAACAAAGAGTTATTAGCGAAAGGAAAAAAAAAATTGTTATATTTTGGTGGGGAGGGAAGGAAAGGCAGTTTTTGTCATGAGGATGAACTCAATAGTGCCCCTAAGGAAATTTCAAATGTTACAAGACCACATTCCTGGGATAGGTCGAAACTGTAACTAAGTCTTGGTTTCCCGTGGGCAGGGGCGGTGAGGGGCTGGGGCAAATGACTCCATTTTGTGCTTAACACCTTTAATTAACAACAAAAAAAGCCTCTGGAGGATGGGAATGATCATACTCTATAGATAAAGAAACTGGAGTCTTAGAGAAGTTTGCTCAAGTTCCCACAGCGTGTTAAGTGGAAGAGCAAGGATTGGGAGGGCTCTTGGCACCAGAGTCTCCTGATTTTCGGCATAACCCCTCATTTCTCTTTAATAATGATCTCTCCTGGTTCTCCTCTCTTAAAAGCTCCTCCTCCTCCACCAGCCTGGCAGGGGCTAGGTCATCTAACCTCCTTTCTCTTTGCCCTCATTCCCCTGTAGAGCTGCTCCAGTCTGATGGCTTCCAATACCATCTGTTTACCTGAAGACTCCTGACTTGGTAACTCTAGTCTGACCCTGGGATGCAAACAGTGTTAAACTCCAGACCTATATATATCCAATTGTTTACTCAGCTGCCATTTGCATGTGTGCCGGACATCCTGAAGCTAACCTGCACCACAGAGGAATTGCTGACATTCACCCAACCTGTTCCTTCAACAGTCTTCTTCCCAACAATTGATAGCAACTCCTTTCTAGTTGCTCAGGCCAAAAGTCTGTCTTTGTGTCTTTTTTCACCCCAAATCCAAACCCACTCCAACTCTGAATTCTGGTGTCTCTGTCTTCAAATATATCCTGAACTGAACTGCTTTCAGCAGCTTCACTGCTATAACCTCCACCAAGCTGAGGCTTCTCTGAGAAACCACCCTACAGGGACCAGTGTGCCCTTGAGCCTAGTTGTATTTGAAGAGCTCGTTCTAAGAAGAAGGGTGTACACACATGACGTGGAAAAGCTCCGTTTTAGCAGGGAGCACTGCTGCATTTGGCAAGACCACAAGAGAGGCTGGTCACAAGTGCAGTAACAGCCCTGGTCCATCTCCCACAAAGGGACCCTGACAATGGCTCTGTCCACCAAGCCCGAGACTTTGCTTTCTGTTTCCTTTGGTTTCCCTGGGAAAGGAAACTTTGGGGATTCCCAATCCTGGGTTTGCAGAAAACACCTCTATTAAAAGCATGGCCAGGAGGGAGCAGAGCCCCACCCTGCATGCTGTGAGTCCAGGGGCAGGTCAACAGCTGGCTTTCTTCCAGGCAATCTCAGCTTGTGGGGCCAAAGTACAGCACGTGTACATGTGCTGTTTTTATACTTAGAACGGCTTGGCTCTGACTGCACTTCCTGCTTGATCATAGTTGAGGGACTGAGGCAGGGGGGCTGCTGCCCACCCAGGCACCTGGAAAGGATATCCCACTCCTTCTCCACAGCTGCAGGGTGCCTGCCTCCTGCCCATGGTGGCACACATTGTGCTTTGCTGGCTTCTCGGCAAATCACCTGGTCAGAAGGTTGATAAGCCTTGTGCTTTGTTTCCCTGGGACTAAAGGACCAGATGTATCCTGGGTGAACACATGGCTTTATAGTGACAGTGGGAAGGCCTTTAATCCATTTTCCGGTAAACATTCCTGCAGGTGGCATATAGTTATCACATGAGAAAAACAAGCTGTTTTTTTGGTTCCTTCTGATGATTTGTTCTGGGCAAACCACCCTGTTTTCCGTGAGTCCAGTCCTTCTTTTGCAATCCTGTTGATTTCATCCTGTGTTTATTATTTTCTCTGGTTCCTGAGACCTGACCTGGGAAGACAGTCCTGTTCTAGGAGAGGACATTCACTCATAGGAATCTGTACTTTGGTTTTGGATACTTTTGTTGTCTGAGATACTAGTTAGTGAGGGAGCACATGAGAAATACCATAAGCTCTATGGAGAGAAGAAAAGAAAGTTCCCACATAAACCAGCAGGAAGCCACAGAGCTAGCAGAGAAAGTCTGAAGTGGTGGTGGCACAGTGAGCTGAGTTAGCAGATTTACAAATTGCCTTGAAAAACAAACACACTGTTGTTAAAAAGATTGGCTAACCCACCCCTCAGATGACTATAGAAGTGTGTATTTTTCCCTTTCCTGTGCAACTTGCTAGTGATTTTTCTTAGCTATGTTTTGATAATGTCTAGTTTAAAAGTGGTGCTTATCTAGGCAGGCCTTAAATAATATTGTAAAGATTGCAAAAAAAAAAAAATCCTAAAATGAGAAAAACTATAAAACAAAACCAGCAAGTGCTTTTGGAGGGCCTCTGATGTCTTCCCATGTGCAGGGCTCTGTCCTGCTCCTAAGCCGGTGGTGTTTCTCAGGCTGGAAAGCCACCTATCCCAACCTGGGCTCAGCCTCCAGGCATTCTTCCGGGGACCTACACCAGCTCCATCATCTGTTGGTCCCCTGACCCTCCTGGATATCCAGCCTGCTTCTCCAGTTGAGGATAACATCAAACACCTCGTACTGAGATGAACTGTGGCTCCGTCTTTGTCCCTCCTGAACTGAGCACGAGCCTGGCACAATTACTCCTGAATAGTGGATTGGCAGTAGAACTAGACCTGAGCTTGTAACTATGGGTTGGGGAGTAGAACAGCCTGGAGAAGCCTGTTTGATTTGTTTTCTACCCTCCCTGAGGTACTGCTGCCGTCCCATCGGAGCCCCTGCCTGGAAGATTTCTATGGTCCTCCTGATGCTGAGATTCTGTGAATCAGGGTGATTCGATTGCTCACCCTCCAGGCTGCCTACAGACCCCCACCAGTGATTCTTCCTCTGTGCCCTTTGGCTGCCTTTGTCCTCAGGCCCCACACTAGTCCTCGGGCTATGCACTGAAATGAATGAGTCACGTTGGGGTCCAGAGCACCAGGCTGTGGCTCAGTTTTGGCTCTTTTGCCAAATTTGGCCACACATACTATAGGATCAAAGTTTCAGAGGTTAGATCTGGGAGTCAAGGTAGACACATAACTCAGAAAGAAGGCTTGGTCCGAATTCCTTCAGTTCAATAGAGCGCACCTTTATTGAGCACCTAGGAAACTAGGAAAGGAAGGGAGAGCAGAGATGACAGATACGGCAGGCCGTCTCCCTAGGGCACTTCCGCGTGTCTCCATGATGATGGAGCTAGGCCGGGGATGTCCTGGCAGGAAGCTCACCTGGAACTGTGAGTTTACACAGCGCAGCTGCTCCCAGGCTCGGCTCTTTCCGGGTGCCAGGAAGGAGCCAGTACATGGAGCAGAGCTGGACTGTCTCTTTTATTTGGAAGACTTTATAGTTTTTTCCTTTAAATCCACTATCCACAGGCCCCAGTGGGAAAAGAATATGGTCTTTAACTTGCTCTGTTTGGACAAACACTTCACATGACCAATGTAAACTGTTGCATAGTTAGTTTTGCAAAGGCCTTCCAGTTCATTCCAGAAATTCTCCCTCAAATGACAAATCCAAATTGTTCTGGCCCCAGGGAATTCAAAGCCCTTTCTCCTCAAATAGACATTGCTTCTCATTGTGCCCCTTTGATGGGAAGTGTAGAGATTGAAGGAATAAGCCCAGAAAGGACAGGAGGCACACAGGCATCCACGGAACAGCAGTGATGGGGACTGAGCATTGCCTTCCTGAGCCACTGCCTGAGCCCTGGACCCTGCTGCGCAAGGGCTGGCATCCTTCCAGTGCCATGGGGGCCACCTCCTTTATGGGATCAAAGCACCTTGTTTCCTGAAGCAAGTTCCTTATAAGAATTCTTCTGGTCCCAACAAGAAGTTAGAAGCCAGTACTTCAGAGAAAGGATGGGATGCTCATGGTCTTGTCCAGGGTCTGAGCTCTGCTGCCAGTGTGCTAGGCTGTGCAATGCTCAGAGGGTGGCATCAAAGTCTTGGAGGCCAGGATTGCCACAGGGAAGTGAAGGTCAGAAGCAGGGCATATCCCCTATCTTCTGGCAGCCCCTGATTTTCTCCGTAGAGCCTTGAGCAGCAGCATGAGGTGAAAGCAGACAGGATCTCATGGTTCACGTGGATGAAGAGGTCAGGGGCTTGTGGCCAGGCAGAAACTCTGGGCCTAGGCACTGGGAAAACAGAGAGAGCACACACCCCACAGGCTTGATCACATACCACTCTCCTGAGCAAGAGAGGGGTGGCAGGAACAGGACTGGCCATGCCATCCAGCCACATCATGTGACCAGTTACCCAGCTTCAGGGCTGCATACTGCCCAGGCAAGCCTCAGACATAGACTTCACGGAGCAAAGTCGTGGCTCCTCGGGCCTGGCTCTGGGCCCCGTGAGTGCTCAGCTTGGAGCCAAGAGCCAGGGACATGGGATGCATGGCACTCAGGCAGAAAGACGCGTAGAAGTGCGGGGGCTGAAATTCCTCAGTCAGGGCCTGGCCACCCGCATGCAGGGGCACTGGCTGTGGGGGGCTTCAGATGAGGCCGTTGCTAGCTGGCTACTTGGCCTCCACCAGCTGCTCCAGGCGCTGCAGCATCGTCAGACGCAGGGCTTGGAACCTGGAGGGAGACACAGCCAAGAGGACTCACCAACACAGGAGGACACAAGGAGAGGGGGACAGAGCAAGGGGGCGCACAGATAGCTGGGCCAGTAGACCTAAGGCTGCTCAGCGGCCACCATCTCTCCTCCGCTGAGGCCAGGGAAGAAGAGCCAGGCCACACCCTGCCAAACCAGCGGCTTAGAGGAGCAGGCACATGGGGCTGCAGACGCTGGCAAGCTTCAAATGCAGAATGTGCTGTTTCTATTCCAGAGATTCTCCACTATAGGACAGAACGTGCTGGAGGGGACAGGGTGGCAGAGTGGGGATCAGGAAACCTGCATTCAGGCCCAGTCTCGTCAGTGACCTGTGCTCCAACCTTCTGCACCTCAGGCCTCGGTTTCTTCTCTGTCCTCTGACTACACTAGCCAGGTGACCCCCATGTCCCCTTCTAGCTCCCAGACTTACAGCAGACTGCATGGTGGACTGTCCCCTCTGACCGGGTGTCTCTGCTGTCCTCCTGAAAGGGGCCTCACTACACAGATGGAAAGCTGGGGTAGGGGGTTGGGGGAAGGGCTGAGGCATTCCAAAACTCATTCAGCCAGACACCGGAATCCAAACCAGTCCCCCAACTGCAGGTCCTCTCACCATGAGCAGACTGCCTCCTTCCCTTCCTAAGGAGGACCCCACACCTGGCCCCGGCTGAGTGGCCCACATGTTCCCCCACCCCCACCCCATCTTTCACTCTACAGAGGAACAGACCAATCATTGGCAGATGCAACTTGGCTAGCCTCAAGCAGCCAGGCCTTGATGTAGCTTCCCCAGGAGCCCGCAGGTGACACCTGCTCACCTTTCCATTGAACAGGTCCCCTGCACCTGAAAACACCAGCTGGTACAGAGGGTTCCAGCGGTCACCACTCTTTGGCAGGCTCAGAATTCTCACTAGCGGGAAAGGCCCAGACCTGGCGAAATGTGCCCCGAGCAGACCTTCTCCTCGGTCACTCCTCCAGGGCTGTGTCTCCTGTAGAGTTCATGACCCTGGTCCAGCGCCCACCCCTGCTCCTGCCTGATTCTCCCGAGCTATTTCAACAGCGGCGCCCCTCTGGAGCTGGCGAGGTGCTGAAGCCAGAGGGGCGGTTTGGCTTGCCTCCTGTCCTTTCCGCAGGCTATCACCCCAGCTTGCCCTCACTACAGAGCAGGGGGCCAGCGGGCGGTGCCGGGCAGCCAGGGTGGGCAGGCTTCCCTGATTTGGGCCAGCGCCATGCCCTGGAGGAGAGAGCTCGCCCGGCCCCAGCCTGGGGGCTCTTCCCTGCACACTTGACCCACGACTGGCTCATTATGTGCTGCTTACTTCATGGTCAGTTTGATTATTTCTCTTTCCTCCTCTTCTTTTAATTTTTCAACAAAACTGTCCAGCACCGGCATTTCAAATTTAATGTACTGAGCGACCTAGAAAATCCAAGAACATTTTAATGTGCTTTAAATTAGAAGCCAAAAATGTGTTTTCTTTTCCTCAGGGTCTCCACAGCTGCTGATTTAGCCCTGTCTTCTAGCCCGGGAAGGGGCTACCCGTCTCCCCACTCACCCCCAGCACTCAGTCTGTACTAGGACGGAGAACAGAGAGGCCCATGCTCACTGCACAGCCTATTATCCCTGGGAGGAAAGATGAAGCTGGATATTGGGAAAAGTATTCAACAGAGAGTATAACCACACTGGGGGTTCTCCAGAGCCGGGGAGCGGAGCACTGGGAACGCCTCCATTTCTAACCGTGGAACAAAGCTGTGCTAGTCTGTGAGTGGTCCAAGGGATACAGGATCACTAACCTTCACCTTGGCCCAAACCCTGTAGGCCTTTTCTGTGCAAGGGAGCTCAGCAGCATGCTCTTTCCTAGACCAGGATGCAGGCTGCAGTGGGCCTTAGGCACCTGTCTCCCTTCCACAGGCCCCGGGTACTTATAGGCCCCTAATAAGGAGTCCCTGTGAGAGTCTTTAGTGTAAGGACAACTAAATACACTCTAACAAAGGAAAAGTTTCTGCCTGCCTGAGAGGGAAGGCTCAGGCATTGGTTTTTGAGGACTCAACTTCCTTTTTCCCCTAAGCCAGCGGATGGAGTTGGTGGGCACTGACAGGAGGAGGGAAGGCTGGAGCCATCACTGTGCTGGGCTCGGGGTCCTTTGGGACAGCTGGGTGAGATGTCACTGCAGAGGGCTCTGGCCAAGCACATCTTCAGAGCCTTTGGGAGACCCCCATGCTGTCATGCGGCCCCTCCCTGAGGAACAGGTCTCCCTGAACCTCAGCCCCGACTCACATCGTGGGGAACTTCCTCGCCCAGGTCGGCTTCCATCAGGAATATCCTGGCGATCTTCTCACAGGGCCCATGCAGGATTCTGGAAATCAGTGGATACTCACAGTCTTTTAATTTTGTTCTCTCTGAAAAAGAAGGTCATTTATAAAATTCCTGGGGCATTAGGATTGCCCCCTCTTTGTTCTGGGGTGGGAATGTGGTAGAAAAATGGTGGTCCAAGGGGCTGGGAACTTTTTCCAGACCTTGAAGAGAAGGTTGCCCTGAATGTTGTGTGATTGTGGCATTCAGCAAAGACAGGTCAGAACAGGAGCCCAGGGAGTAGAAGAGAGGAGAGCGTGGACACAGGGAGGCCAGGCTGCTCAGTTACCATGGAGCAGAACCCTGCACAGAGGGACATGTGCATCCTGCAACCGTTCTCAGGGGGCGAGGGATTTCAGTTCCAGCTCACAGTCCCTGATGTGTCCCCCAACACCTACCAACTGAATGAGATCAAAGACAATGGCTTCCCTTGTGTTTTTGGCAGGATTCTGTAAGGGGCAGAAAGTGTGCCTGGTTTGGGGGCTGGCGGAGCATTCATAGTGGCCGTGAGAGAAGGAGCATGGTCAGTGAGCTTGCCACATGGACAGAGACTTTGGTGTTTATGATATGGAAGCACAGGCAGACACTTACCCCCAGACTCATGAACAATGTAGAGTGCAAACTCACTGGGACCATTTTCCACCTGTGTAGGCAAGAACAGGAAGTCAGGGCTTTAGGAGACAAGACAGGAAGGGATCCCTGGCAGGAACCAGACCCCCAGTGCCACATGCACAAGTCCCCAAGGATCCTCCCCTCTTTCTCTGCATAAGATCCCAGAGATGCCGTGTCAGCAGAGGAAATGTTGCTAGACCTTCTACCCCAGGAAGCTTCCCCAGCCTTTGCTAGCTCCCCCAACAAGACAGCAAGTCACCAGCCTCCCAGGGCAAGGCCTCCTGCTCATAGCCAGACTTACTCGGAACTTGTTCAGCAGCAAGGTGAGCACATGCACGGTTGTCATGGTGCTGTTGACCCTCACATTGGTCACGGACCCATAAGCAGGAGTAAACACTGAGGTCTGCAGAGGGAGGAGGGCCATTCAGGGCAGGGCCAGAGGGACACAGAGCTGACATCACAGAGGATCTGGGCACACTGTCCAGTGTGGTCTGAGGCCACAGGTGAGCCCAGGCTCTGGAAGCACCTGTGCCTGTCCAGGACAAATCCACACACAGCTGTGCCCATATCTGATGCACTTGGGGAAGCCGTAGCAACTCTTGTCTTACAGAGGCCTGTAAGAGGGATGCCTCCAAAGCTATGAGGGCCAACTCTTTGACCTTAGCAGCCATTCCCATGGAAGTACTTCCCAGTCTCCTTCTCACTCTTTCTTTGGCTCATATTGCCAAGTGTCTGTTGATTCTAAGACCGAAAGTTCTGGAATCTATCCACTCCTCCCCATTCTCCCAGCAGTAGAGGTTCTCGGTTCACACTGCATCAACATCCCACCTCTCCCCTTTCAATCTCAGCACTTTCCACCCATTCTCCATGCTGCTACCCCAAGGAACAACATTTTAAAAACCTTGCAACTCCAAATATGTTCTGGACCAGCTGCATTAGCACAGTCTTGGCTCCCAGCCCCAGACTCCTGAACCAGAATCTGCATTTTGAGAAAACCCAGTGATACTCTCCGTACAGTGCGATTTGAGAAGCACTATCTTGTGGCATAGTTCTAGTTAGAAGTATCTGAAGGCGTCCCATAGCCTAAACAATACCCTTGCTTCCTCCTCTCACTGTTCACACACATGATACGATGATTCTCTCCCTCGTGCTTTGTGGTCCAGCCACACAAACTCTTCAAGGTTTGGGGGTCCCATTATAGTCCTGCAGGTACTTTGCCTTTCCATGTGAGACGCCATATATACAGGCAACCAGAGCACCGTCTGAGGCTTAATAAGTCCTCAGGGAGCACGAGTCAAGTTATAGACCTGCCAAGCATTTCACCTAAAACCTTTGATTTAATCCTTACAACAGTTTTTTGAAGTACCTGTCATTACTCCTTTTAAGAAAGGACACAGAATCTTGGAGAGGTCAAGTCGCTTAGTCATGGTCCTCCATCTAGAAAGGGCAGAGCCATTGGAAGCCCCATGCTTTACCCCTGTGGCACTGGGGCCTCCCTGTGAATCTCACTTCCCCGAGGTGAGCTCTTCCTCACTTTCCAAAACCAAATTCAAATCTATACATTCCTCCTCTATGGTCCTAGCTCTGCTTTCCCGGGGATGTAACTAGGGCTCAGGGATAAGAATGACTTGTTCAGTGTCCCCAAGTACCAGAGTCAGACTCAAACCCAGACCTGCTTCCTCCATAGCTGACATGCAGGGTGACTCTGTGTTACATAGAAAGCCAGACTAGGCTTTCAGTTTCCAAGAAATATGGAATAGAGGAGTCAAGCTATTTCAAGAAGAAAGGTCTTGTCAACTAGACATTATTAGGAATAGAGGAGTCAAGCTATTTCAAGAAGAAAGGTCTTGTCAACTAGACATGATTAGTGTTTCTTCTGCCTGGAGCCTTTTCTCAAGATGATACTGACCAGCTCCAAGTAGAAACAAAGGTCCCCGCTACTTTGCCATCTCTAAGCACAATGGTTTCTCTCCGATAGAACACATTAGAATCTAACAGCCCAGGACAAAGCAATGGGACAGGTACCAAGTTTTACTGAGTCTGGAAAGCATGCCAACACTACTGTGAATCAGAATACTTTTGGAAAATGATTGAGTGAGGTAACTGTGCAATTCTAAGAAATAAAATCCAGAATAACAACCTCAGGAAGTTAATTCTAGGTAATTATTTTTTACTTGTTGCCTGTGATTCAAGTACACACTGTTACCTGATTTCCCAGGACACTGATTCCGAATGGATTGAAAGGAAGAGAGAGAAGGAGCCCCTTACCCAGCCCAGAGATGGGAACCAGCTGTCCAACACACCTAAGATACTAGTTTGCCTGGAAAAATGAACCTACCTTCTGTCAGTAAATCTGTTACTGGGAGAAAGAGCCACACAGACTGGAGTACAGGCTAGCGTGTTGAGTGTCGAGCTGGCTGAGGAGCCCTTCTTGCTATCATGGCTCCCACGGACATGAAAGAATGTGACAAAAGCCCTCATTGTTCATTTCTGTTCATTTCAAAGGCTACAGAATCCTCAGACATCACCATGTCTCTGGGACTTTTGCAATGACAACAAAAGGTGGAATGATCTTAGAGAGGAATGATTCCCTTAGAAGAGGGGATGAATGTGCTGGAGATAAACCCCACTATTTGTTACCTTGAGCTGTGGATCAAAAGCTTTCTTTTTTAGGATCCTAGAACTATGAAGAGGCTAACCTCATGCAAATATTCTTTTAAATTTTTTTAATAATTCCTCAAAACTGCCTATACAGAGCTAGTATACTTACTGGACACTTCACAGACTAAACCCGTTCGGAACAAGATTTAAGGAATATATAGGTCAGATTGTGGGTCCTTTGGCTAATCTAAATCATTCTTAATCTCTGCTTCATTTCAACCCTGCACCCTTTAGGGAAACTACTCTCAAATGGTCCTGGGTTTCCCTGCACTTAGCAAAGATGATGTAGTGTCACCCATGAACACACATTGCAAACCCAGACCAGAGTGGGGGTAGGGGTGGTCCTCTTAGTAAGGCAGAATCCCTTCTGCTTGCCTTGTTGGATCCTTCACCCCAAAGTCCAGGGTGCCCCCAGAGCACTTGAATGGCTCCTGGCAGACCTAACCTGGGTAACTGTTCTTCAGGTCTGACCCTGGGAGCTGCGTTTGCCAGCACCCTCCCCCTCCCGTGAGTCATCGCCTATCAAGACAGGCAGCTGCTTCAACTGGAAACCTCTGCTTCCATTTCCTAGCGCTGCAGGATGTGGCCCAGTTACAGGACGCTCCCTCCAGGGCCTCACCCAGACTGCCACTCATGCCATTTATAGAAACAATCAACTTCTCCTTTTACAGTTGGATTTGTTTAGGGACTGATGTCATCTGGGGAAGGAGATCTTTTCCTCAGGTCAGTACAATGCATGCTTGGACAAAAGGCTAAGTGCTGGGAACCAGGAGCAGTGTGGGTTCTCTGGGGCCCAGAAACACGTGCCCCTGGGCACACCTCAATCTAGAACTTACTTGACCCAGGGAGAAGGTCAGCAGCACATCACGTTCCCGTGAGACTCTCAATCGAGCTTGGGTGGAAATCTCAGAGAAAACTGTCTAGTTAGACATAAACTTGGCATTACTTTCCAAAAATCCACACACCTTGGGAAAATGGATTGACAGTAAGTATGTGGTAAAAGCAAAAACAAAAACAAAAACAAAAGTAAAAGTAAAAGCAAAATACAAAAGCCCCCAAAACAGGCTTTGGGGTGACCAGTTGGAATGTGTTCATTCGTTCTTTCTTCCTAGCTTCCTTCTCTCTCTCTCTCTCTTTCTTTCTTTTGACTGTTATTTTGATGTCATTTTGGGCAAGCTATTTCTCCTCCCAAGCCCATTTATTGGTGAGGACGCAGCTGTGACCACACCAGCACACAGAGTCTGACAAGACTCTGGTGGGGCCTGGCCTTCCAAAGGCCCAGCAGTGCCTGGGGCTGCCTCCCTGGGGCCTCAGCTTCACAGCCCAGGGGAGAGGTTGGGCAGAAACATCACCTTGTGGTTATAAAAGTGCCCATTGATGGAGAAGCGATGTCGCCGGATCCTCTGGGCCTCACCAGGTGCACGGGCCCGGGGCCGCCTCTGGATCACGCAGGCTGCGTCACTCTTGGTCCGCATCAGCTGGGGGGTCTCCTCGTCCTCCTCCAGGGGCTCTGTAGTGAGGAACCGGTGAGAAGGTCAGTCCGGGGTGGAGCACAGGGGCCCGAGAACTGCAGAGCTGTAGCGGTCCCGCGGCAGGTGGGGCTTGGTTCCCTGGAGCTCTGTGGTGACGCCATGCTACAGTGGAGGGTAACATCACTGCTATTTTCATGACAGTGCTTGGGGAATGCCCACCTTGTAAATAGGATCACCCCCAGATAGGATCACCTGTGTCGCCATGGCCTTGGCCTCCATCTCTGGGCGCCCAGGGCAGGTCTTGGGCAACACCACACCGTCCTCTGAGCCCTCACTGAGTGTGAGGGGAGGACACAAAGAGGACGGATGAGCAGCCTGGATTCCAGAGTGTGAGGGAGACATGTCCCAGAGGCCCTGCCTGCTGCTGCTGTTCTCTCCTTTCCAAAACGCAGGGGACTCGGGCAAATTACATCACAATCACCTCTGCCAGCCTCTTTTCTGTAAGTGGGGAGGTGAGGAGAAGGCCTTGGACTGAGACAGTTATTTAGCAAGTGAGGAGGTATTAGCAACGATTTGGCAAGATAAATAAAGCCTTTCTGTGCTCCTGGCAGCTGGTCTTCCTTTTTACTTTTTACTTTTTTTTTTTTTTTTTTTTTTTAAGAGTTGCGGGAGAGAAGGGAGAAGGGGCAGAGGGAGAGGGAGAGACAAAGAATCCCTAACTGGCAACATGGCCAGAGAGGAGCCCAACTCGGGGCTCAGGCTCACAGCCCTGAGATGACGACCCAAGCCAACATCAAGCATTGGACACTTTAACCCACTGAGCGGGCCAGGTGCCCCAACACAAAGCTGTTCTTCAGAGATGATGGCCATGAGCCAAGACCCTCCTCTTCTATCCTAGTGAGCAAGAGGGGCTCCCAGGTAGCCCGAGGCCCCGCTTACCTGAGCTATCTCTGGAACTCTCGGCCCCGTGTGCAGTCTGAGCACTTGGCTCCTGGGCAGGGACCCTGCCGTCCTGAAGAAGTGGATCCTTTCTGAAAAGACAGTCAAGGTGCTCAGAGAGCTTCTGAGAGAGAAAAGAAGCCCAAGTCACAGAGAAGAGGCCTCCTGCCTCTGTGGACGGGACACAGGCAGAGGCAAGGCCAGCCGAGGTAAGGCTCTACTTCACACCAAGTTAATGTAAGATAGTAAAAGAAAAGCAAAGACTTGCCATGGTATCTGCTGGAAGGAGAGGGAGTATGTCCTGCAGACCTGAGTGGCCTTGTCCCTGCTACACAGACACAGGGACTAGCTGTGTGCGCCCATGGACTCCTGGGCACCCCACTGAGGGAGATGGTGTCTGTGGCCAAGTGTTGAGTGGGCTCTCTGGGCTTCCCTCAGGCCTGAAGGAGAGTCAGGTGGGGGAAGCTTGAGGGGCCAATCTCTGAGCCTCTGGGCCGGGCAGAGTCCAAGCCAAGGGAGCTGGTGCCTGGCTGGAGAAGGGGATGTGTGTGATGAGAAGTAGCCTCACAGCTACTTCCTCACAGCATGAGGGAGCCATGGAGGATCAGGCAAAGAGCAGAACCCAGGCCAAGAGGCCTCTGAGGGGGGTCCTGTCTGTTCCCATGGCTGCTTTTGCCCTGGGGGGTGGGACTCACGAGTCATACTTGTCGCCTTTCTACGAAGCCCATCCAAACATTATACTCTAAGTCTGTATGGGGTGTCAAGGTGCTAAGTGCCCTCAGAACAGCAACTTCGCTTGAATTTCTGAAAGGGAAATGGTTTTGAATTTTTGCCTCTTGGAAGGATTCATTACATGCAGAAGCGAGCAAAACTCAGCAACTAACTGCCCTTTATTGGGTTGCGGGGGGGAGGCAGAGAGAGGGGGCAGATGTTCATTAAGTGGTAAGGTAGGAAACAGTTTCATCATGACTGAAACATATTTCTGATGTTAAAATAAACCTGATGTTAATCTCTAATAAATTTATAAAAACAAATTCTGATACTAAAATGAAAGTAGAGCCATAAGAGGTTAAATTTGTGTGAATTTTTAAGGTAGAACTGGAGATGCTAAGAAGTGTTTGTTTTGCCCAGGATGTTGGAAGCCCCTGCCCACGCATAGCTCCTCTCCTTGCAGATAAGGCAGCTCCTGTGAATGTATGAGGAAACACAGCTGGAGGCGATGGGAGTCTGGAAAATTCTCCAAGAGCAAGATGGCTTGGTCATTATCTAGAAAGACCACTATCGGCAGGTGAGGCCGCAGGCTCAGGCAATCACAGGGTGACAAGGATAAGGCTGGCTTGTGTTCTCCGGTGCTCCATTTGGGAGCAGGGCTTTGCCCTGAGACAGAGGACACCACCCCGCAGACAGCCCAAACGGTACGCTTGGGTTGAACCGGTGTCAAGGAGGACACCCAGCCCTGCCTCCACCATCTGAACACTCACAGGGGGCAGCTGGGCTGTCCGGGTGTCCAAGAGGCTGAGGAGAGGTGCACGCGCTCCCTGTCGTCCTGTATCTGGAGCCGGATAGGCCGCCTCAGGCCCCAGGCAATGTTGAGAAGCCCCTCGATGATCAGAGCACCTTCTTCCTGTGGGAAGCCCACACAGGTTAGTCTCTTTTCCCAGAGCAGCCCTCCACAGGGGTCACTGCTCACCCTCCCTGAGCCCCCTGAAGGCCCGCCCCCGCCCCCCCCGCCCCCCCGTGGGCTTCCCTGAACCTTCTTGCCACAAACACAGCTCTCCTCCTTGGGATCCCATCCTCCCCTGGGGGAAGGCACACAAGCCTCTATGTGCTCCAGGGTGTGAGGCTATGGGCTGACCAGAGGAAGCCTGAGGCGTGTCCTTCCACCGCTCTGTTCACATCTGATCAGGGGCATGGCCTGGGACGGAGCAGCTGAGTCAGGCGTCCCACAGGAACCCAGCTGCTATCCAGCAAGCACGTCCACACGGGTGAGGAAACACGTACCAGAGAAGCATGACCACGTTGACCCTGGTGCCGTGTAGGGGTGCCTTCCCATCCCCCTCCCCCAGTGCACCTGGGGAAGCGGCCCCGATGGTCACCAAGTCCTACCGAGAATGTGCTGCAGGCCCTGGATTCCATGCCCACCAGAGCAGGGGTGACTGCTCCTCGGAGCTGTGTCTCAGTCTCGCGCTTCTGCCCACGCTGCTCTCAACTGCCCCAGGGACCACTCGAGTGGGCTGGGCCCACCCTGATTTCTGAGCTGCCTCCTTTCCTGATGGCCAATCTTGCTTTTCTCACAACCTGCCCATTGCCAGCCTCCACGTTCCACTACTGGCATGAGCACTCAGAATAGCTACAACAGCTCCCATTCTCTGTCCCCAGCTAGCCTTGATTTCCCAAGGTCTGCGGATGGCACAGCTACTGCCCTCCTGCTGAGCCCCAAGGTCCTAATTGACAGAACCCTCCAGAGGCATCCTCAGCCAGTTTCCCCTCCCAACCCTCAGGTCTCTGCTTCTGTTTCTGACTTCTTTCAGGCTCCTATCCACGAGTGACCACCTCTAGGCTCTCTGCGCCCAGCCGAACTCCCCCACATGTGTGCCTGGCCAGGCTGCCTTCAGGGCATCTTCCTAATATCTTCTCAGCCCCCCCTTCCCCCAGAGCTATGATCCCCCCAGCTACCTGCTCCTGAGCTGCTTTGAAACTAGCCATTTCACAATGAATGTTATCTCCCTTTTTTTTTTTTTTTTTTTTTTTATTGCTGGTTGTTATACTCCCACTGCTATCTTAAACACCACTTTAGAGTCACAAATTTTCTTTCTCCATATTGGCATTGAAAGCCTTGTGAGAATAAAAAACCTTGTAGAAATGCCTTCTTTTCCCCGGAAGGGCTTACAGAGGTGTCCTGCAGGGTCAATTTCATGGTAAGTTAGTTAACCACTTAAAGCACCCTGTTATCCACAGAGAAAATAGTTCCACTCTGTTCAAGGTTATCAAAAATACACATTGCTTTCTTGAATGACCTTGCACTGTTTGCTAAAATAGAAAACAACAATAAAAGCAGAGGACTTTTTGATAACCACTGATGTTAACACAGTCTCAGACAGGTAACTAACGCTCCCTAAGAAGAAAAGACTGGGTTGATTTGCTGGAGTTAAAGGGGGCAGTAAGCAACCCCAAAGTGGGTTTCCGTTCCTTGTTTTCTGTCTTGGCCTCAGATGCCTCTTTCAGAGGTCAACACACCCCCTCCCCCAACACAGCTCAGCAAGTTCATTCACAGAGCCCCACTGCCTGCTGGTCCCATGTCCGACCCCATGTGTGAAGGAGATCCAGCAGTCTTGGTCCTGGGTCTGAGAGTCAGGAGATCATTTAGAGCTCCAAGGGGCAGGAGAAGACAGCACCACTGGGCCATTGGCAGTGGGGCTGGATACGCTGGGCTGGGCCTTCAAACATGCCACAGGACGGCTCTGGAGAGTGCAATGAAGGAGGCAGGAGGAGTTGTTCTGGAGCTGGGAGCCAGGAGCGGAAGCAGAGCTGCTGTCTTCAAGGTCAGGGATCAGCTATGTTGCGGTCTGCTGGCCTGATGTGACTCGGGCCCTGTGTCCCTGCACGGACAGAGTGTGTGTCCCCAAGCTGCCCCCCGACCACTGTTCCACTGTCCTTCTGCCTGGCCCCATTGGAATGGAGGGGAGGCCCCGTCAGGCTGTAGCTGTCTTGTTCAAATCAGGGGAAACTGGGGGCAGAGCAGGAGCTCCAGGCTCCTGGGCAGCCCTCGCCAAACAGGCCCAAGGAGGACTTGAATGTGGGTCCCACAGCCTACAATTTTCATAAGTCGGGAAGTCATTCTGGGCCCTCCAATTCTGGGTCCCCCCCTCACTGTAGCCCCCTACCTCTCCCACAGCCTGAGGTGGCTGGAGCGGTGCCACCCCTCCCTGCCCTGCGGAGTAAACATCCACGGAGCCTCCCACTGCTCCAGGCTGGTAGCTGGGCCAAACCCCGCCCGCCAAGCTGTTTTCCCTCTGAGAGCCTTCCTGTGTGCTGCTATTTTTGGCCCTCGTGACAGTAACTGGTGGCTGGTGAGGAAGTATAAAAGCAGCCGCCAGGCCTCCAGGTTCACCAGATAGCTCGGGAACGCTTGCACGCCGGACAGTGGCCAGTCGTTCCCACCACCCATCCTGCTGGCCATTCCACGCTGGACACGGGGCTCTGACAGCCGGGCCCCCAGCCCTCCACTCGAGCTTCCTGGGTCTTTCCAAGGACTGTCCTAGCTTATCCAGCAGCCCTGTGAGCCCCAAGTTCCCTCGACTCCAGGTAAGAGAGAAGCTTCCCTCTGGTTAGAGACACAACAAGAAGGTTTTGTTTCTCTTTGAGGGCGGGGCGAACAGGGCCTGACCGTGGGACAGAGACCAGGGCATGCAGTCGAGGCAGTGATAATAGCCACAGAGGGCTTCACATCGGCAGAGGGATTTCCCGGGAACTGTCATCCCATGTGTTTCTTACAACACCCTTTCCAGCGGGTGGGTCCGGGACACTTGGAGAGGTGACTTTGAAGAGGTCCCCACCCAGATGAGGAAGCGGCAGAGGCCGGTTTTACCCAGGTTCCCTCTGACTCCAGTCCATTAGACTGCGTTCTGATTTGTATGGGTTCAACAACAGTAAAGATGGATTCCTGAGCACGGAGCTTTCAGTGTTAATGGGAAGGAAGAGTTCAGGAGTCTGAGCCCGGGTTTGGGTATGCAGACATCACTCCACTCTCGGCCTGTGAATCACCCAGGCAGCCTCTGCTGAGAGAGGGGACCAGCAGAGGTGACAGAATGGCAGACCCCTCACCCTGGTCTTCTGTCGATAAACAGGTCGCTGCTCCGCATCGCTGACGGCCATGAGGTCCCGGCTCCTGCTTCCTGTGGCCCACCTGCCCACCATCCAGGAGACGCTGGAGGAGATGCTGCCTGGGGGGCCCGGGCAGGAGCCCCCGGCCTCCCCCAGTCTGGATGACTACGTGAAGTCTATCTGTCAGCTGGCTCAGCCCACTTCAGTGCTGGATGTGGCCACAGTCAGGGCCCAACCCGGTAGAACCCCCCGGCCAGCCCACGCCTTCAGGAAGAGCCCTCCTACTGAGTCTCTACAGGACATTACTACCCGCTTCAGTGGTCAGCAGCCGGCACTGCCTGGGGACGGCACTGCTGACCCCCTGGACTGGCTCTTCGGGGAGTCCCAGGAAAAAAGGTCAAGTAGGAGGGACCAGCCAAGGAGGACTGGCTCCTCTGCTGACTCCTGGGGTCCACACAAACAGATGGATTGTGGCAAGGCACGAGGGACCCCCAGAGGGAGACCCTGGGATGCCAGGGTGCAGGGGCACCCTCTGGCAAGACCCTCAAGGGACTGGCACCAGGGCTCCTGGGCTTCCAGGCAACTCTGTACGGACGTGGCCTCCCCCCCTGCCCCCCGCCCCAGAAGCACCCTCAGAACTCTCTATTTGCACCTCCCAGTGATCCATGAACTCTAACCCCTTCCCAATAAAGGCTTCTGTACAGAGCACGCTGGTCTTTGTCACCTCCCTGCCCCCTCCCCTGAGGTGGGTACCGTCTCTGGCAGGTCCGCAAGAGGGAAACATCTTTCTGCAAGGGCTGCCTGCCTGGGCATTTTATAGAGAAACCCCCTCCTCTGAAAAGCGAGAACAGCCTCATCTGGGCTCATGTGGTGTTACTGGTCCTGCTCGCACTGTTCCTTACTGGCTGAGCACCTTGGGCAAGTTACTTAACATTTCTGTTCGCTGATTTTTCTCATGGGTAAAATGGGGATAATTAAAGGGACCTGCTTTCTAGATTGCTCTGGTGAGTAGATGGGGTAAGAGCCACATGCATTATGGGTGCATAAAGCCTGCACACAGGCTTCTACACACATCTGTGTGGTTGCCTCGCAGGCAGGGACGGAGGTCAGTGGCAGGTGAGAAGCAAAGCTCTCGGCCACACAGGGATTTCCGAGCGAGGACTGCACCCTCCCAGGTCAGCCTCCTGGCCCCCACCCTCAGAGCCTGTGCTCCATGCAGCCCAAGAGGAAACATAATGGTTTCCCCAAAGGTACCTGCTGAGTTTGGGGGAACCTGTCACCAGGGCACCTGGGGTTTCTCCGTGGCTCCGGCTTACAAGTCCTGTTGTGTCATTGGGAGAGTTTTGCCCATGCTGAATTTCGCCCACATTCTTGATGCCCAAGAGAGCCAGTACCAGCACAGCTGGCAGAAATGTCCAACCACTGTGGAAGAAGAGGTGTCCCCAAACTGGAACAGTGAGGCCACCGTCTTTCAGGGGGAGGCCTAGTGACAGCAGGGAGCGGGGTCTTCTCTGGAGGACGGGGCCAGGCGGTCCTGTCCTCACCATCCCCATCCCTCCCTCCGCCCGGGGGGCTTCTCAACCACCGGACAAAGTGCAGGCCATTGGCCAGCCGACCTGTCCTTAGGCAAGCCCAGTGGCCAAGGCCTCACTCCACAGGTCCCAAGGTCTGGGCCAGGTCTAGGTCTTCCAACCCCAGTGCCTGGAGGCACCTGGCAAGGAAGGAGATGAAGGTGAGGAATAAGGGAAAGGGAGGGGGGTCTTCCTCAGACAGGCAGGTCAGGAGGCATCAGAGAACTGAAAAGCATCAGGCCTGAGGACCCATTATCCTGTTCCCTTGGGCAGAGCTGGCTGACCCTGATCTGGGCAGAAGGGGCAGAGGGGAGAGGAGGAGAACAGAATTGTGGCCGCAGCCCAGCTCACAGCCTGCTTCAGTTTGCTCTATCTCCTTGCTCTGAGGAGTATCAAACTATTTTCTTCTTCCTTTCCTTCTTTTATTTTTAAAATTGCTTTGCACTTTTATGCGTGTTTTGTGGGAAGGCAGAATGTAAACCAGACATTTAAAAGTTTCACAAGACAGTCTGCTTATCTGTAAAATGGGGACACCGCCCCTGCCTTCATAGGCTGCAAGTGTTGTGGAATGGGGCGTGTGTCCTCGGAGATAGCATGGAAACCCCACAGGAGATAGCATGCCTGCGTCCACCACAAGCCACTGTGTGTCTAGTCTGCTCAGACCTGCCTGTCCCTGACCTTTGCTGGCAAATAAGTGCAGGGGCAGCCTTTAGCCAGAACACCCTTAGAAGGCGTTGGGGTGAGGGGGCTGACCTGGGAGAGGGTGCTGGCCTGTGACCATGTAGGCTGGGCTCGCCTCACTGAGGCCCCTTCTGCAAAGCTGTGTGAAACCAGGTCAGAAGGAAGCAACTAAGATGAGGCTGGCCAGTTGACCCCAAGCTCAAAACCCACATGGCTGCATTTGGGAGGTCAGACAGGGCTCTGGGCTCCTCTGCTCATATCCCCTGATGTGAAAGACGCTAATGGCACCTTCATGAAGGGCCAAAACTAAAATAATTGAATAAAGGGCGGTGGGAGGGGGACTTTTGGCATTATTCCAAGCTTTGCACGGGACAGAACAGCCTAGCAGAAAGTCCCTGTGATGGGAGCCCTATAAAGCAGTCTCCTGCTCACTGGCCCCTGGAGTTGGGAAGGGACACAGTGTCCCGACCAGGGGGCAGTCTGGGAAGCACTTGGGAGCTCTAAAGGGAGCACGTCCATTGCCTGCGGAGTACTCACCTGCCAACTGGTCTGCCAACTGTCCATCATCCCTGCCTTCAGGCATTAAAAGAAGGCAAATCGTTATAAGAGGGAAGGGGCTCCTGACTTTCTCCACCCTGGGAGCGGCAGAGACCCTGAGTGAGTAAAAGGATGCTCCTTCCTTTTCTCACTCAGCTCAGGAGCCTGGGAGAGAGGAGGACTGGGTGTGATGTATGCTCTCGGCCACCAGGGGGAGCACGAGAGGCCGGCTCCCCTAGTCCACTGCGTGCAGGTGCCCAACAGGAGGGTCCTATTTTTCATCGCAGTGATATATTTAGGCACTGGTATTTCTGGGTGGTCCATTTTTCTCTCGAGCAATCAAACAGCCTGGTTAAAATGCTTTGCTATCTTCAAAAGGCACAAATTGCTCCAAGTTGCTCCTGCTCTCCTTTGTAATATAAGCAAAAGTATCCCAAAGGCAAAATTTATGATAGAGGAGGCTAGTGCCTGGGCCTCCACGGACAGAGGAAGCTAGGACCGGGAATCCCTTGCCCTTTGGAAGCTGGGGGAGAATTCTCAGGGATACGCTGACCCCAGGGCGTGGCCCCTGCTCCCTGACACACTTCTATGGATCCCTGACACACTTCTTTGGATCCTGGAAGAGACTGTGGAAGAAGAGGTGTCCCCAAACTGGAACAGCGAGGCCACCGTCTTTCAGGGGGAGGCCTAGTGACAGCAGGGAGCGGGGTCTTCTCTGGAACCCCACATGGCTCTGTGAGGGCCCAGCTGGTGCCCAGCCCCTCCGCAGCTGGGAGGCACTTTCACTTGGTGACTGAAGGTAACAAACCCCTCCCTGCATCTCTGAGGCCTGCCAAAGCTTAATGCTGGCAGTGGGGTCGCTGTCTTACAAACTTCAGTGCTCAGGCCTTGGAGCTCTGCGGGCATCTTATGGCAGGGTTACCATGTGGGGTAGACTTCCAACTCTGAAAGCCTCAGTCTCTTTGTCAGGGAAATGGCCATTCCCAGGTCACACGGCTCTTGTATTACAATAAATAACAGAGGGACAAAGTGCCTGGTCCCTGTCTGCCCTCAGGGCCTGCAGTGCCTGAGGAGAGGCCGGCCCAGGTGCCTGAGCTGTGAGTCCCTGAGGCCTAAGAGGTCCTGGGTCTGCATCTGAGAAATCGCAGAGGCCTGAACACAGGGTGGTGGGTGGGTCAAGGAGGCACTTGGTGTCCAGGAATCAGTCACGCATTTCGGCATCAGAACTCTGGACTGCCAGGCCTAGGCTGCCTTTGTGCTGGTGGTGACCCCCCACCCCCACCAAGATGCATACTCCCTCAGGCTGCTGCCCCTTGGCTGTTAAGGCTACGGAAGGTTCCTGAAAGGTACTTTCTGGCTCTAGGGTGATTAAGTCAGATCCTCATACCTTCTTTAGGTTAGGAGTGGGAAAATCCCCATCTGTAGGGTATTAACTTCTTACCACATGGGGCTGTCAAGAACACCCCTTCCTCTTTTTGGGGTCTCTCACTTTTCCACATGGACTCCCCCATCACACACAAACACAGGCATAGCTTTGGGGCTTCCCACTCCTCCTCCCCACATGACTGTTCCTACAGAAGGGATTGTCTCGGGGAATCCCAAGGGCCAGGGTCAAGCTCTTAGAGTAGCTGTTCTCAAACTTGGCCTTCATCCCAATCCTCTGGAGGACTTGCTAAAACACAGATGGGAACAGGAAGAGTTTTTGATTCAGCAGGCCTGGGGGCAGGAGGGCGTTCCCAGGTGACTTTGAGGCTGCTGGTGCACTGACCACAGGTTAAGAGCTGCCAAGTCTTAGATTAATCACTGGACTAAGGCCCAGGGCTGAGGAACAGGGCACAGCTAGAAGACCCCATTGCATGCACGTCCCCAGCACCACTGCTGGGTTAGGTCTAGTTCTCACATAGCCTAGATCAAAACTGCCCAGAGCACTAGAGCTCAGGACCCATCTCAGCTTGCCTGGGCCTGTGCGTTTATCACCCAACACCTATGCTGGGGTGGTGCACTGTGCCCGGCCCGGTGACGCAAAACCAGCAAGGCACTTAGGTAAATGAAGAAACAGCAAAACCAGAGATGGCAGGACGGTGGCATCAGAGCCTAGCCAGCAACAGTGAAGAGCAGGGCTGCGAGACAGGTGTCAGAGAGCAGCTCTGCCCAAAGAAGGGGGGTTGGGCGGGGAACAAGGCCCTGTGCAGGCTGAGCAGCCTTGGGGAGGTGGAGGGTGAGGTGTGTGCTGCTCCAGATCATCCCCGCAGCCCCGTGCTGCCTGGACCACAAACCAGCAGCTTCCCTCCCACGCAGGCTCTCGAGCCGCGCACGTGACAATAGCCTGGCCCAGGCTGTACTGTGCCTGCCGAATGTTTTGTTTAACCCACATGGTGTTTCGAGGTTTAGGAAATTCCACATGAAATTCCGGATATCTAACTTCTTTGGAAAAAAATTAGAAAGAGCCTGGCTGTCTGGAGCCCACGTCCCTGCAAAGCAGCGTCTGCAGCTGGGACGTGCTCTCCTGCACCCTCCACTCCCCCAGCCTGTGCTGCCTCTCCCATTCCCACCTGCCTGGCCCTGTGAGCATCCTCTGGGGAGCTCTCCTCCATTTCAGGCCTTTCCTCTGATGGTTATTCTGATTGGCAAACACAGAGAATGCTTTCACTTCTCCATTGCCCTGTGGCCTTGGGCAAACAAGAGCCCCACATTGAGTTCCTTATTTGTGCCCGTGGGATGGGCTGAGAAGGGACTGGGCTGTGCAGTCTCAAAGATTTCAAACTCCAATGTCCCGGCAGTTCACTCAGGCAAAAGTCCTGGGTGGAAGAGGAAGACCCCCAGGCAATTATTCCCACCTGCTCTGAACACTTGCTAGGTGTGTGTGGGGTTGGGGGGGGGCGGGGTGCTCTGACCCTCAGCACCCCTTACAGGACTTCCAAGGAGACACCCTGGCTGCTGGTAACCTGGTCTCCAACTCAGCAGATGGGTGACCTCATAGTTCATTATCCAAACTGGGGTACCTCTGAGAGTGAAGCGAATGGTCTTAATGATGGCCTTGGAGTAACAGGTATAAACCAGGACAGTCTTCAGCAAACCGGGACAGATGTTCTAGAACGTTAGCATCTGCTTCTAGATGGTGGCCTATGAATAAAGAAGAGAAACAGGCCTTACCTCTCGGTGTCTCAGCTGAAAGCTTCTGCCCTCATGGTAGCAGTTGTAAGTTTTTAGCAAGCTTAAGAGCTCCGACCTGAAAAGGTAAAGACACACTTAATAACCTTGGGGTGTGGCAGGGCTTTGGACAGTAATAACAGACGTCTTGCCAGCCACACACAATCAGTTTAGAGAATAGACTCCACCATCAGACACATGCCTTTCAGTCTTCCAGAGCTTTCACTTGTCAACCCCTGTGGAAGTTGTAGGGGTGGGAGGAGGGCGAAGAGAAATTCACAGATGGCCCACATAATTGTGCAAATTGTGTGTACACACTTTCACCATCACAGATCAGAGTTCCTGACAATCTCCCTATACTTTGAGTCACTTCCTCAATAAATTCTCTTAGATTGGGTTATTAGCATTTTAAAGCCTCTTGCTCTTTCTCCCCATATTACTTCCTGTAAGGGCCTTGTGCAGCCTGCGCCAGCACCATAAGGGGTGTCTGCCTCTTCCTTGTCCTGCCTTTCTGGAGGTACGATCAAGAGATGAGGCTGACAGCTGTGAGAAAAGATGCTGAAGGTCTGAGGGAGGCCACTCTGCCCAAAACGCCTTCTCCCCAGAATAAAGGGAGGCTGTGGCAGAGAAAACACCATTCCTGCACCCCAGCGGCACTCTGCAGGGGCGTGAGGTCCTATACCTAAGAAATGCGAGCCACACATGCAATTTTAAATCTTCTAGTCGTCACATTGCAAAGGCAGACAAAACAGGGGAGATTAGTTTTCATAATGAGTCTTCTTTAATGGCACAAAATATCTAAAATATATCTAAAAGATATCTAAAATATTGCCCACGTAGAATCAATATAAAAATTATTACTGAGATCTGGCTCATTATTTTATTCTGTAATGAGTGTTTGCTAGCTTTCTTTTATATTCACTATTCCTCTCCTGCTGTAAGTCAAGTGCTTGGTGACCACCACGGCTCGTGGTGGGTAAGTCCCGCTCTAGAAGGTCTTCAGGCAGTGCCTTGGCTGACATGGGGGTCCCCAGGGTGTGGATGAGCAGCACCTGCCATTGGTGCTCTGGGGTGCTGCCCAATGTGGGGGTGATGGCAACTGACAAGGGAAGTGAGGCACTTGTGATTCAATGAATGAATCACAGCAAGATTAATATTGCAGGTACGCTGTGCCTGTAACTGTGTAAATGCCGGACATAAACTTGTTAGGACACATATCCATGAAATTCATCATGTTGTGGTTATGATTATGACTTTTCCCAAAGTTATATTTAATATTATTCTCACGATAAAATTTAAACAAGGAAAATGTTGGTGTGGGCAGCACAGTGCAGGGCAGGCCGTCTGTTTTCTCAGGTCTCTAATAGGAGGACCCAGGAAGGAGGTCAGTGAAAGCTAGGAGCCTGGCTTGTCTTCAACATGGCAGACAGGAGCTGCCCAAATTTAGACAAGATTTGGACCTCAGTACTCAAAAAGCAAGATAACATAAAAATATATACTTTTCTTTAGCTCAGAAATAAATCTGAAAAACTATCCTAAATCTTATTTTTTTATGTTAAGACAGATGGTAAATAGAATTAAAAATAAGCAGAGCTAAAAATCAATAACAGTACACTTTTTTTCAGTAAAAACTCTAAACCTATTTAGAGTTTTTTTTTTCTCTTTTCCCCCTGAACTGTTTAACACAATAAGAATGTTAGCATTGCTCTAGCTTTTGAATCAATTAAATGCCATCTGTGCAGAATCATGGCAGACATTGCCACACTTTCCTGCCTTTGTGGGCCTGAGCGGGCAGGGGTCAAACCCATACCCCAAAGAGATCCTTGATCTCCAAGGATACAGGCTTTGAAAAGAAGTGCCCCCATCACTGTCCCTGGGGCAGGCACATTGTCATATCTGTGAAATTGCCCAGAATCCCTCCACCCAAAGTCTGTCTATGGCAGGAAGTGGCCACAAGAAGATCCCCTGTATGCAAAGGCTTACTTCAGGATGGACTTGCTGTCACTGATGGGGACGTGAGAACTGGGTGGGCAGTCTTCCTTCATCTTCCCCTCTTGTCTGCAGTCTCGGGAGTTACCTGCTGGGAAGAGGAAGAAGGACAGACAGGTGAGCATGGAGAAGCGCTGGCCAGTGCAGTGTCCAGAACCCTGGTGTGTCGGCCTGTGGCTTCAGCCTCACCTCCCAACCAACCTGCCTGCTCCCTTCCTCCCTCCACTCCTTGGCACCGCACGGCCACAGCTGAAGGATCAGGCTCAGAGGACTTAATGGGGCCCCACACCCACCTGGGGCAGCCAAGCTCCCCTGGTGGGTAGGGGGCAAGGTCAGAGCTGCTGAGCTAGCTGGCACCCAGTACCAGCCCCCCTCCCAGAATCTCTCCACAGTCCCTAGGGATCTGGATCAGTCTCGTCATTGTTTCAGACCACAAGCTCTCGTCCCTCAGCCGGGACACCCTGAAGGGTGGTTTCTGCCTCCATTGCTCCTCCAAACCCCCAAAGCACCCTGGGCCTTTCTTCTCCATTCCCACCGCCACCAAGCTGCCCCTCCCTGCCTTTAGAGTCAGCACACCTGGGTTAGTTCTCCTAGTGATGGGTTAGCCGGTACTGTGGTCATCACATCCAGGAGGCTGTGTTGAGCCTTTTCTATGAATTATCTTATTTACTCCTTCCAACAACAGTACAAGGTAAGTACTATCCCATTCCCATTCTAAGGATGAGAAGACAGAGACAGAAGTTGAGTACTTTGCTCGAGATTCCTAGCGAATCAGTGGCAAAGTCACTATTTGAACACAAGCATTTAGATCCTAGATTTTGGTCTTTTAAGCCCTTCTCTGTGTTAATCTCACACAGTGACTTAAACCCTCCAGCCTTCTTTTCCTCATCTATGCAATGGGGTGATCTCTGCCTATAGGATTGCTAGTTGATTCACATATGAAACCGTGTCTTCACAGCCTAGGAAGCTTTGTGGAGCATCTCAAACCCTCCTGGCAAAACCCACTAGTACTTTCTCTAGCTTGTTGCCATCTTCTTCTGCACAGATTTCAATTTTTCTCCCTCTCCAACTTATTCTGGCCAAGAACTCTCTTCTCAAGGCATGCTGTGTGTTGGGCAGTGAGCCACAGCTTCTCTCTCTCTGTCTCCCCCCAACCTTAGCCCTGTCTCTCACTTTCTCTCAAGTTTCTACTAGGACTCTGAGGGGTTAAGTCACATGAGGAAATGACCCAGACAAGCTACACAGCTTTTCCTTCGCATCACAGAGTGGCTCCTTCACAAAACCCCAAGTCGGTTCACACAAACCTCAGTCAGGTCATTCCTACCTCTGTGTGTGTGCAAATGTTCCTGGGGGATCAAGGTCAGGTTCGACTGCTGTTGTATTCGTGTCCTCACAGCGCTCCCTCCCCTTGGTCCCTGACTGACCAGCTGAACACCTTTGATACCACCCACAAACAAGCCTGCCTTCGATGATGGCATCGGGCCTGAATGACCATTTGATTCAGGAAACAAGGAAACATGGAGAAGAGGGATGAGCTGAGGGAGATGGGCTTCTCAGTGACCTCAGAATCATCCTATAAATACTTTCGCTCTGCCTGGGTGTAGAGTGAGGCAAACTATGGCCTAGAGAGAGGTGAGGCCTCTGGCTATAGCTGCGGGCGAGGCCCTTCCTCCATGGTGCACAGAGTTAGGCACCTCGGGGGCCTGGCTTGGGGCCTCACTGTCAGGCAACAGGATTTCAAAATCTGATTTCAGTTCCTCAGTTCCTGAGTCTGCAGTGGAAAAAGTGATCTGCCAGGCTCCCTCTCTGGGTAGTTCCTCAAACACTTCCATGCAGAGCTGGGTTCAGCCCAAGAAAAGTATCTGGGCTTCTCACTCAATGCTGCTTCTGCGGGCCCATGGCATGACTGTCTCGCTCCTCATGGGAAGGGCCCAGAAGTAACCACGGTGGTATTTTCTCTTGCCTCGTCTGCAGCTAGCCTCTCTCCCACTCCTCCTCACTTCTTGCTCGGAGCTCTAGCCTCCCTGAGCTGCTCTCGTTTTCCTCATGGGCTTTCCGCTTTCTCCTCCTTCTGGGTCTCCATGGTGCTGTTCTCTGTCCAGAAAACAGCCTCCTCCCTGTCCTATACTCTGCCGTGAGCTCTGCCAGGAAACCCTTGCCCGAGCAGCCACCTCCTCCAGTATCAGGAGAGGCTCCTTTCCAGTCCAATGCCTGCTCTGGGCTCCTAGCTGTGCTGGGCCTTCAGGGCCTGACCTGTGTGTGAGGGAGCTGAGAGGAGGCGGGGGGGAGTGCGGTAAGGGGAGGTTAAAGCTGCAGGCCTCCACACCAGGGATAGTACTTTTCTGGCACACCTCCTGTTTCTAGACCCAAACCAGAGCCTGACACACAGCAGGAGGTCCATGGATGGCTGTTAAATTATTGGATGAAATTGAGAAGCCTCACGGGGTCCTCCAAAGTCAACTTTCCCAGAGTTGGGCATATCCAGCTGGAATAAAACATGCAAATGTCTCCAGGGGTCAGGGCAGTGATTCAGCTGAGACACTGGTCAGTGGGGTCCCTGGGGAATTGAGGGACACATTCTTTGGAGGGTCAGCTCTTCTGGTGTGTCATGATAAGGCAGAGATCTGGATTTGCATGTGCTATATTTCACTGCTTAAAGGTGGACACTGTGGCCAAGACACTGACCTCCCCTGGAATGACCCATGCTAGCTCACACTCCTCTGCCACCTGTGGAGCCTGTGACTAACACCTCACATGTCACACATAAGAATAGTTGTGTGTCGCCCTCAGGCTAAGGCATTTGAGCCATGTGTGACTCTGTTCTCTGTCATGGTGACCCAGAAAGTCACATGTCCCAGTTGGTGTAGCTTCCAGATGGTCAGCCTGGGTCCCAGAGTACCTCTGTGGCTCAGAGTCCTCTGGTGACCCACTGTGGCTGTGGACTGGGAAGGAGAAATAATGCTCTGCTGAGAAAAGCTGCTGGGGTCTCAATGATTTGTCAGTGCGGCATAATCCAGACTATCCTGACGGATGCAGGGAATTATTCCATTCCACTAAAAGATACATAGTTAAAAATAAAATGTAGCCAGACAAAACATACTTGCAAGACAGATAGATGCCCTCGGTGGGGCTCCAGTGTGTCACTTCGGATTCATCACAAGACCTAGTTTACAAAACTTTGTTCTCCATCAGCATGTGGGGAATATGCCAATTTTGCTCTATTTAGTAGGAATGCTTACATGTGGAACCTCTATAAGTCACTCAGTGATTAGTTATTAATATGCTTCCTAAAGAGCTCTGGGCCAGAAGCTGCTAAAGACCCTCATGGTTTCAGTTGCCTGCCTTTTCCTCTCTGTGCTGTCACCTTCCTATCTGCACAATGGGAATACTGATCTTCAAATTTCTCGACTGTAGAAGTCTTTGTTCAAATGGAATATTTATGCAAATCAGATTAAAAGGGGCTGCTTGGGTCTACAGTGAGGTGGGTGGTAGGGAGCACCGTCTAGGGCTTTGCTTAGGAGTCTGGATAATATTGTTTGCAAAGCACAGTACTAAGTAACCCACGAGACCTTCCCTGGGCTGACCCTCCAGACAGCTTCACTGTCCAGATCCTGCCCTTTAGAAGGACATGAGCAATATGCTGAGCGGCTCCAGCTGGAGCTGGGTGGCATAAGCTGGGGGAAGGAGTCAGGAGACAAGCGAAGGGCGGTCTGGGATTACATACGGATGATCAAGTGAAAGGAGAGAGGGGAAGGTGACCCATAGGGTCACTGTGCATTTGTGCTTCCTTTACTAGACTGAACAGCTGACAATTCTCATTCATTCTGATAATCTCTGTGTGTCGTAGACTTCTAAAGTGAGGTGTACGTGTAACTCCGAGGTACCCTAGGGACAACTGCTGAGTGAGAGAGCTGCAAGGCAGGGAGAGAGAGGGGGAGGGAGAGCGAGCAAGTGCGTACCCCCCAGGAAGAAAGCAACAGAGATCCCTCTGTGTTCAGAAAGGTGCTCCTGAAGCTGCCCCTTAAACATTCACTCTCCTCGTGCCCTGGACGGGACCTTGGAGAATCTCTAATGGATGCTTTTCAAACTTTAATAAAACACACAATCTTATGTGTAAAGGCAGAAGCCCAATGCACAGACAGATTAAAGCAAGGCTACTCTGCTTGAAGCTGGAGTGGGGGAGAGGACGGGCTGGAGACAGCCTGCCACCACCCAGGGGCAGTCCAAAAACCAGAGTGACAGATGCAGCTGGGCAGGCCAAGCCCTGAGGCTCTGGGAGTCCAGCCCTCTTTGTCCAGGCCTGCTCCCCTCCCCCCAGGCCTGGGGCACTCAGCTCAGGCCTCCATGTTTCTCTTCAGGCTGGAGGAGGCTCTGTTAGCAACCAGAGGACTCAGACTGCAACGAGGGCTCCTCGTCCCTGGAGAAAGGGCCCCAGGGTGTGCCAGCCCCGGTTACCTGTCACCAGTGAACAGGCAGGGAACTGTTTCTGCTTTCCACTTCAGCGGCTGCTCTGCCAGCCGTGCAGGGGGGCTGCTGGGGACAGCCGGCACCACAGCCTGCCCTGGCTATTGTCCCTGGCCTCTGACTGGGGACAAAGGACACTGAAGCCTTTACAACTGAGAGGCTTGGCCCGTCTTGCCCTAGTTTGCGGTCACGGAGCCGGTTATCGCAGAAGAAGGCGGCTTTGTGGCTCTTCGGGTCACCTCGGCAGCCCAATCCTGCAAAGGAGAAAAAGGCTAAGGGAGTGGGGTTTTCATGAAGCCAAACTGAGTGCATCTGAATGCCTTTTCTTTTGGGATTCTGGGCTGCCTACTTTTTTCTCTTACAATGCCCTCTCTTTTCATAAAAGGATGGCAAAAATAGATGGTCATTGTCCTCACTTGGCAAAATGACAAGTGCATCAATATCCAAATTTCAATGTTCTGGGGATTTCTGTGAGATCTGGTAACCTCCAATACTTGACAAAATTATGATGCTTATTTTATTTAGGCATGATTAAAATTGAATGTGTAAATAGAGTGACGTGGGAAGTGAAAGAAAGGACAGAGCTGTTGGGCCCAGCTGGGAGCCTGGGGCCCAGGCTGCCTTGACTGGAAGGAGGCAGGAGGCTGAGAGAGAGAAGGCAGGTGCAGGACACTGCCTCGAATTCCTGAGACGCCTAAATTCCCTGCTCTGTAGCCCAGGACTATAACCTCCAAAGGCCAGCCTGGGGCGGGGGGAGGAGGGGGCAGCAGGAGGTACTGAAAATAAGGAGCCTTAAAGGCACCCCCCACCCCCTCCTCCAGCACCTGTCAGCCAGCACATGGCAAGAGCCTTAGCCAGGGAGAAAGCTGCAGGGCCTGCTGTCGGTACCAGCTGCCTCTGAGAGGGGGCCTGGCTGGACACAGGCTGCCCCCAGCAGCACATGTTTGCCAAAAAAGCCAGTTGTTGGGATGCAGGTGGCAGGCAGCGACTCAGCAGCTGCTGGCCCTGCCCCTCCACAGGGCTATCCTTAACCCCCTCTCCAGTTCCACAGGCCAGACCCTCCCTCTGCCACCATCTGCCCTGGGGTCTGTCACGCCCCTCCCCTCCCACAGCACTGCACCTGGGGGGGGGGGGGCAGGACACACACTACAATGACACTGGGCACAGTCCAGATGGAGGTGACGGTGGCTGAGGGAGAGCAGCCTCCTCCACCACTGCTTTCTCCTGGGCTGACTCAGGGACCCCCAACTCACCTTTTCTCCCTCCTCCCCACCTCCAGGGTCCTAGGCCCCCACCCGCAGGTCTCCTGGAGCCCATCCTGACACCCAGGCCTCCCGGACACTGGTGCCCCTCCCTCGGAGGAGCTTGAGCCTCCGCACCCTCACTGGCTGGTCTCCCTCGCATCTTCAGCATCTTCCACACAGTTCCAGCTCCTCTGCAGAGCCTCACCCAGGCCCTCTGGCAGGTTTTCTGGTTTCTGCTCTGGCTTTCAAGGCGTGGCAACCTGAGGCAGCAAACACATCTCCCATCCTCCTGCTCCCTCTCTCCTACAGACTCCGGGCCAGAGGGGCCCTTCCTGCCAAAATCAGGCTCACCTCTAGCCTGTGGAAGACGGGATCTACGGGATCTATGAAAACAGGAATCCTCTCAGCCACGCTTTTTGGGACAGACAGGTGCTCTGTAGGACCAAGATCCTGAGGGCCTGGGGCCAGAGGTGGGGTCAGCCTGGGGGGAGAGCCCTCCAGGCCCTCAGTGCCCACAGCTGCAGGGCTGCACTGGGTCGCCTCCAGGTCTGTGGGCCAAGTGCAGTTGCTGGAGGTGCTTTCCTGTGAGACACTGTGTGGCTCAGAATCTTCTGGAATCAGAATCTCAGAATCTTCTTTTGGAATCTCTTAAAAGCGGAACGCACACTCCGCAGGGAAATGTACACATGTGCCTGAGTGTGTAAGTATGCACCCACCAAATTTGCCTACCACTGCAGGGCCTCAGGCTCCTCTTCATGTGCCTTTGGGTCCTTAGATGCCAGGTTAAGAACTTTTGCTGAAATGTGTCACAGTGAGAGAGAGGAGACCAAGGCTCCTCCCAGAGAGAAGTCTGGGTGTGGGTTTTGCGGCAGCATCTCCCTGGCGTGTGACTCCAACACGTTGTGCTGTCCCTTGGGCCTCAGTTTAGTCAGGATTATATGAGGAGCTGGTCCAGAATGTCTTCAGAGCCCTTCCCTGTTCTGCAGCTACGGGGCTACCTGAGCACCCGGCTTCCACCCCCTAGAGTCAGGCAGGGCAAGCGGAAGGGTTTCTGAGTCTCTCCCTCAACAGTGCATCCTGGGAAAGGAGGTCAGGCAGCCAGAAAAGAAAACTGAGCAAATTGTAAGTTCCCCTTTAATAAGAGAAGAAGCTCTGGGAAGTGCAGCCACTTCCTATTTGACCTTAATTTACTTTAAAACAATTCCAAAATATTTCCTTCAATGTACTCTGTGACCAGATAACCACCCCGCCTTTACAGGGATCTGGGTTTAAAGCTCGGCTCTGTGATTCGTCAGCTGTGTGACCTTAGGCAAAGTCTCACACTCTCTCTCTCTGGACCTCAGATTCCTCAGTTAAATCACAGGCTGCTGCAAGATGCGTCTCACATGGAACTCACCCTCTATAAACCGACAGTCCGTGACAGGTCGCAGTGGGAGTCAGAAGAGATAGCAGGTTTTGGAAAGGGGGATGTGGGACTCAAAGAGGAGGGCAGTCCTCCCAGCTCTAGTGGCTGGGAGCAAGGACATCTGGCTGAGTCTGCTTTCAGAACCAAGCCCCAGGTCCCCAAGGGCCCAGTCCAGAGTGCCTTCTGGTAGACCTCCGAGTCAGGGTCTCCCTGTGAGGCTTTGCGTTGGCAGGATCTGAAATGCGACATGCTGAGTTCTGCTCATGTTCTTGGTTTTCTAGCATTGTCCAACTGACCTTGACCCAGGGGACCCTGGACCTTCACTCTGTTCTCCACTCTAAAAGTCAATTGCTAATAGATTGCTATTCCCTAAAAGTCTTGAACCACCAGTGCCACACACAGAGAGAATTATGACGAGAGCTACTGAAAATACACTTCAACACTGACAAAGTGCTGAAACATACCCCATAACAACTTCCAGCCAGAAATTTTTTGACCTAAGTATAATGTGTTCCACCCGCTACCCCTTCCCCTTTTCTCCTCCCTCTTCCTCTCCTCTTGTCCCCCACCCCCACCCCAAACTTCCTCCCTCTAGCACCTCCCACCCTGGTGGCAGCGGCTCAGGAATTACACTGGGGAACAGGAGGAACAGGAGGCCAGCAGACCTGCATTCACCTGTTAGTTCTACCAATTTATTGCAATTTTTTTTTTTCCTAATCATGGCTACTGACAAGAAAGCTTGATTGCCTCTTGAGCAGTTTAAAACTACGGAGAAGCTAGCAAGGGTTTCTTCTGCCAGTCGAAGTATGTGGTTTTGGAGTCTAACGTGCTTGGGTTCAAATTCCAGAATCCCAGCCCCATTTGCTGCAACTTTATTTAATTTGTTTATGAAGTGAGGTTACCAAAGATCTCCTTCCAGTGTTTTAAGAAAGCACTGGCCAGCACTGGCCTTGCACTGATGGTGGAGTGAGACACAGCCCTCCCTCCCTCAGGGCTGTGTCACATTATAAAAACTCAGAACCATCTCTCCAGAATCGAAGACTCAGGAGCATGGGGGGAGATGAGGGTGGTGGGCAGGGTGCTCTCTGAAATCAGTGGGTGAAATGAATGAGACCCGGCACAACAAAGTCTGAGTTCAAATCCTCAATCCGCCACTGACTCATCTGGGTGAAGCTGGAAAATTCTATAACTCTGTAAGCCTCAGTTTTCTCGTCTGAAAATGGGGATAATGAAAATAATCAGGGCTATGAGAAGTTAGGTGCCATACTGTGCTAACGCCCTTTGCACAGGTCTGGGAATCAAGCAAATCCTTTATAAATAGCGTGATCAGGCAAGCCCCTCCTTCTGCTATTATCTCGGCGCCGGTTTTCCATCTGTGAAATCTGAGAGTTGTGCCAGAGCCTCTGAGCCTTTCCCCCAACTAAGATCAATGCCTAAGATGAGAGACAAGGTGAGCAAAGGTGTAGCCTGCGGGCCGCTCTCACCTATCATGCCCAGGTTTGAGACCCTGAAGTGCCTTCTCCCTGGAGAAGGTGACTGGCACAGTGCCCACTCTCAGCAATGGGCCTGAGGCCCGGGCTGCGCCAGGCTGGCAGGGGGAGGGAACTCTGCACGCGGCAGCCAAGGGTCACCGGTGCCCAAGCTCCAGAGTCCAAGGCTGGGGGCGAGTGCGGGCTCGGGGAGAGGGAAGACGGTGCTCCCTGGATGCCCCCAAACTCCTGCCTGTGCATCACTCACCCTCCGCTCATCGCGCAGTCCAGAAGCCGCTGCCCGCGCTGTGCCCTCTCTGGCAACCGAGCTCTGTAGGCAGCGCCTAAAGCCCGAGGTCCCCGGGGCTAGGCGCGTAGAGCCGGCCCCTCCCCGCCCCTCCCCGCCCCTCGCCCGACTCTGGCCAATGGCCCGCCCCATCTGCCCCCTCTCTGTCCCGCCCCTCCCCGCCTCCTCCCCGCCCCTCATCTCTCGCAGGCCAATGACATTGCCCCGTCCGTCTCGCCCCGCCCCCCGCACACAGGGAAGGGTGGGCTCCGGGCGGTGCCCGAGGGGCGGCGGGGAAGGTTTAGGGAGTTAGACGGGAGAGACCACGAGGGCACCCGGAGACGCTTGGAGGAGGCAGCCCAGACGCTGCCGGGAGGGTTCGGGTG
The DNA here is from genome assembly GCF_022355385.1 of Mustela nigripes. NCBI lineage: Eukaryota > Metazoa > Chordata > Mammalia > Carnivora > Mustelidae > Mustela > Mustela nigripes. The sequence continues at coordinate 153,593,440 of NC_081560.1, forward strand.
TGGGTGGAGTCCGGGACTCTTGGGTTTCCAACAAAGGCCGCTGCGTGGGCGCCGAAATTACTAGTGTACCCTGGGGAGGACGTTATCTGTTAAAGCCAGAGCATTGTTATCTCTTTTGCTCAGGGGGCACCTGAGTAGGGTCCTGCTGTTTGACTGGCGTGGTCTCTCTCAGCTACACCGCCTTTAAGAAACCGAATCCGATGGTCACCTCCAGTCACCGCCAGCTGAATGAGGATTTGCAGGTACCGAAGCAGAGGGGACGGAAGCCCACAGGCCTTTGGGGAGGCTCGGACAGTTCAGTGTTTCTGGGGTATAGGGGTGGCGGCGGTGGGGAACGGGCTGATGGAAACATTTGCAGTTTCTGTTTATTATCACCGTCCCTAGTCCTGACATCTGGACCTCTTTGCCTCTACTCTCAACACAAATCATTTTAGTGTCATTCGATCTGTGTGGTTCTTAATCTTTGTAGAAACAGATGGCCATTTTAGAACCTGATATATACCTTCTAGCAAACCGCAGGTAAAATCAGTCTGGGATTTGAGTTTATGGGCCCCTGGATCCCTCTTGAGAGGGGCTGTGCTAATCATTATTGTCAGGGCTGTGGGATTTGCGACCAAGAAATTGGGCTCTGCTGTCTATTTCCTGTATGACCTTGCCATGTTGCAATTGTTCTGGGCCTCAATTTCTCCACCTGCAAAAGTGAGGGGACTAAAGATGACCAGAGATTCTTCAACTTTGCCTTTCATGAATCTGTGGAGAATGACCCATCCTTGGCCAGCTCAGGGCTTCCCTGTGGTCAGGGACCCTCCCAAGTCCTGCACAGCCCAAAGGTCTGGTCATCAAAGCTGAGACCAATAACTGGTGTTTCTGAAAGTTTCTAGAAAACAGTAAACAAAATTCAACAGAGCCCTTAACCTCTGAGTATTCATTTTCTGCCCAATAGGTAAATAAACATAGCGCCAGGGTAACATATAATTTCCCTGGGGCTTTCCAGCACTCAAGAATGAATCATTCTCTCTTATCTAGTTGATACTACGTCTGGGGCCCAAATAGGCTGAGGGATGATTGTATTTGAGGAAGCAACCTGATGTGTCTTGCACTCCCACTGTGTGTCATGAACCCACACAATCCCCTCAACATCCCTGGGGAATGGGTATTTCCTGGATTTTATAGGGAACACAAGTGTCCATCACCAGGTCCTTAGTTCCTCCTGAAGGGATCACTTTTCCTTCAGTTTTCAATGTAACTATATTCGGTCTCCAGCTCATTTATGGTGGGTGTTATGGATATTGTTAGTTGCCAATCCATTATCCATTTTCTTCTTTGGAAAAAAGAGAGGAAGGAAGGAAAGGAACAGAAAAGGAAAAAAAAATTGGGGATGGCTGGGCAGCTCAGACTGTTAAGTGTCTGCCTTTGGCTCAGCTCCTGATTCCAGGATCCTGGGATCCAGCCATGCCTCAGGCTCCCTGCTCAGTGCGGGGTCTGCTTCTCTCCCTTGTACGTTCTCTGTTTCACTTTCTCTTTAAGAAATCTTTAAGATTTCCTAAATGAAATCTTTAAAAAAATAAAAGGAAAGAAGTTGAGGGGCAGGGGCAGCTGGTGACTTTGGGTCATGACCACTTGCATTTTTTACATGGCACTTGCAACAACCCAACTGTGGGTCATGAAATTAAGTTAGTAGATGATGTGACTTGTATTTTTTAAAAAATGGAAGAGAAAATATCAGTTTACAGCACACAAAGTAAATATAAGTTGTGTCTTATGAAACTTCTGTTTGTATTATTTATGTTTCAGTTACATGGATTAGGCTGATAATGAAATATGTTTCTCACTGTGGGCTATGGTAAAAAACGTTTGAAATCCACTGTCTAAGTCAATCTTGACAATCCTTTCCATGGCTTTCCCAGCTTCCTTTAAAGCTTGTGGGGCCATATGACCCACTTCTGGGTGAAGAAACAGGGGAAAATGTGCTGGGGGTGGCAGTGTAGTCAACTTCCCTGGTAGAAGGAACAGATATCCCTTTCACATGCTTTCTGTCTCAAATGTGGATACCATGTGTAATTTCTGGAGCACTGGCAGCTGTTTTGAGATCATGATAAAACATGTCCATATGCTAAGGCTAGTGGACCAAAAAGATAAAAAGAGTCTGGGTCTTATTAACATCATGGGACTATTACACCATGCCTGAACTGCCTACTCTAGACTTGTCATGGAAAAACAATAAACCCCTATTTGTTTAAGCCAGAGACTTATGTTTTCAATAAAGGTCCAGATAGTAAATCTTTTGGCCTAGTGGGCTAAATGGTCTGTGTTGCAACTACTTAGCTCTGCTATTGTAGTTTGAAAGCATCCGTAGACCACATGTAAATGAAGGGACGTGGCTATGGCTCTAATAAAGCTATTTACAAAAACAGGTGGTGGGTCACACATGACCTAAGCTATAGTTTGTTAACTCTTTTCCTAGATGACCTTGTCTATATTCTCTGACCTCATCTCCTCTTATTTGCCCTCCTCTCTGCTCTGGTAATGATCTTTTTCCTACATAAGACTACTCCCACCACATGGCCTTTGTATTTCCTGTTGCCTTCCTGGTAGGCTCTTCCCCGATATGTCCATAAAACATATTCCTTTGCCTTCTTCTGATCTTTATTCACAAATCACCTTTTCTTCAAGGTCTTTCCTGGTCCCCTAACTAAAATGCTCCTCACTGGCTTGTGCATACTACTGTCTGGCAAGCTGTATGTTTTTCTAAGAAATTAAAAATTAGAAATTAGAAAGAATTAGAAAGCTCCTTTAAGAAGGAGACTCATTAAGACTCTTTCTGTTCCCTTCAATATTGACTCTGTCTGGAATGGGTAGTGTTTAATCAATATCTGGTATATGATTTCTCCCTTCCCCTTTCTGCCAGATTCAGGTAAGCAAACAGACTCAGGGAAGCTCAATCCTCCATCCAAGGGGACACAGTGAATAAAGTAGAATCTGGTTTTGTACCCTGAGGGCCCCAGGGGGTCATGTGTGTGCTGCCAAGGAATGACAGTAGAACAACACCTACCTCTGTTGGAAGATCTGGCCTCAGGGGAGCTGAGGCCACAGAGAAGTTTCTGCAAGACTTTCTGCCTTAGCACATGACCCTCATAGAGGGGACTTGTGGGAGTCCATTAAGGAATGGACTCCTGTTCATCTTGAGTGATTTCACTTTTTATAACATTCTTGCACTAGAAAGTCTTTAGAAAAGTCATTATTTTTTAAAAATTTTTAGTAGATTTTATTTATTTATTTGACAGAGAGAGATCACAAGTAGGCAGAGAAGCAGGCAGAGGGAGAGGGGGAAACAGCCTCCCCGTTGAGCAGAGAGCCCTATGTGGGCCTCGATCCTAGGACCCTGAGATTATGACCTGAGTTGAAGGCAGAGGTTTAACTTACTGAGCCACCCAGGCACCCAGGAAAGTCATTATTTTTAAAACAGTATAGACTTGGGGAAGCTGGGTGGCTCAGTGGGTTAAAGTCTCTGCCTTAGGCTCAGGTCATGATGCCAGGGTCCTGGGATCAAGCCTGGCATTGGGCTCTCTGCTCAGTGGGGAACCTGCTTCCTCCTCCTCTCTCTCTGCCTGCCTCTCCGCCTTCTTGTGATCTCTCTCTCAGTCAAATAAATAAATAAAATCTTAAAAAAAAAAAAATAAAGTACAGACTTGTAAGATTCATAAAAGGCCAAATGGAAAAACTCATGATCCAACATTTTTGGTAAAGAAGAAACCACAAGAATGAATTTGTGTTTGATTTGCAGGGGGCTACGCTTAAAGGAGCCCACACGTGATAGAACACATGAGAAGTCTTGCACCAGATAAGGCTGCTCCCAGGACCAGGTGTGGGCTCAGCTCTTGCTCACTGCTTCTTAGCACCACTGCAGTGTTCCAAGAAGGCTGAGAAAGCACCTTCTTTCCTCTGGTTCTTCGACAGGCAAGTCGTGAAAACGCCTAGGTATAATCACATGTTTTTGAGATGCAACTTAGATTTCTCTGAGTCTTGAAATACAGGTTTTCGTGATTTAACATAAATGCTATTAATAATGAGGATCATTTTCCAGACCATTCTCTAAAACTGAATTTTTTCATTTTCGTGAATTAAAATTTCTGGTTAACTGCCTGGATTGCTTGTATGATTTTTTTTTTCTCTTTACTGTCTCTGACATAAGATTCAGAACAAGTGATTTTTAAAGCATTTGTCAAAGTCTTCATGATTTCAAATGTATATGCTTTAGAAAACAATCGGATGATTGCACTTGACTGAGGTCTGTAAGATTCAGTTTAAACCAAGCATCTTTTCTTTGCCTTTAATGGGCTCTGTTTTATTAAACCCACCAGCAGGAAGAGGCCACTTACAGAATGCTTCTTGCACCACTGGCTTTGATGGAATCCTTGGGTAGTGAGGTCATCCCACTGCATGATCTTAACATAGAGAAGGATTTCCCATCGGTTTCCAGATGATTTCTCAAATAATCTGCATACCATCTATCTTTCTTCCCTATGTGAAATGGTTTTCATGAACTTTGTTAGCACAGAAATAATAACTTCAGGTTAATATATGGAACTCTACAACCCATGCTAAAAGCATGCTGAAATGAGAGTTTACTTGCCAAATGAACATAAATTTGCATAATGTATGCCACATAACTGACTTCTTGTTAAACAGACACATACACACACACGTATGCACACGCACACATGCACTTCCCATATGACATATTATTTGTCCTTTATGGTTATATTTTGGAAAAACTTTTATCTCATGTCGCAGAACTCTTCTTAAGTGCCTAGGCACAGGGTTTCCTAGGAGGGGGAGAGCTTGCCTTTAAAAGGTGAGATAACTAAAAATCGCTCCTGAAACTTACTTTTGAGGAAAAATATTTGCTTAGCTCAAGCCTTTTCTCCTTGCTCTTGAGAAAAGGATGTCGCTGTCCCCAAGCTTGCTCTAAAGACATGTGAGGACAAGGACGGCATGAACATCTCTAGGCACAGAGCATAAAGAGGTCTGGTTTGTAATGAGTCAAAGGTCTTTCCCTTAACCTTCTCTTCCCTGGTTTCCTGACATTGGAGACACACACACACACACATACACATATGATTTTGGTTCACCCAACAATACAATACAAACCAGGCTAAAGAAAGGACATCCTTTCCTTTCCTTAGTCTTCTCCTGCCGTCCCAAGCCTCCCACAGGTCTATGTCACCTCCCCATCCACCCACACATTACGCACCCTGCCACCTTCTACTTGGGCTCTGCTCCTGAAGGACACTGACAATGTGGGGCTGCCAGAAGCTCAGTGATGATGAGTGGATATCGTAATGGCCATGAGCTGCGAGCATCTCAGAAAGAAGATGAAGATACCTATGGCCATGCAAGACATCTGGGTAAATTACATTTTCAATGTAACTATAATTTCAATAATAGAAAATGACTTTATGCTCTTCAATACTTTTTAAATTTTTAAAAAAATTTTTTTAGATTTTATTTATTTATTTTACAGAGATCATAAGTAGTCAGAGAGGCAGGCAGAGAGAGAGAGAGAGAGGAGGAAGCAGGCTCCCTGCTGAGCAGAGAGCGTGATGCGGGGCTCGATCCCAGAACCCTGAGATCGTGACCTGAGCCAAAGGCAGAGGCTTAACCACTGAGCCACCCAGGTGCCCCATGCTCTTCAATATTTTGATTCATTTAACAAATGGCAAGACTCTTGGCTGGGCATGACCTGAATCAGTACAAGGGCAGGAGGGTTTACGGAAGGACAGTTTCTCACAGTATAATGTCTTAAGTAAGGATTTCCCTCCACAAAGAGTCTGGTGTTGCTGGGAGGCCCAGAATGCCTGTGAATAGCCAGATACTGACTAAGATCCAAGGCAGCAAAATAGTAAACGATTAGGACCTTCCCTCAAGCCAGGATATTAAACAGCCAAAGGAAGTGGAGACTTTCTACATGGAAAAGAAAGGAACCTTGAGAGAGAGAGAGCACAGAGCGTTGGCACAAACAAGGGCCATTTGTCCAGTTCCTAAGCTTTGTATTTCAAAGCAGATAATCCTCAGGGCACTCTGGGGAGACTTGCCAGCCAGAGACTGTGGCTTTTGCTGTGTTCTGGAAGGAAGGACAGCCGCTCTACCTCTTCTTCTGAGCATGTAGTTTCTAAGGAATGTGAAACATTCTCAACGGGGAAGTGGCGCCTGGCCAGACTTGACCCGTTAACCTTGTGTTTAAAAAGATGTTTCTTCTGGGTTGACCTCATCTCTGAACCCGCCCTCAGAGCCACCTCTGTTTAGTTCTTGGTGTGCCAGGGGCCAGTTTTCCCAAGTTTCCTCCCCAGCCTTTGTAACTGTGAACTTGAGACTTGTGTGTCTAAGGCAGGGCTGTACCATTTAATAATAAACTTCTTAAAGTTTGTGTGCATTTGGGAGTCATCTCTGGCATCTCACACTGGAAAAGCCCTCTCAGCATAATAAATAAGATGTTCCTTACCGCTGAGACAGAATTAGAATGATCAGTGTGTGGGTCACAGTTCTCCAGAGAAATAGACAGGTAGGTAGATAGATAGATAAAGGTGAGAGATAGAGATATTTAGAAAGAGAGAGAGAAATAGAGAGAGAGATATTGAGATTTATTTTAGGAAAGTGGCTCATGGGATTGTGGGGGCTGACAGGTCCAACATCTTTTGGGCAGGCCAGCTAGGGGGAGACTCAGATAAGAGTTGATATTGCAGTCTTGAGTCAAGAATGTGCAAGTCTGCACACTGGAACCACACGCAGGGATTCTCTCTTATAGTGTTAGGCAGAATGGCTTCTTCCTTGAGAAACCTCTATAGTTTCTGTAAAGTCTCCAACTGATGCGGTGGGGCCCATCCCATTATAGAGGAAGTCAATCTGTTTTCCTGGAAGTCTACTGATTTAAATGTTAGTCACATCTCAACAAACATTTAGCAACATTAAGACTGGTATTTTACCATGTAATGGGTAAAATTAACTGTCACAGTCAGTGAGTTTGGCCAATAGCTTATACCCCATCTTGTCCTTCTCAGGACAGTCTCTGTGGCTTCATCTCTGTGGCAGATACTCCATATTCTAAGTCTCTTCAGTGCCTTCCTTCCCAGTGATTTCATGTTCTAATGTACCTATATGATCTGTGGCAATTTTTGAGGAACTTTTGCTTTTCTTCTGGCCTGATGGGTCTAAATTAGAACATTTTCAGTAAAGGGCCAGGTAGTAACTATTTTCATATTTGCCGACAATGCCATTTCTCTTGCCACAACTCAAGCCATGGTAATTTGAAATGAATGGTGTGGTGTGTTCCAATAAAACTTTATTTACAAGAACAGGCAAAGGGCCACCTGATTTTTTCCATGAGTAAAGATAGAGTTTGGGGTGATATCAGACATTTTCTCCCTGCCAAACCTGGTGAAAGCGCTGGAGAAACTACGCTCTGGGTTGGGATGTTTTGAGCTGTGAGGGGAAAAAACTCAAAGTGGGATTTAACATCTCATATAACAAAAAAGCCCAGGAATGGGTAGTTCCAGGGTTAAGTCAAGGTCTCAAAGGCATCTTCAAGGACCAAAGTTCTTTCTACCTCTGTACTCTCTCTCTGTACTCTGTACTCTGTCATCTTCAGCATATTGGTCTAGTTTCCCCCAGTATTTGCAGATGGTTTTTATATTTCCTTGCAGACATGACCACATTTGATGGAAGAAGAAAAAGTGTGCTTCTGTGTAGCTCATTTTAGTAGCAAGAATGGCCTTCCCAGAGGGCCCTGGGCCATCTCCCTCAGTTCTCGTTGGCTAGAACGAGGCTGTGAGCACACTGCCGAGGCTGGGCCCTCTGTGACGGGCTGAGCAAAACACATGGTGGCCAGGGGATGAAGGCAGATTAACTGTGAAAACTCAGGCTCTAGAAGCAACCAAGTGATCAACCGTGCCCTTGGGAAGAAGCCAACAATGTCTGCTGTAAATCCTGTCTCTACCACAAAAGGCGGGCCAGGATGAGCAGAGTTTGAAGGGAGAGAAGGAGGGAAACAGTCCAGAGAGCAGTTGGAGAGAGCGGTTTCCTCTGTGAAGTGCCATGTAACGGGGCAGGGCAGGCGCTGGGGAGGCTCTGGTTAGCTCTGAGGGAGCCCTGGCTAGAAAAAGGGACCCCCCCCCCAGGCCAGAAAAATGGAAACTGAAAATGTCCCTGGAGAAATGAAGAGTGCCCAGGGCACCTGCGGCCAGAAGACTCCCCTCTCTGTCACCCATTTGTTAGGAAAGCCTCTGGCCAGCCAACTCTAGGCTCATGAGGGCAAGAAGCCTTGGGAGGCTGTGCTGGCTGGTGTCTATCTGCTAACCCCCTTTAGAGCCCCCAGGGCCTGGAGTGTAGCAAGCAGGAGCAGCAGGAGACCTGGGCCCCAAGAAAGAAACTGGAGGGGTAACCTGGGGGTTTAAGCTGTGTTTGTAAATGTTCAAGTGACATAGACTTAGCTATTCAGTCTTTCATGGGATGGGGGTAGCCCTGCTGAGGCTGGGGTTTTTGTCCTGGATTTGGAGGCAGGCCATGAAGGAGGGCTGGACACAGCTCCCAGGCTCTTCTGGGCCTAGCTCTGCTCTGGCCCATCAGCCACCCAGGGAAATCCCCAAAATGTCAGCACTTCCCTCTCCTGTGTGAGCAGCCCAGTGCCGATCTGCTTGGGCTGGGGATGGGGTGGCGTGCAGAAGAGCCCATCTAGCCCTGCCCTACCCTGCCCTTCCCTTCCCTTTCCTTGTTCTTTAATGATACACCATAATGGATAAAACACAAGCTTCATTCTTATCCATAGTTCTGTCTAGTACCATAATTCAACTTAGATGCATTGCACAGGATGTGCCGACAATCATATTAATAACCCAATACATTCCACTACTTGGGTGACATTTTTAACAGTTGAACTCCAGGTCACAACACAGTAACCGTCACCAAGGTTCTGGACGATAATGACTTCTCCGGCCAAGCAGGCTGTAAATATATTTTGAACCAAACCTGGCATCACCTGAGGGGATTCTGACTGTTGGGATCATTTGTCAAGACCGCTTCAGAGCAGACGGACTCTGTGGAGGTGAGGTGCTTAGTGCTCAGGAAAGAAACCCCGTCCAGGCACGTGAGTGCAAGAGTGAAAAGTGAGGCAAAGCCAGTCACAACTGAAGTGGGGAACTGGTTTTCTGCCTTATTCCACCTGAGGCAGTCCTCCCCCACTCTCTGGCTTTCTTGACCCTTCCCTGTCCCTTGCCTCCTTCCCTTCTAGCCGCCCCCCCCAAAAAATGAGTTTCAGATGACCTGGTTGGAAAGGAACTTAGGGTCACCTGGTCAAAACTGTTCTCATTCACATGATGACGCGGGGCACGGGGGACAGGCCCAGAGGAAGGAGCATGATTGAGGCCATGGGCTGTGAGTTCTGTGGCTAGTCTCAGACTTCAGTCACAGAGAATTCAGGCTCCAGACCCTGGAAAGGATCGATGCTGTCTCTACTGAGCCTTAGCTGTATGTCAGCGTGCAAGGCACTAAATTCTTCATGCGGAGGTTTCTCACCTAGAATATGTGATCCTGACAGACCGTGTCTCAGATGCTGTGAAGATCAGAGGGCGTGGAACCTAGGAAGCACTGAATGCCAGGCCCACGCTCAGGTCTCAGTTCTGTCAGTCGGTCGGTTGTGTTGCTGTTGATACCACTCTTTGCCTTATACTCTTCCTGCTGCACAGAAATCTTCTTTATTACGTTTGGAAAATGCATCGGCAGGCTTCAGACTCTGATGGACTTGGCCACACTTCCCTTGTCCCAGGAGGAACAATTACATGCCTCATGACATTCTAGTCCTATTTTTGAAGCTCAACACAGATCTACCTTCACAGATTTCCTTCTGAACTCATCTCTCACAGCACAGTGTGTGCAATTTCACTGTACCGCTTCTGCCTGCCTCATGTCAGCCCCACTTACGGTCCGTCTATGGGATCAGACAGCACTCCCGACTCCCTCCTTCAGCCCAGCACTTTGCATGGTGCTTGACGCACCAGTAGGTGCTTAATGAATATTTGTGGAGTTAAACTGACTTTTATCTCTGGCAACCTATTTTTTAAGTTTCTATTGGTGCTGCCGGTTTCAAAGACAGGAACTGTGTTCCTCTCTGGAAAGAGTTCAGGGCTGTGAATATCTCAGCAAGTTTCCTGGGAGTCAGAAACTGAAGTGATAGTGAGCTGTCGCACCCTTACCCCACTCAGAGCCATGTGCAGCCTCACACAGAAGCAGCTCTTTAGGGACAAATGACTCATCGCCGGCATTGCCCATCCACTTTCCTTATTATCTTCCCTTTAAAGGGAAACTTGATTTGAGACCCGCAGAGGCTTTCAGTATCTATTAGGGGGTAAACATTCCATCGGAGGGGCTCTTGCTCCTGCCCCAGTGTATTCCCAGGGTACTTCTCCAGTTTGAATGTTCCCCTCTTTCCCAGATGATTATCCTAAGACATTATGCAAATTTCCAGAAACCCACACTGTACAAAGCATTGCACAGCCTATCTTTAGACTCAGAATTGGATTCCCCTTGGGCCCGCTCTGCATGAAGTCTGGGCAATGTTCCCTCCTAATGGGCACAGCTGGGCGTCTCTCCCTGATGGAACTGGCAGGACTTTTGGAGATGACCTAATTCCCTCAGGCCCCAAATCACAGCAGAGCCCCCATGGGAATATATGCTTGGCCTCCTGAAAGCTTCTTTCTATTCTTTTCATCTTTGTCATAAGGTGAAATTCACTTAAATGAAACTTGGCTTCTCCAAATTTCCCTTCTCTCCTGTGCAAAGGTCTTGACATATCAGTCCTTCCTTCTTCAGAGAAAAATGATAAGATAAGCAGCCAGGGGGATCCCACGGGAGCAGCCCCTGTTCAGCCAATGGGGACAGTCCCTTGGTGTCTCCCAAGAGCATTATATTTCCTTCCCTCTCCAGGTGGTCGAACAACTGATCTCCACCAGGCCAGCCGCTGTAGAGACTCTGGCTGAGCCCAGAGCCTCCAGGGGAAGATGCAGGCTGGATGACTGGTCAGTTTACAGAGAAAGCTTGAAATGTTGTGCAGGCAGGGAATGGGGCAAGAGGTTTTCCCGTTTGGACTTATTAATGAGTACGATTCCTCTGAGAGATTAGTGAGGAGTGGAATTGCCCAGGACCCCAAGAAGAGGCTCCAGTTCATTTCTAGGATAAACATATTGGCATGGGAGGACTCCGGGCTGGGCGGAAAGGAGCAGGGGGGCCCTGCAGTTCAGAGAGAGCCGCCTCCCCACGGAGCTGACCGAGGAGGGAGCAGAGGATACCAGAGCCCCTGCAGTCACCCATGTTCCTGAAAAGGAGCATTCAAGGGGAACCATCGAGCTGGTGTTTACTGAGTCCTTGCCAGCTGCTGGTCAGTTCTTGGAAGGAGGTACTATTACCATCTCCTCTTTACGAATGGGGAAGTAGAAGCTCAGGGGGGTTATATGACCTCCTGGCCACATAGCTGGTGAAAAGCAGATCTAGGGTTCAAGCCTAGGTCCTGTGCACTTGTTCTCATCAATGCACTCCATTTCTTCAAGATCATGACGAAAAAAAATTAGGAGCTAGGCTTCTGGACTGGCAAATTGTGGAGCTCAAGGAACCCTCCCCCCATGAAACAGCTTTTTAACTGGAGAAAATTATAAATATCAGTTATTTATAATCTTTGGAAATTGTCTTAAAGACATACAGCAAATGGAGACACATTCATTTAAGAAAATCTGCTAAATCTTGGTGAGAACAGGGAGTGTCTATAGCATTTGAACTGTGACCCGTTCCCTTATCCCCTCTCAGCTTTGTCTTATGGAAACTCCACACCAGGCTTCTACCCTGGGCCAGTATGGCCACTAACACAGGGCCTGCCTTTCCCTCCGAGACCCAGTTTAGGTTACAGTTTTGCCCCTAATGGGGCAAGACGCAGGTATTTCTCATCCTTACAGGCCTGTGTTTATAGAAATTCTATTCTGAAGAGGCACAGCCAAGATGGCGAAGGCCCCTTTCTCCCATGGAGCCCCCACTCCCATGAGCAGAAGTTCTGCTCCAGGCGCAGTGGGCTGGGATGTTGGGACCTCAACTCCACACCCCACTTGCCCCCAGGAGGGAGGCTCCACACTGGGAGAGGCAAGCTGAGAGTACTGGGGCTGTCTCCATCTCAATACCTGCTTGTAGAACACGGGTGTCATCACTCTGGGGGAAGCAAGTATCTGTCCCCATCTCTGGCTCCTGAGCACTGCTACACATGTTCTAGAAGAACTCACAGTGCTGCCTCAGGGGACTGACTTTATTTAGAACAGAATGTGGAGATTTCCATCCCTGGTGGAAGGGAACTATTGAAAACAATGGCGATCTGGGTAGAGAGCAATTAAAAGGAGGCTCATAAACTTCATGGCATGAGCAGCAAGAAGCAAAAGACAGGAGCAACTAGGAGTTTGCTAGGAATTGGGTAAAGAGATCATCTCCAAGAAGAGCCTTCTTGGGATCTCCGTCAGTTCTGGGAGTCAGGAAGGTGGTGTGCGGTTGCTAGGCTGGACCGACTCAGGCATGATCGGCAGGAGTTGGGGGGAATTGAAATCATTCCCCAGTTCACACACAGATCCGTCAACAAATGGCAATGCCCCATAGGCAGAAGAGGCTTAAGCACACACTGCAGGGCTAGCAGCAACAACCAGAAAGCCAGGCTTAGAAATCCAGTCACATGTATGCCCGATAGCCTAGCACACAGCTTTGTGTGTCCAAAATTGTACCCTCTCAGGGGTGATCAGGGAGGAAACACCCAAGTTACTAATCTCTGGCTAAATGTGGGGGGAAATGTAAATTTCTAGAACTGTGATAGAGGTTTCCAAGTCTCACATGCACGCTGGTGAAGGGTAAGTATCTGACTGGTCAAAGGCACTTAATCACACATTTTTTTTTTTAAAGATTGTATTTATTTATTTGACAGGCAGAGATCACAAGTAGGCAGAGAGGCAGGCAGAGAGAGAGGAGGAAGTAGGGCCCCCCCCCAGCTGAGCAGAGAGCCCCATGCTGGGCTCGATGTGGGGCTCAATCCCAGGACCCTGAGATCATGACCCGAGCCGAAGGCAGAGGCTTTAACTCACTGAGCCACCAAGGTGCCCCTAATCACACTTTTTGACCAATAAATGCCTTATGCTGACTCAGGGTAAACTCCTGGGGAAAGAAGCTAAAAAATTAAACACAAGTAAAAAAAAAAAAAAAAAATCTGAGTGGGGACCTAAGGGGCTGAACACTGGGGGAAACAGATTGACCTCACACAATTAGTCCAGCCAACTAATTAGCAGACAAACAATGACAGGAAATAAACAAATGAATAAACAAAAACAAGAGACTCAGACAGGGACAGGGAGAACCGGTTTCCAGTAGTTATTGTGTATTATCTAAAATGTCAACTTGTTAAAAGTTTTGAGATATACAATGAAAGAACACGTGATACACAGGGACAGAAAGCAGGCAACAGACACAGTGTTTGAGAGGTCCAGACGTGGGACGTGGTGACAAAGGCTTCCAGGTAGCTGTTATAAATATGTTCAAAGGAAAACATGGAAAAAAAACTGATATCAAACCAAGTGTGTTTTGTAATCACAACGGAGTTGAATTAGAATATGTGTAAATTAAATAACATACTCCTATATGGCCAGAAGGCCAAAGAGGAAATCAAAGGAAAGTAGAATATACTTCTAAATGAGTAAAATTCCACATATTAAATTGTAGGGGATGCAGCTAGAGCTGCACTCAGAGAGAAATGTATAGCTGTGAATGTATATATTAAAAAATAACAGATACTTCCTATCAACAACCTAACTTCTACCTGAAAAATACAGAAGAGCAAACTAAAAGCAAAATAAGCCTAAAGAAAGAAAGGTGAAAGATTAGAACAAAAATAAATGAAATAGAGAAATAGAAAAACCATAAAGAAAAATCAATGAAACCAAACACTAGGTATTTTGAAAAGTTCAACAAAATTAATAATCTTTTTGCTAGAAGACCAAGCAAAACAGGGAGAAGACTCAAATTACAGAAATGAGAGGGACTAAAATGTAATAGTCTGAACAACATGATGCCAACAAAAACTTGGGTGAAACGGACAAAACCCTAAAAGCGTGATAGATGTGTTAATTAGCTTGATTGTGGAAATTATTTTACAATGGATATATAAATTAAGTCATCACATTGTATACTTAAATATATATAATTTTATTTGTCAGTTGTGCCTCAATAAAACTGAGAAACAAGGAAAACAATTCCATTTTCAAAAGCACAAAAAAAGAATAAAATATTTAGGAATAATTTTAAGAAAGATGACTAAAGTTGCATATCACAATGAAAGAGATTGAAGACAATCTAAATAAATGGAAAGTCACCATATATTCATGGGTTGAAGAATTAACATTGTGAAGATGAGAAAGCTCTCAAAACTGGTCCAGAAGGCCATGGAATCCCTATCAAAATACCAGCTGGCCTTTTTTTTTTTTTTTTTTTTGCATAAATTGACAAGCTGATCCTAAAATTCGTATGGCAATGTGAGGGACCTTGAATAGCCAAAGCATCCTGAAAAAGAATAAAGTTGGGGGCTCACACTTCCTAGTTTCAAAACATACATACTACAAAGTTACAGTGATCTGAGCTGTGGAAATGTCATAAGGCTAGATACACAGATCAATGGAATAGAGTTAAAAGTGCAGAAATTTATGGTCTATAAATTTTCAACAAAGGTGGCAAAATAATTTAATTCAACAAATGGCACTGGGACAACTGGATATCCACAAGTAAAAGAATTAAGTTATAGACTCCATTTCGCACCATGCTGAAAAATTACCCCAAAACTGATATTTCTAAATTTAACAGCCCAAACTGTAAAGCTGTTAAAAGAAAATATAAGAAAAAAACATGACCTTTGGTTAAGCAATGGTCTCTTAGATTTGGCCACAGAAGAAAAGAAATAGATAAATTGGACTTCATCGAAATTAAATCTTTTGTGTTTCAGAGGACCCTACCAAAAAATGAAAAGGCAACCCACAGAAGTGGGAAAATACTTGCAAATCATTTATCTGGTAAGGGTCTAGTATCTGGAATGTATAGGAAACTGTTACAACTCAAAATTGAAAGACAACCCAGTTTTAAAAAGGTGAAGCCTTTGAATAGTCACGTGGCGTCTCAAAGAAGGTATGCAAATGATCAATAATGACATGAAAAGATGCTCAACCCCTTGAGTCATTAGGGAAATGTATATCAAAACCATAATGAATGGATGACTATAATAAAAAAGACAGATAATAACAAATGTTGGTGAGGATCTGGAGAAATCAGAACCCCCATACACTGTTGGTGGCAATGTAAAATGATGTAGCACCTTTGGAAAACAGTTTGACAGTTTTGCAAGAAGTTAAACGTTGAGTTACTATTTGACCCAGAATTTCTACCCCTAGGCATCTGTCCAAGAGAAATGGAAATATGTATCCACCCCAAGACGTGTATGTTTATAGCAGCATTGTTCATGATAGGCACAAAGTGTAAACAACCCAAATGTCTGTCAACAGATGAATAGATAAATACAATGTGACATATACATGTAATGGAATATTATTCAGCCACAAAAAGGAGTAACATAAGGATACATGTCATTAAAAAAAGGATACATGTTATAACATGGATGAACCTGAAAAATATTACGTTAACTGAATAAGGCAAATAACAAAAGGCCACATACTATGTGGTTCCATTTATATGAAATGTTCGGAATAGGAATATCTATGAAGACAGAAAGTGGATTAGTGGTTGCTTTGGGTGTGGTTGGGGTAGTGATCACTAATGTATACCAAGTGTTTTTTTTTTTTTTTGTGGGGGGTGATGAAAATATTGTGAACTTAGATTGTAGTGAACTTGATTATGAATATACTAAACCCATTTAATTTTGCACTTTATATTGGTTAATTTCATGCTGTGTGAATTTTATCTCAATAAATATATTTTAAGAACTAAAAAAACAATCCCTTAGGGCTGATGAGAGACAGAGAGGACATACTGGGTGGCCCAGCTCCTCTTGATTGAGGGTCCCCTGTGTCTCTGTCTAAGCTGGTGGATGGTGGCTATGCTCTTCCCAGGCTCAAGCACTGGAATCCTGAGGGACGAAAGGAGCTCTTGGACCTTCACTGGCCATGCTGCCAAGACATATTTTGGTGGTGTTTCCTCAGTGTTTCCTTACTCTGGGACTTTCTCACGGTGCAGTCACACACAGCGTGAGGCCCCCACAGCTACGGGGACAGGCACTCACACCGACCTGGGTGATTTGCAATCTTGGCAGCTCTTTCCCCATTTTTGTTGGTTGAGTCATTGTGACAGTCCTGAGAGAAGTGCTGTTATTCCCACATTATAAGGGAACCTGAGACCAGAGGGGTGAAGAAGGTTGGTCAAGGTCAATCAGTGTGTTAGGAGCAGAGCCAGTGATCCAGCCCAAGGCTGTTTCTACTTCCAGTCGCTCTGTTCCACGTCTATGCAACGTCTGCTCCACTTTCTGCTGAGAAAGGGAAAAGGAGAGGACAGGATCAGCCCTTCTGGTCTTTGTTTCTCATCAGGGATAAGGGTCATCACGTCTTTCTGGGATAACAGTGCACAGGGATATGACTGCAAAGTGTCTTGGGCTGAGGATCAAAAGGTGACTTGTGGCATTCATCTGCTCATCAGAGGATGCCACTTTTCTTGTCTGGTCTACTGACAGAGCTGAGGGCTCCAGGCTGTCTAAGGATCTCATCC
Source organism: Mustela nigripes (assembly GCF_022355385.1). Lineage (NCBI taxonomy): Eukaryota > Metazoa > Chordata > Mammalia > Carnivora > Mustelidae > Mustela > Mustela nigripes. The sequence continues at coordinate 153,610,261 of NC_081560.1, forward strand.
CAGCTTCGCTGCAGCTGCTGTGGTTGGAAGCACTAGCGTGCTGGAGAGCTTTCCTTCGCTAAGTTAGGGAAGATCATAATTATTGAGCTTCTGATGTCTAGTCAACAAACTCTTGCTTCACTGATCATGGACACCAGGAAGCCCAGATGTCTCAGGAGGGCAGGCCCATCATATCCCCTGGAATTCCCAACACGTGCCTCCCTGCTAAGACCCATCCCAAACAATGCTCTACTCTGGGTTTACAGAAGTGTTTATTAAACAGCTCTGATAATACACTTCAGCATTTGCTTCTTGTGACCTGGTCATTCATCCCCACTGGGCTGGTTTGAGTTCTGAGAACAGAGTGGAAGTGTTGAGTTGCCCAGAAGCCTGCCAATCCTGTGTTGTGTGGCTGTCTGTGCCCATCACTTTCCCCTTCTGGGTGTGACAGGTGCATGACCCCTGGCTCCTCTCCACAGGGGCTCCTTTTGTGCACAGGGGTCCTGCCTAGGACACCGGGCCCATTAGGAATTGGGTGCCATTCCTGTCTCCTAATACCCACATTCTGTGATTCGGTCTCCCCTGACTGTGGGCTGGCAGATTCTGAAGCTCTTGGTGGCAGCCATCCTCGAGGGCTCACAAGAACATATTTACTTGTTTGTTCTCACTTGGTTTTACGGGAGAACTGGGTTACTGCGGGAAGAGAGCTGCTCACTTGGGAAACCTGTTGGGTTCAGGCATCAGAAAGATCATCTGGTTGGCCCTTAGTCCCCCACATTTGCGAAGGAACTACTAGGGGATGTTGAAAAGTATTAACACATGTTTCTTATCTAGACCTTCAAGCATGTGCTCTAAGGGCTGCTCTGCAGAACCCTGGTGCTCACACACACAACACACACACACGGAAACAATATAACTGTTTCTTCAGATTACCCTTTCACTGAGACTATTTATGAATAATGTGTCTGCTCTTCCTTGTGACAATCCCATGAACCAAAAGACACCTTTTAGAAACAAATACCATTTCGCAAATCTTTGAAGGATATCTGATTGAAATTTCTTTGTTCATGATAGGTTAACTGTCACTTCCCTCGCCCAGTGTCCCAAAACTGACCTGCCTGCCCACTTCCCTCCTATCCACCCCCTTTTCCCTCCTCTTCCCTCCCTTCATTTAAAACAAATGTATATTTATCACCTATTCTGCCACCAGGCTGCTGTGCATGGTGTGGCCGTGTCTCTGTGACTGGTGTCTGGGGACCACCGCCTCCCCAGTACCCCCCGCCCCCCTCCCTGCACACTGTAGACACTGGGTGCTGTGCTGGGACCGGCGCCGCTGAATCCTTGTCGCCATCCAAGACCTTTTGGTTTACGTCATCTGCTCGGAATCTCGGGAAAGTTCATGTGGTGGGGATGCCAGGAGTCCTCAGTGATGCTTCTGGAATGAACCCGGCTTTCCCTGCAGGGAGCACAGAGCGGCATTGTTTCCTGAAGGGCTCTGTATCTCCTGCTGCCCAGCACCCAGCCCCAGGACACACAGAGAAGGCGGCCCACGGCTCCCGCTGCTCGCATCCTGAGGGCTGGCAGCCTTGTCTTCCCTCTACCTTGGGAGCAATCTCGCCTGGGGGTTGAGATCTAGGGCTACCTCCAACACCTGCCTTGGATCTGCTCATAACCAACACTCCCCTGGGCTTGTTCAGAGCCAGGTTGTTGCATAAGAGATGGGATGGATGATGAGTCCTTGTTGAGTGCTGGGTCCTCGTGTCTGGAGAAGAGAAGCCCACTGGCTTCCAGGGCCAAAGCAGCCTTATGTGAAGCAGGACTGATGGTCTCTTTCGGGGAAAGCACCAGGATTTCCCCACTCCATGTCCAGGAAGGAGGAACCTGTGCTGGCTTGAGGCAGCGCGAGCTTCATTTGCGCCTTCCTCAAGGATCTGCCAGGCCCCTTGATGGTCCCAGAAGCCTAACTACTGTGGGGAAGTCTGGTCACGCCATGAAGCCCTGACCTGTGACGACCCCCAGCTCCTGGGAGTTCCTCAGGTATTAGGAAACTCCAGGCAGGGCCGTCAATCTCTGAAGACCCCTTGCTGAGTGTCCCTCAGGCTGGAAGGAGCGACTCAGAACAGGCTGGTGTCTGCGAGAGAAAGCAGGAAGATAGGGGCTTGTGGGGGAGGGATGATAGGGGTGGTGTCAGAGGTGGTCTCCTCCGGCTCGCTGTCCCCATCATCCAGGTCTTCAGTGAGAGACGGGATGATTCTGACTGTACTGTCCTCAAAATGCACCTGCTTCTTCTTGACCAGCGAGTCAGCTGGCTCCAAGGTCAGCCCCGTCAGGGTGTCTGGGCACTGGAGGGCACCGGGTCTCTTGGCCCCCTTCAGGATGCTCTTCATGTGGACGAAGAGGGAGCCGGGCCCATCCTTGAAGGCCCCATGGAAGGTGTAGGTTTGCTCGGTGTCCCCAGAGCCGGTGGTGCTCACGGCACTGCTGGAGGGGTCCGTGTACTGCTCCGAGGAGGCCAGCACCTCCGGGGAGGCCTTGCTCTTCTTCCGCTTGCTCAGCAGGAAGTAGGCCAGGCCAGTGATGATGAGCATGGAGCCTGGAAGGAATGCGGGAGGTCAGGAGGCTAGACGTGTGCTGGGGAGGAGCCGGACAGAATGCTGTCCGAGCCCACCATTCCAGAGGGCCACCGTGGCATGCTCAGGCCCCCCAGGCTCCAACCTGCACCCCTGACTTATCCTCACACACCCCCTGATTCAGGGCCAGGCCTGCTGTCTGACTAAGGGATGTCCATGGGGCCAGCGCTGTACTCCTCCTGACTGTTAGCCAGGCAGCTCTGTGCCTGAGGCCCCTGCCTGTTGATAGCCGCCCCTGGGGCCACCTGCCTGTCCTCTCATCACCATTCCTAGCTTCTGTGTTAGGACCTCGTGTTGGGCCGGACCTGCAATGCCTGCCGTGGGTTGCACTCTGTTCTGGATACTGGGTTCCAACCGCAGAACTGGGCTTCCTTCCATTCCCAGAAGTGCAGAGAGGTTCCTTCCTCAGCCTTCCCAGGAAAGATGGAGGAAAGTGTGAATCCTACTGGGTGGGTCCCTCTCTTGGGTGCACCCGCCCTCCCTCCCCACCCCTCTCTCCCAGTCTCCAGCCTAGAGGTCTCTCTGGCTCAGGTTGAGATTGCTGCCCTGGTTCTCCTGCCTGCAGGCCTGCCTATCCCGAGGAGGCCTCTGGGTGTCTCTCCCTCTCTAAAGAGCGGGAGGTTGTGGCTTGCCCTGGCCTCATGGTTGCTGAATCCTCTGGAGTCCACTAAAGGTTGAGCAGAGTGGCCTTGAGATGCTAAGACAGGTACATTAAGAGAAACCACGGGAAGGAAGCCTTCCAACGTTGTCTCTCTGCACACCGGGCATTTTAGGCCGGTCACGAGGAGGGACGGGCTTTCATAGCTAGGGAGTGGGGAAGAAAAGGGTACTAGCAGAAGGGCTGTGGGCAAAACCCAGGGGTGGGAGCAAGGCACCCTGGCTTCTAGCTGACTAGCACGGACTTATGAGGTGGGAGGGAAGATGATGAGGCTTGGAGGGTCTGCCAGGTTCCCCTCATGGCATGCCTCCCAAACCAGGCTGAGGAGTTTGGACCGGAATGGGTAGCACTGAGGAGACATGGGAGGGTTTGGACAGAGAAGTGACCATCTCATACCCTCTGAAGGCCCAGACCACACGCAGGCATTGGAGGAAAGTTCTCCATTTGTGGGTGCAGCCTCTCGGCCTACAAGAAGGGACATTTCTACTACTTTATCAACATGAAGTATGTTTGACCCCACCTCATTCCCTTGATCTAGGCCAAAGGAGTCAGTGGAGCCAGAGGTGGGGCCAATGTCACTGAGGTCTATGAGGGGAGGATTCAGCCCCTCCTGCTCAGAATCCACCTGTGGTAGGGTTTCCTCCCTCCACGAACTCCTGGAGCTCCTACCTGGGATGGTCACGTGCCAGACCAGGACGGGATGGAGAAAGCAGGCCACAGACAGCAGCATGTACGCCAGGAACTTCTGGAAGCAGCCCAACCAGCGGGCTTTCTCCCTTGCTCTGTAGGCCAGGGACTCTGGTTGACACCTGGCAGCAGGGGGGTGGGGGTGGGGGCCGAGTCCAGGATTAGCAGGAAATAGGAAACAACCCAGAAAAGCCCCAGGACATGGGAAGCTGTTGGAGGCTGGGATCGAGTCCTGTTGTCCCCATGTTCTCTTTAGTGGCCTGTGGCCAAACACTCCCCAGGGGCTGGGGTCCTCATCATGGGTTCCACAGTTAGGTTTCTTGCCTGAGTCCTTCAAGAGGGCCCACAATTTTTCTAAAAGGCTGCCTCGCCTGTTCTTTCTGTCAAGGGTGAAGGGAGCTCAATGATACCAGGATTCAGCAAAGGTAGTGGGAAGGAGAATAGGAGACTCAGGGGCCCTTTGAGAGGTCCCCAGTGGAGTAGAGAAGGCATGTGGTCTGGGAAACAGCTGGCTGGGACAGCTGTGTAGACTGGGCACTGCACAAGCCACTTGTTCCCCTGAGTGAACAGGCCAGAATCCAGCTCCACCTGGTTCACAGAGCCTCGCCTAGGCATAAGATGGCATCAGCCCCAGAGGGATCTCTTTTTAAAATGGCCCTCAGTTTAAAAGGTCCCTTTATAAACAGGCCCTTTTTAAACTGGCAGAGGTCTGATGCCGAGCCCATTTCCTCAGCACTCTTGCTTCCGGGTTTCAAAGAAGGAAAGGGCTTGTCTTAGGTTCATCTCCTTCATCCTGTGAATTGGTCTGTCCAGGCTAGTCTGGGGGCAGTGGCGGGGGCTGGAGGACAAAGGTCTGGTTCAGAACACTGCCCTCCTCCTGCAAGCCATAGCCATGGCTCATTGGTGCCCTCTGGTGGACATTGTTTTGTGACCAGACCCTGGCTGGGAGAGGAGGGAGCTCAGAACAGAGTGAAATGCCCCTTTGGGTTCAGGGCTCCTCCCTAACCTGTCCCAGAGAAGTTGCAAAGATCGCTTGACTGTGCCATTCATTAGAAAGGAAGAAGTCTTTTGCCTCAGGGCTGGTGACCTTGGGAGGCAGCTGATGGCCTTGCAAGGTGCTGGGGATTTGAGGCCAGGCTCTTTCTCTGATTACCTAGAGACACAACTATTGAGGTTCTGAGAGCTGTGGTCCAGAAACAGCCCTTGGCCACAATGATGACAGTGTTTAGTAACTGAGCACTGCTGGACAGCAAGTATGGGCCTCTGTGACCATGTGGCTTCCCGAGGGGATCCTTACAGCCCCCGACTTGTGCCTGGGTTCTAGCAGGAAAAAGAACCAGTTCTGCAATCTAGCTCTGCTGCCTCTAAGACCATCCGGCCTTCCGCAGGGTCCTCCCCTCTCTATGGGTGCCTGGGATGGCAGATGCAGCTACGTGCTGTTCTTGGAGGTGGGAATGGACTCTGCGGGGGCTTCTGGGTGGGAGCGGGCCCTAGGTGGATGCTTCACTCTGCTCCCCTGGTTGGGAGCAGAGAAGGGGGACCATTGAGTTCTGTGGGACTGAGCCCGTGGCTGGGCAGGGGCTGGCTGTGTGGGTGGGGAGGGCAGCCGTCGCAGCTGCTTCAGGAGCAGGACCTCACCTGGACTGGCCTCACGGGTCATGGTATGTGGGGGCGCCTGGGGCTAGGAGGAGGCTACTTACTGGAAGCAGATGGCCAGCAGTTGAGCCACAAAGTATGCCCCTTCACACACGGAGACGGCAGCGCCTATGAACCTGTGGTGGAGACAAGGAAGGGAGTTCTAGAGCCCTCTGATCTGCCCTTTGCTCTTCCAGAGCCTCTTTTCTTACTGCCTCTGGGGCTCCTGGCCATCTCCTGCCGACAGACTGTCCAGGAGATTCCTGACCTAATGCGGCCCCCCAGCCGGTGTCTGCCAGGAGCTGCTCCGTGCCAGGGCCTATGCTGGGTCAGGCCTCAGTGGACAGGTGCCAGCCAGGGCCCAAAGATGGGTGCAGGAGTGTAGGCCACCGGAGAACACTGCCTTGACCCTGGCCCCCATGTGTGGCCACTGGCTGGCATGTCCTTCTACTACTGTCACTAACATAACATTTGCTGCTTGGTTGTACAAACTTGAAGGCTGGATCTGTTCCAGATCCTTTTCCTTCTCCCTCTTTTCCCACTGTCCAAACAGTCTCTGGCCTGACCTATATGACCTGAGTTTGGGTAATGCTCCCTTGACCCCTGCACTTGTCTCCCCTTTTCTGCCTCTCTAACTGCCTGCTCTCCCTTCTCCCTCTCCTGCTCTTCCACTTGGTCCCCACTGGCTGCCCTGAGGACTCCCTCTGAATGGAACTGTAGTTTTCCCAATCCACATTGCTTCAAAATCTCCTCATGTTCCATGTGTGGTCCAGGGAATTTCCAATCCAAATCTTCTGGGAAATATGTGAAATCAAAGATTCCTGGGCCAGCCTCAGATTTTATATATCAGAATCTTTGGGAATGGAACTTAAATGTTTTATTGGGGAGTCCTATAAAATTGAACTTTCTTAGCATGCCTTTGAAGCCTTAAATGAAAATCCATAGTTCTCTGACTACAGAGGAAGTTACCAGGTGCCACAGTGACTTTGCACAAGCTGGCCCTTCTTGAAAGGACTCCTCTTTCCTCCTTTTGTCTGTCTCGTGATCTCTTGCTTCTCTGTGTTTTACGGTGTGACCTGAGCTACCAGCCTGTGAACTCCCTTTGTCACTTCCTTCCCTAATTCTTCCCTGTAGCCCAGGCCCACTCTGGGAATGGCTTATTGTTAAGTGCTCCATGGATATCACTGGAGTGAATGAATGAGTGAAAGGAGAGGCTACGCCACAGGCGAAGGTGTCTTGGGGCCAGAATTTCCTCAGGAACCTGGGCATTGCTCCTGCTACTGATCAGCTGTGTGCCTCAGGCAAGGGACTTGACCTTTCTGTACATCAGCGTCCTCATCTGTAAACTGACAGAATTACAGTGCTCCAGCAATAAAATTGTTAAAAAGTCTCAAATGAGCTGATATTTGGAAAACCCTTTAAATGGGGCACATAGTGCTCATTTTGTAAATGTTAGTTACCGATTTCTCGGTCTCTCTCTCCATAAGCATTTATGTACTTAATCCCTATTCTCTCCTACTCTCTCTGTCTCCCAGCATCTCTCTAACACTTACTCCTCAGCTTTCAAATGGAATATCCGTTTGATATAACGAGCACTGTGCACAGGCATGTTCTAAGGGCTTCACCAGTATCAATTCATTTAGTCCTTTTAACAATTTTATGATTGAAGCACTGTACTAATCCTCAGCCTACAGCTAAGGGCACCAAGGCACAGAAAGGTTAAGCTCCTTGCTGTGGTCACACAGCAGATCCATAGCGGCAACAAGATTTGAACCCAGCCCTTAGACTCCAGAGCCTGTGTTTCTAACAAGTACACTGGGGCATGTAGTTTATAAAACAAGCATCATATCTTTTTCTAGATCATGGGATGGAGGACAAGGAGGAAACTGAGGCTTGGGCTGTGGAGTGACTCTCCAGGGGTCCTGTTTGTTGCTGTAGAAGCTGTGCCTCTCGAGGCCAGGAAGGTCTGGTCACTCAGGCAGGGCAGCGAATCCAAGCCGAAAGCCCTGCTGTGATTAGCGGGATCCCACAAACTGAAGCCTCTTCCCTGCAGTGTCACGCCAGCCACGCAGACCCTTCAGCCAGTGGTGTGGCTGGTGTTCGTGGGTGAGTGTGAGGAAGGCCGTGAGGAGCCCCACAGGAAGGAGAAAGGTGGGAGTGGAAGCTGGTGTGCAGAGAAGTGGGGAAGAACCAGAAGAAAGCCCACGATAGCTCAGCGCCCATGGGAGCCTACTCTGAGCCTTGGCCCCTGCCGGGTCCCAGAGACACGGGGGAGGGGGTGACAGTGACACAGGGGTGTGCTAGAGTCAAAGAACACCCTGAGTGTGGGGGCACACAGAGGCAGGAGTCTGAGATCTGCCAGAGAGACTGCATGTGTGCGAGGGAGAAAGGTGGGAGGAGGGAGGCGGAGCATTGAGATGGCCCTTGAGGAATGGGGGGTGGGGGGATGAGTGCGGGAGGGACAGAAGGGACGGAGGGTTGGGGCAGGCAGGCGGGCAGGGGCTCCCATCCCTGCAGCTATGGAGCACTGCACAGGGGAGAACATAAACTAACTCAGAGCGGGGCCGGCGGGACCTGAGGCTGGAAATCAAGTCTTCTAGGACTGGACCACCGAGTGACTAGAGGGGCTTGGTGTCCCCTTGGGACAGGAATAGAGCAGTCAGGGAGGGGCAGGGCTCTGGGCAAAATGCAGTTGCATTAAGTGGCTATAGACCTGACTTGTTATAGGAGGATAATCACATCTAACTCATACCTGAAGTGATGTTTGTGGGGAAGCCAGGTAGAGAGAGGAGAAGACGAAGGCCAGGCTGGTTTCTGGATTCTGGGGGGACAGGCTCAGAAAGACATGGAGGGGGTTCAGAGCAAAGAGAAGTCGCTCCAGGCTCAGGGCAGGCTTCCCAGGGCAGAATGCCAGGGATGGACATCAGGCTTTGGGGACATCGAGGTGGATGGTAAGTCACCCTCGGTGCTCAATGCAGTGAGCAAGGGCTTGGAGGTGAGGCGAGGCAGGGAGTCTGAGAAAGAGTCAGAGGCTCCTGAGGTGGAAGCTGAGTGACAAGAAATAAAACGGAGGCCAGGAGATGGCAGAGGAATATGGCCTGGAGGCCGTGGCCGTGGCTGAAGGTTCCAGAACAGCCCTGCGTTTCTAGGTGGCAAATTTTGTAGCAGAGTGGAAATGGGCTGGGCGGGTGGAAGACAGTTGGGAGACAGTGGAGGCCAATCCACACAGCAAGTCAAAGAGCTGTCCTGGGCAGGGGAAGCCCGGATGACGGTGGGTGCGGGCGGCAGCTCGGTGAGCCCGCAGGAGAGCGCACAGGTGCCCCGTGTCCCTCGGGAGCTGGCAGACCCCCTCCCCCCAGGGTGTCCTCCTTCTTCAGGCCACCACTGCACAGTGGTCTAGCTCCCGTTGGCTGGCGGGAAGAAAGGACAGAGGCTAGGGAACTAAATGGATCCGGGCCCGACTCTGGGCCCTGTTGCTCATGGGTTTGTTGGTGCTGGCTGAGCTGCTTATCCCCTCTAAATCTTCTAATCTGAAAACCTAGGACAGTATGCCCTTCTACAGTGCCATTGGAGTTCAAGGACACACGCAAATAAGACGTGTTTCTGTGCCTGGCATATAGAAGGGCTCAAACATAGAGTCTTTGGAGCTGATTCCTCTCTCTCTGAAACAAGCTTGGTTTGTGTTTGCTGAACAAAGGATGACTGAAAAGATAGATGGATGGCTGGATAGATGGTAGTTGGCTGGCTGGCTGGCTGGCTGGCTGGGTGGATAGATGGACAGATGGACAGATGGATGGATGGATGGGTGTGTAGGTAGAGGGATGGAATAATGATCTGACCAAAGCCCTGCCCAAACCAGAGAATATCCTAGAAGTCCCCTCTAGGGCTTCCACCTGTGGGATGTGATGGAGTTAGCATGGAAAAGGGGTGTGGGCTACTCTGTGTTAGTGGGGCAGCCTTAGGGTGAGCTGGACCAGAACATGCCAGCAGGGAAGGGCACATGCACACATACTCACAGCAAATAGAAAGCCAGGCTTTTGAACTGCCCCTGGAGGAAGGTCTCAGTGCCCACGCCGATCAACACTAAGAGGGGAAGAGGAGAGGGGAGGGTGGGCCTGGGTGCTCCAGCCACATGGCGGCCCTGTGGAAGGTTCCCTGGCTGCGGAGTGAGCCTTCTCCCCGGGGACTGAGAGCCAGAGAGGCTCTTCTCCAGGCACAGGGATTGGTGGCTGGGAAAACGCAAGGGAACAAGGAGCCTTCTGGATTGGTCTCTGGAAACTAGATGGGTTTCAGCAGAAGGCCAGAGGTCTTTTACTCCAGCTCCCAGATCGCAGATGCCTTTCCTCCTCTGCCCACACTGGCCATGCCTCATGCCCCCAGAGACAACATATGCTTCCAGGCCTCCAGACCCTCGATTTCACAACAGTCATGGCTTCAAGGGCCTTCACTGTCCTACAGCCCATGCCCATATGTGCTGTGGGTCTGGGTTCAGTGCTTGGCCATGGGTGGGACCTTCCCAACCCCTGTTGCCCGGATCACTGTTCTAGCTGTTTCTGTGACCCCGTTTTCACTTGCTGTTTTGGTAGCTGTATCACACCTCCTGGTTCCTTGCTTTGGACCCACTGCTGGCTGAGCCCCTGAGGGGCTCTGACACAAGAAGCTGATTAGCTTCGTCTTTCTTCCTGCCCCTTCTTGGCTGTTGGGGTTTGCACGCAAGTACTCAGCCTTCCATTTGTCCAGAGTGAATATTGTCTTGGACCCAGCCTTCCAGACTTGCTGACTCCAGGCTGTCTCCTCACAGGGATTCCCTTGCTCTCTCTGCTTCATTCAATGAGCTGTGGCTCCAACCCCATCCGCTCGCCGATGGAAACATTCCACAGACAGCACTCACGGATTCTGAAACCTTCCTCCAGGGCTGCATGGCCCACTAACTAGAATTATTTCTGGTCCTAACTGATTACACTGCATGCGTCCTCCATTTCTCTCTGGGGTCAGCAGACACCCTCTGGTAATGGCCGCATTGTGGCTTCCTCTGGTCTCCCTCCCGGAACATCAAAGATGGCAGCGCTAGGCTGTCGTGTTTGGCTGCCTGTACATGGCCGTTTATCTCTGCTATTCAGGAGGCTGCTTCCCTGGGTCTGATGACTCTCCTCCCTGGAAGACACCCAGTAAGCTTCCATTCCTGGTGTCCTGAGCCTTTTGTCCATGTGGAAATGAGAAGCCATGTGAGGACCCACACTGAGGCCACAGGCACCTCTCCTCTCACTTCTGAGAGGACTGGATTGTGGAGGTACCTCAGTGAGCAGGGAACAGGGTGCTTTAGTCTAGGAAGGGAGGGGAGATGCCTAAGTATGCTTGGTGAGGGAAGGTTCCGGGGCTCCCCTGGCCTTGGTCTAGAGCCGTGGGGGACACTGCCTTTGCCCTCTTCAGGTTCTAGATGTTCACGCTTGTACCAGGTGAGGGGCCAGGAGTGCTGAGCAGCCACAGACCCTTCCAGAGGGTCAGCATGACCTACAGAGCACTTAATGCTTTATACACAATGGTCACACTTGTGCTCACTCCTCCCAGCAGCTGGAGACACAGGCACATCTGTACTTCCTATTTTACTGGGGAAAACAAGGCTCAGTCAGTCACCATGCCCCGTACGTGTGTGCCCCAAGGACACACCAGAAAACAAAGGACCCGCAGACCAAAACATGAGACTCTGGCTCCAGGTGGCAGACCGTTTCCTGGTTTCCACTGTCTATTTTCTGTGTGTGTGTGTGACTGTGCGTGTATGTGAGATGTGCGCCTATGTGCATGGGGTGTGTGTGTGTGTGTGTTCTGCAGGCAAATGCCCATCTATTTAGTTTTCACTAACTATCCTGTCCTGTTCTCAGCACTTAGCACTTACTAACTTTTTAAGTCATCACTACAGTCCTATGTGAAAGTCTTATGTTATCCTCATTTTACAGGAGGGAAACTGAGGCACAGAGCGCATAGGCAAAACCAATCTACCAACCTGGGCCATTCCAGCACTTCGGTCTCACATCTGCCGGTTAAAAGCTGATTCACTCAGTCTCTCTGAGCCTCAGATTCCACCTTACCCCTCTTGCGCATGATGGTTATAAGGATTCAGTTAGCTGACTAGTGCCAAGCACCTTACAGGTGCTCAGCCCCTTGTGCGCATTCCGGGGTTGAGGTCAGTTTTTGGAGATTTGCATGGCCTTGCGGTGAGTGACCAGCAGGTGGCAGGAAAGGGTCTTGGGAACTCAGCCCTTTACCCGTATTTGTTTAGAACCCTTACTCTGATGCCTTCTGATGGAAACAAAAGGTCTATAGTCAAAGGGGCATTCTAGGAATGCTGTAGGGGCAGCACTGGTTTGTAGTTTAAAAAAAAAAAAATCGATGAAACAGTGGAGAAGACAGAGAGTTGGGCTGGAATCCCCGTTTTGTGAGTTCTTACCTTGGTAACCATGGGTAAGCACTTAGCACAGAAGGGGGCTATGGGCAGTCCTTGTGAGCCGAGGCCTGGGAGTGGGTCTTGAAATATCAGCGTCCACAGGATGGGCAGGGAGGGCCTTCAGTGTTTTGGGGAGGCTGAGCGACATGTTCAGATTGGCGTTACAGAAAGCGACCTGACTTCGGGCTACAGGGTAAGAGGCTTTGGTTATATTTGGCTGAGAGGAAGCAGCAGAGGGGAGGAAGTAACCATGTTCTTCTGAGTGATCATGGCCTCCCGGTGTCCCAGCACACTGGGAGCCACTGGCTCCTTTGCTGGCCTGGCCTGAAGCAAAGTTCTGGTCATGGCTCCTGATGGTATGCCCGGGGCCTTGTTCACCTGTTTTAATACGCAGGTGTTAGTAGGCACAGACGATCAGAAGGGGAGGCTGGTTCTGCCTGGGGGCTCCGACAAGCTCTCCAGGCACAGAGAAGGGCCAGCCTTGCCATTGCAGCCTAGTTTCCTTTTTTTTTTTTTTTTTTTCCTGGGGTAGAGGAAGGTGGCAGCGTAGGAACAGAAGGTGTCTGGGTTCGGAAGACCCCTGGGTGTGCCAGCCCAGCTACCTCTCAAGGAAGTCCCAGCACGTGCGACACACGGCACCACCACCCCCCGCTTCCATGCATCTTATGTAGTCTGGATCGCATCCCTCAAGGTGGGAATCCTCAACCCCATGTTATTTATGGAAACATCCCAGCAAGCCTCCTGGAGGTGCAGCGCCTGGCCCAGGGCAGGCTGGTGGAAAGGGGGCAGAGGGAAGCCAGAAGAAGGACTGATTTTTAGGGGGCTCCAGGAACCCCCAGCGGAGGAGGACTATGGTGTGAATGGTGCTGGTGGGGAGCACATTTCCTGGGGGCCTTCATGTGAATGGGGGTGTCACATGCATGAGACCCTCGTTGCCATGGGCACTGGACTGCCGTGTCCCCCAAGCCCAGCGGTGAATGGAGTTTTGTAACATCTGCCACAGAATGGCCAACAATCACCTCACGGCCTCAGGGAGCTTCCTGGTGCCTAAGGTGCGGGTTGTGGTGACGGCCCCTCTGCTCCCCAACCCGAGGGCTTGGTGCAGGGCCCCAAGCCTGAGCAGAGTTCTCTTCTGAAGGTCAGAAGTAGCCCCAGTCCAATCTCCTTGCCCAGGGCAGTTCCACCCAGCCATCCAAGAGTCATTCCAGTCGTCCAGGGTCCAGAGTCCCCAGTGGTCAGTCTGCACCCATGTTTATGGCACAACCTGTGCGCCGGGCCTGGTAAAGCACGGCGCTGTGAGGGAACTACGTGCTGCAGTGACTGTTGTAGACCCAGAAAATGAAGAGCCGTGGAGGGTAGGACAGGGCCCAGCAAACACGCTGAATGCAGGCTCCATTCTGCCTGGGAACCAGGACGGCTCCAACAAGAAGGAAGGCCAGGTGAGGCCAGGAGCCAGAGCTGCACAAACGAGAGCCCGGAGCAGCAGGAAGGAGAGTCTGGAGCTGCTACCGTGGTTCCGTGGGCTTCTTCGTGCAGTTCGTGTACCTGGGCAAGGTCACGGGTTCTACCTGGGGCAGCGACAGTGTGACTTCCCGAGCCCACACCCTCAAGTCTTTTTGCACCTTGCAACTTCCTCCTGCCCCTCCGAGGGAGCCAAGTCCACGGAGAAAGCTGCGCCCCGCATTCTGGGGGAAACTCTATTCCCACAGTCTGGGTGCCAATAAGTATGCTGGGCATGAGGCCTGTTTCTGCGAGAACTTACTCTCCTTCCCAGTACTCATCTCCCCAAAGGCCTCCTGGGCTTCTGAACATCACACCAGCGGCCATGACTGAGGTAAAGTGAGCTAGGAATGGTCTCCTTGTGAAGGTATTCCTGCTGATCCCAGGGGCAACAACAGTCCCAGAGACCAGGTCGGTAATCTAATTGCTGGGCTCTTTGGCAGAAAATGGGAATTGGCCCCCCATGTACTTAGTATTGTTAAGTAAGATAAATACCCCTAATTATAGCAATGCAATTTGGGGTTTCTTTGTAAGAATAGGGTGCATTAGATGGAAGCTAACCACAAATTCTTTGCAACTTGTCTCATGAAGAGGTGGAGTCTAATTCCCCTCCCTTTGAATGGGGGCTGGCCTTAGTGACTCTCTTGCCCTATAGAATGATCCAGACTTAAACTGCAGTTCACAAAGAGCTTCTGCCCCGCCCTCTTCAAATGCTGGTTCTGGGGCAGCCACTCCCTCTGTAAGAAGTCTGATGCTTCTGAGACTACCATGTGTGAGGAAGCCCAAGTGAGCCCTGGAGAAAGAATGCTAGAGAGAGAGAAAAAGAGAAAGAGGGAAAGAGAGAGAGAGAGATTCATGACCAGCCCCCCACTGGCTCAGCCCTCTCCACCAGGCATAGATGTGTCAGTGAGGAAGTTTCTAGATGACATCCCAGCCCCAGCAGTTATGAAGTGGAGAAGAACTAATGCACTAAACCAACAGTCAGAAGCAAAGCTCTAGATGTTCAGCCCTAGATGCTCCATTGCAGCCCTGCACCTGAGATCTCCGCCTTCATGCAGCCAAGCCGTCTCCACTGCTTTCTGTCTGAATTCCTGAGCCACAACATTTCAAGCATAATAAAATTGATGTAGTCTTAAGTCACTAAAGTTTGAAATAGTTTTATTCTGCAGCCACAGATAACTGAAAAGCAGCTTATCCTATCTTCTTAATTACCTGATGTTTTTGGCGCAGAAGTTCCTTTGTCTGGTCTATATTCTGACTCTCAGCAGGGAGCGTGTCCCCAAGACCCTTGGGTCTCTGGCCCTTCTCACTGGTCCCTAGCTTGATTGTCGGAAAGCCAACCTATGGGCTCCTAGGTCCTGCAGCACCTCTCCTCCTGCTCAAATTCAGGCACAGCCTGGGAGATGCAGTCTCCTAGGGGTTGGGTGATGTCTGGGGACTACTTCTGGGCTGCAGAATCCTACCGGGGATGTAATATCTTAGGATTTCACACAGGATTAGTGAGGCTCTGCCTCATCCAAAGTAGTTCTCTTCTACAGATTCATTTTACAGAAAGTCCCAGTGGAAAAAGTGAGGAAAGTAAAAATTGAGACCCCCTCCTGCAGGAGGATTTTGTGAATTGCATCCAGTACTTCCCCACGCCAATGGCAGGGGCCATTGCCATGAACCCTGCTAGCCTGCTGTTCTCACTGACCTGTGCTGGGAATGAGCTGACTTTGGAAGGCACCAGAGTTCCACATGACCCAGAAACAGAACCCCAAGACGGTTTGACTGAGGGTCTGGAGTACCCTAAAATTTTTTTTTTTTTTTTCCTAAGGGACTAGTTTCCAGAACTGGGACATTTCAGAAGCTAGGAAAAGATAACGATGTGTGGTCTTAAATTGGAAGGGGGAGTGGTAAGTGAAAGATGGGACTGGTGTGTGAGAAGAGGTTTGGTCCTCCTGTGTCCTGCGTGTCTGTCTCCCCAGGACTGCACAGGTAGACACCTGCTCTCCTGGAGGCCTCCTGTCGACCTCATGGATGAGAAGGGGTACAACCCTTGCTTTGTGGAGTTGGACCCAGGAACTCTCCCCAGTTTCCAGAATTAGGCATGGCTGTCTGTAAGACACAGAGAAGATGTGGCATCCGGCAGAGCCAGGACGAGGGGGAGGTCAGCAGGGCCCCTGGGCACAACATTTAAAGAGGCACTCAACGTCCATGGAAGGAGACAATTCACTCCCAGTGCTGGCCAGTGGTAGCATTGGCCCCTTTTTGGCCACGAGACTGAGTGCCTGCAGCCCTGGCATCTGGTGATGTTCATGGCCCAGGGTTTGGGAGCCTCTAAGCTACTTGTGGAGTCCGGGCTGTACTTCTGGTCCTCCTTCCTCCTCACCAGGCAGCCTGATGGGTAGCTCTGAAACTTCGCCTTTGAAGGACTCTGGTTCAGTGTGACCTGGGCAATCAGGATCAATAATTCACTCCAACAAATGACACTGAGGCCTTTTCCCAGAGCCACCCAGGCCCCCTGGGTTGAGTTTTGATATCCATCTTACATTCAGTGCAGTGCCCTGGGGGCCATAGAGGTCACTTTTCACGCCAGACAATGAAAGAAGAAAGTAGCTACCAAGAGCAGCCTCGATTCCCAGATGTGTTGGGTTTTGCACTGTAGGTGGGAGGGGTGCCCGACGGAGTGGCAATGTAACCATTTTTATACCACCATTAAGCGGCCCATTGATACCTTCCATCCTTCCCTGTTTTCTTTCCCTCAGGTTCCTGTTTATTCCTCGTCCCAGGCCAACAGAACCACATTAGGAGCCCAACCCAGTTCAGTCCGCCCCTGGCTTCTGTCTCCCCTCTCCTGCACAACTCCCTGGGAGGCTACTTCCTTGGCACTCATTGGAGTGAACTCTTCCTCTACTAGCTTTTATGGACAAGCCTGGCCTCCTCACCTTGTCCCCTTCCCTCTAGTCTCTGTCCCTTTTGTCTGGGACAAGGCACAGCTTTCTCTTCTCCTAGGGCTTTCTTCTGAGTAGCTTTCCTGAATGGTTTGTTCTAGTTTAGGTTAGCAGGGATCAGAGGTGCTGGACTGAGACCCTGTGGCGCACCACCTTCTCAGCCTCCTCCTGGGTGTCCTGAAGCTCTGGTCCCAGAGGGTGGGTGGAAGCTTTGAGGGTGCTGTGCTATAGCAGAGAGAACGTGAGGCTTGATCAGGAAAGCTGAGTCCTGGTTCCTCAAGCAAATCATCACTCTCGTCTGCTTTCTCTTCCAGAAAATGGGGCTAATAAAAGCATGCATCAGTGACTGTAAACATTCAGTCTTAGTAAATTATAGAGTGTTGTTCAAATTTAGAAGATGGCTAATAGAATTATCAGGAGAGGAAGCTTGTTCCTGACTGAGAAAGGCAAGCACTCTCAAGGGGGAGAAGAGGATTTATTCTCATCCTTTCCTTCCATTAATACACATTTTTATGGTGGCTGAAGAGCTTTTATCTATACACTGACGCTTATTCATTGATTTTCCTGTCTTAGGTCCCTTCTGCAGGTCTGACTGGGATATCAGTAGTCCAAAGCCCCATCCATTTCAACGTCTCTTGTGTCCTGTCCTCTGTGCAACCTTCAAGGGATGCCAAGGGCTTAGGGCCAACGTGCTCACAAGGATGTGGCCTGTCCGTGGTGCTGACTGCCGAGGGGCTCTCCTGGCAGCCTCCGGGCTTGTGCTGCTTTTGTCCCCGGACTGACCTCATGGTTGGCTATAGGTTGTCTGTTCTGACTCCATAGATGGGTTGAGTTTTTTTTTTTTTAAAGAATTTTATTTATTTATCTGACAGATCACAAGTAGGCAGAGAGAGAGAGGAAGGGAAGCAGATTCCCCACTGAGCAGAGAGCCCGATGTGGGGTTCGATCCCAGGACCCTGAAATCATGACCTGAGCTGAAGGCAGCGGCTAAACCTACTGAGCCACCCAGGCCCCCTGGGTTGAGTTTTGATATCCATCTTACATTCAATGCAGTGCCCTGGGGGCCATAGAGGTCACTTTTCACGCCAGACAGTGATCTTGGCTCTGGATGCCCAGGGAGAAGGTTGAGAATGTCATGTTCACTGCAGCTGAGGGCAGCCCCATAACTCATCCTGTTATATTCATGGCTCTTCTTCATCCTCAAGTATGGTGTGCTTCCTACTAGTCTTAGTGTCTGTAAGGACATCTCAGGTAAGAATGTACCACCTGATGACAATGGCTGGGGATGGTTTAGGTTCTGAAAGGGTCATGGCTGGTTGTAGAGGTAAGAGCTAGATTTGCACCATTCCTAGGAACATGAAGATTCTGGAGTCAGTTGTTAAGAATCCATTGAGATAAGAAGGTAGTAGCCGTAGATTTCTTAACTCAGGAGAAGCTGTGGCTTCTAGATATTCAAGTAGAAGAGATTTTAGACTATAGCGTGGCACTCAGTACCCCTAACACCTCCCACAAGCCTGTGTGGGGAGAATTTCCTGAAGGCTAGAGAATGCACTGATGGGGATTCTTTAACCTTGATTCTCTAAACATGAATTATACACCAAAGTTGGCCAGCCAGGAGATTTGTTTTTTTCGCCTTGCAGGAGGCCTTGTGGTAGTGTGCAGTAATGCCCCTCTCTGTGTCCACCCTCTTTGTTATGTGACTTTGCTAGAGTGAAGTCTGTTTCCCCATCCCTTGAATCTGAGCTTAGCAATGTGACTTGCTCTGGGCAAGAGGATGATAAATCAGGCATCATGCAAGCAAAGATATAAAGTGGGTTTGTGAACTGGGCCTGCTCTTTCCTGCCTCTGCCATTATCATACACATCTAGCTGAGCCAACCTGCCAGAACATGAGGGACACAGAAAGCAGAATGACTTCTAGTTTCCTGGTAATACTATCTTCCCACACTTCCATTCACCCCCAGACAGCCACTGATCTGCTTTCAGCACTAGAGATCAGTTTAAATCCTCTAGAAGTTTATAAAAATGGAATCATACAGCATGTACTCTTTTTTGGCTGTCTACTTTCATACATATAATTATTTTGAGGTGTATCCGTCTGGTAGCATGTATCAGTAGTTATGCCTTTCTGTTGCTAAGTAGTATGGATATACCTTGGTTAGTTTATAACTCATCTGTTGATGGGCATTTGGGTTTTCTCTAGCTTCTGACTATTACAAATAAAGATGTTATGGACATTCATGTGCAATTTTTGTATGGACATTTGCTTTCTTTTCTCTTGGGTAGAAATAGCTAGGAGTGGAATGTTTGGATCATATGGTAGGTATATGTTTAAGTTTTTAAGAAACTGCCAAAATGTTCTTAAAGCGAGTGCACCGTTTTACATCACCATCAGGAGTGTATGAGAGTTCCCCATCCTTGCCAACATTCAGCACTTGGTGTGATGTGTCTTTATTTATTTACTTATTTATTTTTGAATGTGTCTTTATTTTAAGCCATTCTAATACTATGTAGTAGTGTCTCATTTTATTTTGATTTGCATTTTCTTGATGACCGATGATACGGAACATCTTTTCATGGGCTCATTTACTACCATAGCTCTTTGTTAACTTTTTTTTCATTCTTTTAACATTATATTTTAAAAAGTGAAGTTTTTAATTTTGATAGCATGCAATTTATCAGTTTGTTCTTTTACAGACTGAAAGTGTGATATTGTAAATAAGAAATGGCTGCCTAACTCATTACTTAGAGTTTATCTGATTATAGAAAAGTTTTGTAGTTTTCGGGGTGCCTGGGTGGCTCAGTCAGTTAAGCATTCGATTCTGATTTAGGCTCAGGTCATGACTTCAGGATCATGGGATCGAGCCCTGAGTTGGGTTCTAGGCTCAGCGCAGAGTTGGCTTGTCCCTCTCCTTTGATTCTTCCCCCAGCTCTCTGTCTCTCTCATTCTCTCTCTCTTAAATAAATAAATAAATAAATAAATAAATAAAATATTTAGGAAAAAATAAAAGTTTTATAGTTTTAGGTTTCACATTTAGGTCTATAATCAATTTTTTGTCTTTTTTGTGTATGGTACGAGGTGTAGATAGACATTCAGTTTTTGGTAAATGCATATTGCTCAGTGTAATTTGCTGAAAAAGTTATCCTTTCTACACTAAATTTTCTCCACACTTTTGTCAAAAGTCTGTTGTTTATATATGTGTAGGTCTATTTCTGGACTCTGTCCTGTTGCCTGAATCTATTTATTTTTCTTTGTGTCCATACTGTAGTGTCTTGATTTCTGTAGACTTATAGTAAGTGTTAAAATCAGGTAGTGTTAACGTCCTTTGCTCTTTGTTTACAAAATCATTTTGGTTATATTAAGAACTTTGCATTTCCAGGCCAATTTTAGAAACAACCTTCAAGTTTTAGAAAAAACTCTGTTGGAATTTTGACTAGGATTGCATTTAAACTGTACAGCAGTTTTGGGAAGAGTTGACATCCAAACAATGTTAAGTCTTCTGACCCATGAGCAGGATATATTTTTCCATTTATTTAGGTCTTTTTATTATCTCTCATCAATTTTTTTTTTTTTAGTTTCCTGTATACAGTTTTTTATTTACACTTTTGGGATCAGATTCACCCCCAATTATTTCATATTTTTGATGCTATTATACATTGTCTTTCAAATTTTTCATTTTCTAATTTTTTGCTGCTAGTATATTGAAATATGATTGGTCTCCGTATATTGATTTTGTCTTCTGCAACTTACTGAACCCTTTATTAGTTCTGGCAGCTTTTCTGGTAGATTCCATCCGATTTTCCATAGAGGACCATGTCATCTGTGAATAACAAGTTTTTCCTCTTCTTTGCTGATCTGTATGCATTTTATTTCTCTTGCCTTATCATACTCTTTAGAATTGGTAATACAATATTGTCTAAAAATGATGATAGTGGACATCCTTGTCTTGTTACTGACTTAGGAGGAGAACACCTGATCTTTGACTTGTAAGTAGTTACAGGGTTTTTTGGTAGATGCTTTTTATAGGCTGAGAAAGTTTTCTTCTCTTTCCAGTTTGGAGATAGTTTTTGTCATGACACAATGCTGAATTTTGTCAAATGCCTTCTCTGTACCTATTTTCATAATATAAGCTTTTCTTTACTAGTTTGTTAACATGGTCAGCTATATCGATTGATTTTCAAATATTAAAGCAACCTTAATATTTCACTTGTTTATGATATACTACCCCCTTGGCATTTATTTATTTATTTATTTATTTATTTATTTATTTATTTTTGATGTGCTAAAACATTGTTTGGACTTTAACTTCTGTTAAGTTGAGGGATGTATGTCTGTAATTTCCTTATGATGCTTTTGTATGGTCTTGGTATTAGAGTAATGCTAGTTCTATAGAGTGAGTTGAAAATAACCTTTCTTTTTTCAGACTTCAGGAAAGGTTGTGTAGCATAGATCGTGTGCCGATATGCTACTTTTTTGTTTTTTAAGATTTTATTTATTTATTTGACAGAGAGATCACAAGGAGACAGAGAGGCAGGCAGAGAGAGAGAGGAGGAAGCAGGCTCCCCACTGAGCAGAGAGCCCAATGTGGGGCTCGATCCCAGGACCCTGAGACCATGACCCGAGCTGAAGGCAGAGGCTTTAACCCACTGAGCCACCCAGGTGCCCCTGATATGCTACTTTTTGATGATGATGTCATTTACAATCCTGCAGGTTCACTGATACTACTGAGGACATTGTCTCTAACACAGAATAGCATCTTTCTTGTAAGGACCCACAGGGGAAATTTCTTCCGGGTCTTGATTTCAGGTTAAAGTATTTGCCCAAGGTATTTGCTTCTTATTCTTTCTCACATTCAGAAAGAATGCATCTGCTCACCCTTCCACATGACAGCTTTCCTGGTGCCAGCAACAATAACTGAACCTCCAGATATTCATAAGCCATGTTTCTTCATCAGACCTTCTCCTGGCCTCTGTAATCTAGGAAGGTTCAGAGGGAGCCCACAGAAGCCACTCTCTTCTCAGCATCTGCCAGTGGTATGTAAGGACAATCCTTTTTGATAATAGCCCTCTTCAGATGGTTGTTCAGAACTGAGGACAATTTTAAGAGAATTTTCAGCCCATTTAAAAAAAAAAATGAGGCTACCATCTTCCTTCTGATTTGGTCACTACATGGAGTACAGAAATAACCCAATTTCCTTGAGCTGATCCTAATGACCCAACCTTAAAATGTGAAGGAAAATGTTACTCAGTAGAAGACTTCACATTCTAACTCCTTCCTCACTTTGTAGCTTTCAGGGTCATAGATTGCCTTGTTCTTTTCCTCTGGTCTTCCTTCTTTTTCCATCTGAAAGGAAGAGCCCATCACTCATGCTATACAGTCCCTGAGTTCTACACATTCCTTTAAAAATTAACTGGCACTGACTGAGAATCTATGTGCCAGGCAGTTTTTGCGTTAGTCATTGTTTTTTTGAATGCTCACAACCCCGGAAGGTAGGTACCCTCATTATCGCCATTTCACAGGTAAAATAACTGATGTTTAAAGTGGCTAGGTAACATGCCTAAGGTCACACAGCTTGTAATTAGTAGAGAAGGACACAAATTCATCCCTCCAAACTCTATACTGGAGAGAATCATGCTAGGATGTGTAATTTCTGGCTTGTTTCCTTGGTCGGACCTTGGTGCTTCTCAAGGGGAGGGGTCACCTTTCTTTTTCAGACTTCAGGAAAGATTGTGTAGCATAGATCTATGTGTCTACATGGCACAGAGTAGGGACTCAGCAAATGTTTGCTGAATAGTGTTACAGATCCCTTATTCTAAATCTAAGGAAGATATAGGCATAAGGAAGTAAAGAAAAAGTGTTTGAACCAAATCATATGATCTTTCAGTGGAAAGAGAGTGGAACAGAGGTAGGGGTATTTTATTTACTCATTAGGACAATCAGATTGGAAAAGAAAAGCAGTCAACATCCATTTGGAGGCTCTGAAAACAGTGGGGTCTTGCTTGGGTAATAAATCCACCGTGGACATGTTGAAGTGCAGGAATCTTCCTTGGATGGCAGGAGATGGTCATGGGGATACACATTTAAGAAGGATGGAAATTAGCGTGGAGGGCCCAAGATGGTTGTCTCAGAAGCATTAGTTTTGTTGTTGTTGTTGTTGTTGTTGTTTTTAAGACTTTTATAGGGCTAAGGTCAAACTATGCATTTGCTTTACTCTTCAGTACTCTTTAAAAAATAATGGGTTTAAATGCTACTTTTGTCTTAGGCTGTATTAATAAACCAAATCTCCATTTCGAACTGAGTATTCGTAAGGAGTGGGGCTGTTGGGAATGCGGCACTGTCCTTTAAGTAGAGAAGAGGTTAATGGGTCAAAAACCTGGAACAAAACAAAACCCGTAAGTGATTCCAGGTTGATCTAAAATCATTGATTTGTGAGAAAGAGCACATTAGCTTGACAAGCAAGGCTCATTCTAAATGGCCTTGTCTCAATGCTGGTCCATTTCCTTGCTGGCTGTGTGGTGCCCTTCTCTTTGGAGCAGTGTGCAGACGGCCCCCGGATGTGCCCCTGCCTCACTGACTTGTGAGTGGACAGACCGGACCTCCAATACCAGAGCCGCTTTCTACGGGCCATGTGACCTGTGCCAAGCTACATGGACATTCTGAGCTTCAGTTTCCTCATGGGTAAAATACGTCTAAGATCAGCATTTGGCCCTCATAGATACCAGCAGGGCTTTAGCAAGATCATGACTTCCTCTCACTGTTGTCAGTTATGCATCTCTGGACCAATAAATGGAAGATCCTGCCCTAGTTCCCTCTGGAAATGTAAGCAGATTTGTCTGTCCTCTGATGAGGTCCAGGAATGGATTTGGCTGGATGGTTATGGTAGTGTCAGTCAAAGTCTGCACGGCAATTATTCAGAGAGAGAAAATGAACATCTGGATCAAATATCAGAGTCTTTAGACTTTGGAAGTATTTGGTCATGCTTCCTATGCTTCCTATGCTGTGTTTAACTGTGCCCAACCTCAGCATAACCCCCCCCCCCTGCCTGAGCCTGTGTATGGTATGGCCTCAGACAAGGCTCTTATGGGTATTGTATCCTGCATCTTGGGATTGCCAAACCAGAGAAAGACATGTCCTTTAGCCTGATTTAAGTGGAGGATACAATGTTTAAGAGAAAGGTTCTCAGGAATAGACCCTCATCAGTTAGAAACTTGCCTCTCTGCCTCCTGGTTGTGAGACCCCGGACAAGGTGTTTCACCACGCTTCGGTTTCTCCCCACATATAGTGGGGGTGATGATGAGCGAGCATTGATGAGGCTTCAAAAGGTAATTATGAAGCTGAAAGGAAATGTTACATCTAAGCCATGGAGCCCAGGACTTGGTCACAAAATGTTCATTATCAACTGTTACCCCAGGGTAGAGCTGGAAGAGCGAAGAAAACCCTCAAGTGCTGGCAGTGAGAAGCCTCATTCTTGAGCCTCCTAGCCCCGAGGGAAGTGACAGAGGTCTCCACAAACAGCTGACACAGTGGGTTCTTTCCATTCTCCTCCCCACAGGCTTGGGACTAGGACTGAGGAGTGAGGACAAGCACAGGGAGATTCTCCCTCAGGGATTAAGAGGATTGCGGAAGTTCAAAGTGAAGCCAATCCCGCCTTCCAAGAACAGGTATGGGGACCAGTCCTGTAAGACGGAGAAGGGGCATTCTGTGCTTCTGTGTTCCCATCTCAGTAAAACCTATTCCCAGGTTCTCTCTTCTAATGGTTGGTTTATAGTGAAAATAAATCACAGGGCCATGCATCCTCTAGGGCCTGAGTCTCCAACTCAAGATATCATGACCCCACCTTTATGTGGACACAGTGAGAACCCGCTTTGAGGGTTGGACAAGTGGGTATCTAACATCTGGACAGGGAGTTGTGGAGCGCTCACAGTCTGTGTGCAGTTCCCTAGCTGTGTTTGCTTCTTTGGGTGACTCTTGGAGCCCCGTCTCAGCAGGAGACACACCAGTGGTCACACATGTGTCCACTCATGCATAGGTGCACATACGCACACACATGTGCACACACACATACACACACACAGCCTTCCATGCCAGGGAGGTAATGCAAATGAGTGAAGCTGGCCAAGTGTAAGACAAATTTTGGGAGAAGTTCTGTGATGATTTGGAACCCTTATGACTGGCTCAAAGTCATAAAAAGCATCTCATGGGAGAGAATCTTCTAATTTTAGGAACAGTTCAGCTGGGTGCTCTCTGTTTGTGGCTTGTCTACCCCTGTTTAGCAGTGGCACTGCTCGTCAGTGCCCACTGGTGGTGAGGGCTGGGCATGGGGGTGGGGCAGCAATGGCCCATGGGACCCCTGGACATCTTGATGAAGCTTCATCCAGAGTGGCTGGGAGGCGAAGAAAAGATGAACTCAGCCAGCTGGGCCATCGCCACTGGGCCTTTCCATTCTGGTGGAGTCTCCTGGGGTCTGGTACCCTTGGGCCTCTAGCGGTCCCAGATCTCATCTGCAGAGGAGAAGGGGATTCAGGGAAGAGGCTGCCACATTGGCAGCTCCCTGGTCTCTGCTGGTGACACTCTGAGCAATCTTGAGCCACATGCTTTTTCTAGCTTCTGGAGAACCTACACTTCTCATAGAAGGACCAGGGCCACCTTAGGTCTCCTGGGGTTTCTGCAAAGTGACAGCCTCTGTCTCAAGCCTTATTTCTTATCTATAGCAGTGTTACTGTAAATGAGGCCCGGACTTCTCAACAGAGATTTCAATAACAAGAGGCTTAAGGGAATAAGGAATTTGCAAATCTTAAACCCTGGAAACAGGCCAGGAGTTTAGTGACGCTGGAAGAAACTTGAGATTTGCCCAAGAGCCCTGAAGCCCCTCTCTCTAGCTTCCCACTTGCTCCCAGAACTCTAGAAGGCTCCAACAAGATTACTGGAAAGCCTGGCCCTTAAAAGACAACTCATGGCCTATTTTTAGCTTAGATCCTATATCAAAACCAAGCGGAAGACTCATCTTCAGCATTAACAGTGGCCCTCTGCACAGAGATAAGAGTTGTGGTTAAGAGTAACTCTGTGTGTGTGTGTGTGTGTGTGTGTGTGTGTGTGTGTGTGTGTGTGTGTGCAAGCGCATGCACGGACACCAACCCTTCCACTGGCTGAGATATATCAGACTTTTAAGCTGTCTTTTGAAAGGCTATTGGGAAAATAGATATATCTTAAAACAGCTTCCTGAGAGGAAGCAGGCCTCAGTTCTTGGCAGACTATAGCAAGGGGAGCTATCACCAAAATACCTGAGAGCTGAAAAGGGTACATTTTACCTACCTGGAAACCAAGGCCTAAGGAGAGCAGGGTGGGCTCAAGATCAACATGGTAGACCAGGACTTCCGGACATAGAAGCCCTATTGAGGTTTACCTTCCTCTCCCCAGGATGGGAAGTTGTGTACCTGGGCAGTCATTCCCCTGCATGTAGGTGACAAGGTGGTTCTGGCAGAGGCTGGAACAGGTTCCCCCATCAGCCCATTACTGAGGTAAGGAATGGGGCCATTTACTCAGGGCCCTCAGCAGAGCAATTCCAGACTCTGACTCTGGGGAGCAGGGAGTTCCTTGGCCAGAGTCCTGGCCTTTTCAAAAGCTGGGGCCCCTGGGCTCCAGACTAGCTGTCCCTCTGATCTGCAGGGTGACCTTGGGCAAGGTCACTGCCTCTGTTTAGGCTCAGATGCTCCATCTTGCGATAGAAGGAATGTCATTAGATCTTCCCCAACAGCTGACTTCCTGTGCTGAAGACCTAGATGCTAGAAGAGCCCACCAGCCAGCCACCCCACTGAGCTCGGAACCAGGTCATGTGGGCTTCTCCCAAGAGGTTTATGGGCTCGGTTTCATGGAGCTTTGCTCATTCTATGCATCCTTGATCCTCCAAAACAGCTGGCCAGGAGGTCCAGATTGGAAAGTACCATCCTAGAGGCACTGGGTGGCTCTCCCAAGGTCACACATCAGCAAATGACAGGGTGGGGGCTGGAACCAGCACAGCTGGAGTCCTGAGCTGGGAGACATTTCTTAACTTGCCAAGACTCATACTGGATGTTGTCCAGTGGCAAGGAAGGACTTGGCGAGCGATGTGCATCTCTTCCTGATGCCCAAGGGACAGTGGAGTCTAGAGCCGAGAGCTCAGAATACTGCCTTCTCACAATCCACACACAGACCCTGACCATGTGGGGGATCTGGAGGGGCCAAAGGTTGGCATCTACACTGGGGAAGGGAGCAGGCAGAACTCAGGAGGGTGGCTGCTCTGGTTCTGCTCTGAGAGTCGAGCAGCCCTGTGATCAGGCAAAGTGAGGGAGAGGAGCCCAGCTTAGGGAGCCATTCTACCTCAGACCCATGGCGCATACTTGAGGTCAGACCACAGAAAGGGGCACTGGATTTCTATGGGACTTTATGTTAATGGCGGGAGGAGTGGGGCAAGGGAAGCCTGGGATCTCCATGTCCACTGCTGGACCTCAGCCTGTCCCAAGTGCTGGGATTTCTCTTTCCTTGAAATGGAGCCATGGTTTGAGTAAAACATGACGAGCTCTGTTGACCGGCTTCATAACTATACAGCGAAGCATCCAACTCTCACATTTGCCTGGGCTTCTTAGACCTTCAGCTTCCGCTCTCACCTCCACCTTACAATAACCCTCAAGGAGGTAGGGGAGACCCTCTCTACTTATTTTGCAGATGAGGACACCGAGGGCTCCCTAGGTCACATGGGTGGGGGCCAGCCAAGTGGAGATCCAGCACCAGGCTCCCTCACCCAGGCTCACCCCACTGCACCTGCTGCTGCCCTGCGGAGCAGTTTCTGGAGGCATTGGGAAGAAAAGTGAAGGCAGATGTGGCCAGATGTGTCCATTCGTCCCCAGCCTTCTGGCTCCCACCCCTTGAGCAGCCTTGTCTACTATGCCTAGAGCCCAGGGGACTGCAGCTGGGAGGCGGGGTCTTACCTGCAGCGGTGGTGATGCCCAGGAGCCGGCAGGTGTATTCCAGACCAGTCCAGAACTTTTGCAGCTTCATGGTGCCAGGGTTGAGGGCAGGGTCCCAGTAGGGCAGGCAGCAGAGACTCCGGCCTGAGATGCTCCTTGATGCCCGTGTGCAGGGGGAGGCTGTGGCTGTCGGCTCTGGGCCCCCGTGCCCTGGGGCCCTGCCTTCCAAACCAGTCTTGGCCACCACGGCCTGGTTGAGGTGTGAATAGGGCTCACCTTCCTGGCTCTGCTGCCTATGCCCTTGCCAGACGCTTAGCTTAATCATTACCTTGGAAGAATGCCTCTGCTGCTCCGTGCAGCTCCAGCCTGGCCCGGAGCTGCTGCGGTTCCAGCACGGCCAGCCAGCCGCTTGAGATCACGCCAATTAGGGCTGGGCTGGAGGCAGCCTGGAGCTGGCAATTAACCATTTCTGGGCGGGAGGAGAGAGCCAGGGAGACAGCCCAGGCCCTTCCTTCCTGGTCAGCTCTGAACAAGTCACACCTTGATCTCAGGCCCACTGGGTCTAGGAGAGCTGGTGTCTAGAGGGGACAGGTCCATGTCAGTGTGTGTGCGGGAGAAAAAGATGTGTTTTTAAATCACCAGCAGAAGCAGCTTTTTTTTTTTTTTTTAAGATTTTATTCATTTATTTGACAGACAGAGATCACAAGTAGGCAGAGAGGCAGGCAGAGAGAGGAGGAAGCAGGCTCCCTGCTGAGCAGAGAGCCCGATGCGGAGCTCGATCCCAGGACCCCAGGATCATGACCTGAGCCAAAGGCAGAGGCTTTAACCCACTGAACTACCCAGGCGCCCCCAGAAGCAGCTTTTGAAATGAGTTCCAAGCTTCTCTTCTGCATATAGATAGAAAACTTTGCAGTCTGTGTTGAATTTGGACTCGACCAGACATACCTAGAGCTCAGGCCGACGCCACACGTACCCTCCTTTATCCCTGACATGCATCCCTGATGCGCGATGTGGGAAATCACTGGGATACTTTGGGAGGAGGCTTTCTATGTCAATAATTAACTGGTGACCTTGGGGAAACCCAGAGATATTTGTGAGCTATAGTAACTTTTGCAGAAAACAAATGGGAGGGTTTGGCTAGACTGGTGGCTCTCAAAGTATGTTCTGATTGCTGCTCTAAGAAGCCCAGCTTCAAAAAGTCGACAGTCGTGGGCTTTTGCTAATTCTCAATTTACTCATTGATGCGAGGAATTGCATGATTCAAGTTTTAGCTTTTCTCCCAGGCATTTTTTCTCAAGTCTTTTACTCCTGTGCTCAGATGGGATAGATAGCAAAACCACCAAATTGGTAAAAAAACTGAAACAAAAACAAAAACCCAAAACCCCAAAACCAAATTGTAATGATAATAAAAATTCAGGCATAGTCTGTTTTGCTTACTGCTTTATGAGGACCCTATACTCTCATATAATGAATAGATATTTTTAACTATTAAAATTATTCTAAGTTTCCAATGAAGGAAATAATTAATAAAAACTAAAAGATAACCTACTGAATGAAAGAAGATATTTGCAAATGCCATCTCTGATAAATGGTTAGGATCCAAAATCTATAAAGAACTTATCAAACTCGACACCCCAAAAACAAATAATCCAATTAAAAAATGAGCAGAAGGCATGAACAGATATTTCTCCAAAGAAGACATCCAGATGGCCAACAGACACATGAAAATATGCTCAGCATCACTCATCATCAGGAAAATGCAAATCAAAACCGCAAGGAGATATCACCTTACACCTGTCAGAATGGCTAAAATTAAAAACACAAGAAACAACAGGTGTTGGTAAGCATGAACTTTTGGTGGGAATACAAAATGGTGCAGCCACTCTGGAAAATAGTATGGGTTTAAAAAAAAAATTAAAAGCAGAACTACCCTGTCTCCCAGAAAGCACACTACTGGTTATTTAGTCCCAAAACACAAAAACACAAATTCAAAAGGATACACATACCCCTATGTTTATAGAAGCATTATTTGCAGTAGTCAACCTATGGACGCAGTCGAAGTGTCTATCAACTCATGAATGGATAAAGAAGATGTAGTACATATACACAGTGGACTATTACTCAGCCATAAAAAAGAATGACATCTTGCCATTTGCAACGATATGGATAGAGCTAGAGAGTATCTTACTAAGTGAAATAAGTCAGAGAGAGACAAGTACCATGTGATCTTATTCATGTGCGGAATTTCAGAAACAAATGAGCAAAAGAAAAAAAGAGACACACAAACCAAAAAACAGACTCTTAACCATAGAGAACAAATTGATGGTTACCAAAGGGAGGTGGATGGGGAGGTGGGGGAAATAGAAGATGGGAATTATAGACTTATTATGATAAAAAAAAAGTTATTCTGATGTGATTGGTTAATTTGATCAAGATTTCAGGGCGCCTGGGTGGCTCAGTGGGTTAAGCCACTGCCTTCGGCTCAGGTCATGATCTCGGGGTCCTGGGATCAAGTCCAGCATGGGGCTCTCTGCTCAGCAGGGAGCCTGCTTCCCTCTCTCTCTCTCTCTGCCTGCCTCTCCATCTACTTGTGATTTCTCTCTGTCAAATAAATAAATAAAAATCTAAAAAAAAAAGATTTCATAATATTCATATGCTTTTTTCAACTCCCCCCTTTGATTGAGTTTAAGAATCTCTGTGTTCATGGGATCTTTAAGTTTAAAACTGTATGGTTTGACTTATTTATTTCTTGGGTCAGCTGACTATGTTTAATAGCAGACTGTGATCATCAGCTCCAAATTTCCCAGTTTTCTGCAGGCCTTGGCACCTGTGTCTCCATGCATCACCTCTCCTGCCCGGGTTTCTGTGACAGACACTGAGCCGCACAGATGTTGCTGCTGGGGGCCGGGGTCTGTGGCCCTGTGGCTCCATGTCCTGGGGGGACCTGTTCTCTCTGAGACCCTCGGGAGACTCTGAACAGCCCCGCAGCCTGCCTGGCTTCCTCCTTGCTCACAGCAGCTGGTTTTCTTGGCTCTCTGATACCTGCCTGCTTGGAAGACATAGAGTCCTTCCAGGCCTTGGTAGACAAGATCTGTTTAGCTCAGTCCCGATTATAGCCTCCCCTTCCTAGTGCCTTTGTTTTAGGAATGAACATGAGGCCCAGTTCTGGTCAAACAGCCCGGAAAGGGCATGTGCTGATGCACTTCTGGGAAAGCATCCCTCACTTTTTTAAAAAAAAAAAAATTATTTATATGTTTGACAGGCAGAGATCACAAGTAGGCAGAGAGGCAGGCAGAGAGAGAGAGGCGGGCAGAGAGCTGAGCAGAGAGCCCGACACAGGGCTCAATCCCAGGACCCTGAGATCATGACCTGAGCTGAAGTCAAAGGCTTAACCCACTGAGCCACCCATGCGCCCCAACATCCCTCACTTTTAACAAGGGGTCCAAGGAGGGGCCGGGCTCCTCCTGTTTGTGTGCACTTGTGTCGGGATGAGCAGCTCTGTCGTGATGGGAGGGTCAAAACAAAGGGCGCAATCAGCAGGTGAAGTCTGGCCCGGGGTGCAGCAGCCACACGGGGCACTGGCTATCCTTTGGGAGCTGCTAAACTTACCTCTTCCTTATTGCTAAGCCAGTTAACTAGGTTTGGGTTAAAGCCCAAAGCATCTTGCCTGACATCATGGGTCATGCCTGAACAGAGTTCTTGCCAAGACCTCTCCTCAGGAGGCTCTTTCCTGCACACTGGGCTCAGGTTGGGGAGACTCAGAACCAGGGAGCTCCACCCCTCCTGAGGGTGCCCCGGTTTCATGGGGACTGCAGCTAAGATGGATGGAAGTGGGGTGTTGGGCCAGTGGGGTTCAGCCTGTGGCAAAAGCACAATGTGGAGGAACCCCAGGGTGTGTCGTCGCCAAGAAACTGCCTAGAGGACTCTGGCACAGTTTCTGGCCACTTTTACTACCATGAAGCCATTTGTGGAGCCCCATGGAGAAAGGAGAAATCTGGCTGGCAGATAAGGTTCTCAGACATCTCAAAATTTGGAGAAAAGATTCCAGGAACCAAGGGCCAGAGGCCCTGAAATCAAAGCTGACTGATGGAAGGTGGTAGAACTCTCAGACATTGTAGTCACCAAAGGGCCCAGAGGGAAAAGAAAGGGGCATGCTCCTGAGAGATCCTGTCCCAGGAACCACTTCCTACAGGCTGGAGAAAGGGTGGAGAGAAGGACCCAGACTGTGGACGGCTGTGAGGGACCTGCTTGAAGAGTATGGAAAAGTACCCCGAGCAACAAGAAGGGAGTCTCAGATTCCAGCAGGTTAGGAAGCACAGCACTAGGGACCCCACTGCTCTCTTCAATGGTGTGACATGGGTATCACAAGGAGAAAGCAGACTTCCCACTCCTGGTGCACTGGGAGGAGTCTCAACTTGCCTTCATTGGTGGGAGTTATGGGGGAAAAGCTCAGAGCAGGGGAAGGTGTTCTATCCATCGTTCCCCCACTGATAGGCTGGGCCGATGCAGGAGGTCATTAACTCCCTGGAACCCCCAAGCTCAATGCCTTTGAGAGTGTGTGTGTTTGTGTGCACACACATGTGTGCATGGGTGGGGAACACTGTGGGTCATTCTCAAGCACTGATTGGATGATTTGGACTCGGGAGTCTGATTCCATATGGCTATGATTCCTAAAAGAATCCAGACAGGTGCTCTGAGAAGTTCCAGGGAAGCTCTGAGAATGCAAAAGAAGAGAGCCGGGCTCTCCTGCCTTGCCTGGTTCCTCTTCTGCACGTCTGTCCACAGTCCCTGGGCCGAGAAGCAGTGTAGCAATGCAGAGGAGGGACACCAAGCTCAGCTCCACGGTTCACAGCAGTGGGGCCTGCAGCATTATTTATCTTCTGTCAGTCTTCACTTCCTTATCTGTCCAGTGGGGTCTACAAGACATCTCACTGGGTTGGAAGTAGGGTGTCAAAAGTACCTGTCTAAAACAGACACCAGGAAATGGGGTCTAATGTTATAAGTGAACAAAGAAAGCTGTCTGCATTGTAGCCAAAGTTTTGTAGATTTTTTTACAACAGGATTCCACCCAACAAACTGACAACACTCCAAATTCGGGGCATAGCCCTGACCTCATGGAAAACCAGGCTAGAGGAAGTAGTTGTTCCTTGGGACGACAGGGCTCACCCGGAGCTTTATTTACTATATTGTTCCATGTCACTGCACACTGACCAGAAGTTCCTATGTGTTGTAACCATAGGAAGACAGTTCAACCCAATCCACGTACAATAATTCAAGCGGCTTGGTAATGAATGTCCTGCCTCCAGGGCCATGAATACTGGTGATAATGGCAGTGACAATGAGAATAGCTAGTGTTTGCTCAACATTAACTGCATTCCAGGTGCTGTGCTGAGTGCTATGTATACATCCCCATTCTTCCTCTTCACATTTTACAGATGAGAAAGCAGTCATGTTGGATTAAGGGCATGCCCTCGAGATCACACAAAGCAGAAATGAGGTGACAGTGAACCCAGGGGTCTCAGCAGAGCTCCCTCTGCTGTGCCCTCTGATTTTTCCGGTGCTTCCTTCATAAAGCTGCCCAGTGAGAGGAGCCCATCCCAGGGCTTCTGCCAGAAGCTGGGCGTTGATTCCCTCACTGCTCTCAGATCCGAGGAGGTGACTGTGGACCAAGTAGAGCTCCCCTCTGTCTTCACATGGTGGTTCATGGGAATGAATGGCCCCAGAGGCTGGGCTGCAGCTGCCTCTGGCCTTGTCTAGAACATCTGTGTGTTGCTATGTATGGATGCTTTGCAGATACGCCCTGTCGTATGCGATGGTCATAAATTGTGTGCCCTTAAGAACACCATTAAATTCCTAGATGCCCAGGATGGCTCTGGGAGCGTAAGAAGTCAGGAAGAGATGAAATGTGGGTGTATGTTAATTTTCGTCTGTTGGGGCATGAGGAAGCTTGCACAAAAGAGAAGGAAGCTCATGGGTATAACTCAAAGCCAGTGCGTGGTCCTGGAGACAGATCCCTGGGACCCATCTAAACCTTTGCCCTCTTCAGACTATCATCTGCGTGTCTGCAGAAGAAAAGAGATATCCTCAGACCTGCAGGTCCCCAGCAGTGGGCCACATTGTATTTCCACTTGCTGAGTTACTGTTGGCCTCTTTCATACGCTGGTGAAATTGATCAACAGAGGGATGGTGGGTGCTTGAGTGAATGAAGAAGCCTTGTCCGAGGGGACCCTTTATTTACATTTTAGCTCGTTAGAATCAATGTAGCCAAAGCACAGGAAGTAGGCGAAGCCACATACCCAATAGTGTAAAGGGTATAGAGTGCACACATTTTCGGGTAAATTCCTCTTTGCTCTTGACTCTAAGTTTGGTGTCATCTGTGTTTGCTCCCTCACAGTGTGGGGTGTACTGACTGATCCGTGCAAGGCCCGTGTCATGGCACAAGGCTGCTCACAAGGAGGCAGAGCTGCCCAGGGCCCACCAGGTGTTGGTTTGTGCAGGGTAGGGAGAGACACCTGTTCTGGAATGGGCTGGGTGGGGTAGGGGGGAGGCTACTGAGCCCTGTGGGTCTGTCCTGCTGCAGCCCACGGAAGGGCTTTGTGACTGTCATTTTCACACCCTGGTTCTAGAAGAGGAGATGGTGCAGCAGTCTTCAGTCCAGGTTACCAGGGGGTGAACTCCGACTTGCCTCTAAAGGTCCATGTGAACCAGGACAGGTCACGCTTCTTGGGGACTGGTTTTCCTGGACTTATAAATGAAGCAGTTGGACCCTTCAGATCTTTCCAGGTTACTGAGACTGTGGCCTTTATTACCCTGATTCCATTTCAATTAAGCTGTCTCGAAAGGGTAGACTGACAGGGTGAGGGATTGCCGTGCCTGACCGGCCCGACACAGGGACCACCTGCTCTGTTGAGCGAGCCGCGTTGGACATGGTGGGGCGGCCCTACCAGTGCAGCCGCTCTCCGGGGACCACCTGTCGAGACACAGATTTACGGTGCGAGGCCAGAGGGGGTTTTAAACATTTCACGGGCTTGGCCCTCTTGATGACCATGGATTTTGGGAAATTGGTCTCTGACATCCGTCCCCCCAGGGGACACAGCGAGACTAAATACCTGTCCAGGTTTGTAGCATTTAGGAGGTGAAATCCCTAGAGGTCCCAGGAGTGAACTCCAACATGTGGAGGAAATAATATTTTAGTCAGAGGCGCCAAGTTAACTCAGACAAGGTCCCCCTCTGTTGTTGCTGTGAGGAAGGAGTTTCCTCATCAATCAGAGCCCCAAGAGGGGGGCTCAGAAGAAAGAAAACAGGCTTCTTCTTGAGAGTCCTGGCTGTGCTCTCCTAGAAAACCACACCCACCATGAAATGTGAGGGCAGGGGTGAAATGAAGAGGGGAAGCTACAGAACCCCCTTCCATGGCAGTGCTTTTCATAAAGGTGTCTTTGAACGTTTTGGTTTTTTTGGTTTAAATTAATTCGCAAAAGATGTCTAAGGCTCTGTCAGGTGAATCCTGTCAGTGAATTTTGTTCAGAAGTCAAGCAAGGTCATTTTAACGTCTCTAGGAGCTAAAAGCCATGTTTTACTCATTTGATTCCTTTCATTCATCCACCAGCAGCCAATTGCTAGTCCACATACTAAGAAAAACAATTTTTTCTGATAGTTAAAAAATAAATAAAACAAAAAAACGCCCAGATTTAGTTTTGAAAACACAGGAGCTTCCAGATGAATGCGGGGGTTTTTGTTTGTTTGTTTTAATGGTTAAGCATTTGGCTCCTCCCCATTAAGACGGAATGTGAGAATTTAAAAACTGTTTACTCCAAGGACACAAGACAAGAGCAGACGGGGGAAATTCAAGTGAAGGGGGATGGAGGAGTGGCAACCGACTTTACAGAACATGGCAAGGTTGAAGCTGCCTTCCCCCCGTGGGTGTTTCCTGTGAGCAGTGAAGGGTTTCCTCCTGCAGATCCCTGAGAGGTTCAGCACCCAGGAACAACGCAGACCAAGGACCCAGGGTCAGGCTGGGGGCTAAAAATGAGAGAGAGTTAAAAGTCTGGAAACTTTGAGGTCCATTCCCTACCCCTACACCACGTGGAGGCTCCCATCCCTTCTTTCTGCTCTGCTTGTCTCCTGTTCCTCCCCGCAGTGGAGGCCAGAGGTTTATTGTCCAGATGAACTGACTGGAGGCATGTCAGGATCTGGGAAGTGAGGCAAGGCATTGAAGTCAGACTTGTGCTGAACTGTGGGCACTTCAGCACTTTCCCCGATTTGACTCTAGAACAGCAGCAGGCAGCCCTGGGCCCCAGGGAGGCAGCTGGAGAACTTTTCCTGTAGAGTGGGACTAGCCCCAGAGAAGACCTAAATATTAATTTGAAGGGGATCAAAAAGTCTCATGACCTTCTGATGAAACCCCCAAGTCCTCAAAGTCTTCCCATGGCATTTCCAATCAGTTTTTCAGTAACTTATGGTAGGTAGAAGGTAGTACTTGAAGAGAGGCGCCAACATAACAGAGAGAGTCCAAGATGAACAGAAAGAGAGGACCCATGGACACATGGAGAACTTAAAAACAATAAACCCTATAATTGCTATCCTGAGAGACCTATGAGAAGGTATGACACCTACAAAACAAGGACAGAAAACACTGGGAAAAAAAAAAGGCAAAAGAATCTCAAAACAAAAAGCAAACAGGATCCAAGCTATATATATATATTTATATACAATTAGAAGCTAAAATCCAGTACAACAATAAGACAAAGAAAGGGAAATAGAGGAGAAAGGCTAAGCTTATGTCTACAGGAGTTCTGGAAAGTATGACAGAGGGGTAAAAATAGGGAAGTTGTAACACAAGAAAATTTCCGAGAACTGAAGAAAAGGAGCATTGACAATAATTATGTTTTAGGGGGGCACCTGGGTGGCTCAGTGGGTTAAAGCCTCTGCCTTCGGCTCAGGTCATGATCCCAGGGTCATGGGATCAAGCCCCACATCGGGCTCTCTGCTCAGCAGGGAGCCTGCTTCCTCCTCTCTCTCTCTCTGCCTGCTTCTTTGCCTACTTGTGATCTCTCTCTGTCAAAAAAAATAAATGAAATCTTTAAAAAAATAATTATGTTTTAGGAAGATGGAAGGAGAGGTAGTGATGGGGATGTCAGAAGCTAATGCCTACAGCTGATCGATAAAAAATTGCAACATGAGTATATTATAAAAAAATAGGGCAGTGAAAATCAGAAGAATTTACAATATTTATCTTTGGGAAGTAGAACTAGAGAGAGGAATTGGAGAAATAGGGGCTTTTTGTTATTGTTGTTCTTGTTGATTTGCTGCTTCTCATTATCTCTTGAAATTTTAAGCTTGGTTCCTTTTTTATTACTTGGAAAAAAAATACATTTTGAAAAAGGAAACAGGGATAAGAGTTAAGAAAGTACCCCCTCTGCAGATGTTAATATATTACAGTGTATTCTAGATATACTATTCTGCCTATGTGAAAAAAAAAAGATATTTTCTTACCACAACAGGATAACATGTGTGTTGTTAAATAGTTCATTTTTTAAACTTAAAACTATACTGGAATTATGCACCTGCCAACAAAAACATGTAGGATGCTTATATAAGGAAAGCCTATAGAGAATGAAGCTCTATACAGCTAGAAAGTATAAAAGCTGCATGGATTTAGTGCCAGGGGAGAGAAACAATAGGGAGGCTTCTGAGAAGGAATGATTTAGAAACGCTGTGAGTCACAAATGTAGAAGCCTTGGTGATGGAGAAGACACAGCAAGTCAGGACCATGGCAGCTCCAAGCCATCCGCAGCCAGTGAAGCCTATGCCTGGTCCTGGCTGGAAGGCTGGGCCCACATCTGTCACGGCTGGGGTCCAGGTAAAGGCTAAGGGGCAGGGAACCCCCAGCTTGGTTATAGGGAGCTCTGTCCCCTGCCGGGAAGGATGGGGAGCAGGGCAGGCAGACACCTTCCACATCTCTGTGATGATACTCACCACATGCAGCAAGTCTCCCACTGTGATATCTCCAGTGACGAGCTGAGCTGAGCTGAGCTCAGTGAGGTCCCAGCCTGGGAGGTTTCCGGGGAGAAGCCATGTGAGGGCAGAGAGGATGCCTGCAGAATCTTCCACTTAGGATGAAGCCCTTCACTCTGACGGCATCCTTCATCAACTCCTGTGTCTGCTCTCAGCTTTAAAAGCCAGTCTCCCCTTTCTTGTTTTCTTTTCCGGTCACACCTCACCCCTCTGCTCCTTCTGCCTATGGTGTCTGCCTGTATAATTCCCATCTGTGTTGCCTTATCCAAAGACTACCTTGGAACGGGAAGCTCTGGGAGGGAGGGTGCCACACAGGGCACTCATACACGTCAGAGGCAAAGGCAGTACAAAGGAAGGGAGCCCCATAGCGCTCTGAGCTGCAGTGGGGCTCAGTCTGGTGTCTGGGCTCAAATCAAGGGGGGGCCTCTTTCTGCAGCCTCTGTGGGAGGACCTGTTTCCTTACTCATTTCCACTTACTGGCAGAGTTCATTTCCTTGCAGCTGTAGGACTGAGGGCCCTGTCTCCTTGCTGGGTGTCAGCAGAGGGCTGTTCACACTTTCTAGAGGACACTTCCATTTCTTAGTTTGTGATCACTTTTCTCCATCTTCAAAGCCATCAAATGGGGCCGCATCTCTTTCACCTTCAAAGGTGTTCCTTCATCTCATCTCTATCCCAGATGAGGAAGTGGCTCCACTGGGCCCTGGGCCAGGTGGATGACTGATAGTGTCCCTTTCTTAGGGACAGCCCCTTCAAAGTCTAATTCCACCTGCAACCTTACTTCCCTTTTTCATGTAGCACACCCTTCCCGGGGCCCAGGGATTAGGACATGGACGTTGTCGGGGGCCGTTATTCTGTCTGCTGTACTGTCTGTCTTCCCTCTGCAGACCCTGTTTTCCACAGAAGACTGGAGCAGGGAGCCTAAGCACAAGAAGCTGTGGTATTTTATTTAGGCTTGCAGAGAATCCTGTGAGAGGAACAGTTGCAACAGTGGGAAAGTAGAAAACAGCTACCTTTGGACCAGGGGTTTGCAGAAGGGGCTCTCTGGACCAGTGGCACTGGTCACCAGGGAATATGTTAGAAAGGTACATTCAATGGGTCCCACTCAGACCTACCAAATCAGAAACGCTTGGGGTGGGGCCCAGCAATCCGGGGTTTAGAACCCTATTCCAGAATAGTCATCTTGCCCCACCCTCATTGTGATGGCTGAGCTGGCCCATGGGGTGACCTAAGATAGAGTCTTCCTCTCTGCCCTGTGCTTGGCTGGGGAGGATGTCTTCTTAGGCTTCCAGTGCCCCCCATCCCTTCTGGGGCCTCCTCAGAGAAATGCCCCTCAAAGGTTACATGACCCAGAAAATCAACCAAGAAGAACTAAAAAGCCTCTGACAGGGTCTTCTGGGTAAAGAGCTGGGCTCCCGGCTCAGAGATACTGGAAGTCAGGCCTGCCGGGAAGGAGAGAGCTCCCCGGCAGGACACAGGCCAGCCTGAGCTCTGGAGTGCTGCTAGAGGCATTCTCTGGGGGCGAACGTTCGAGGAGTGAGTGAAACCAGAGATTCAGACCCCAGAGAATGGTGGTGTGGGTGCGTCCCTGTGGGGTCAAGCACCCAGGTGATGGGGCCTTTTGACCTTTCTGAGAATCCCAGACTCACTCTTTCCTTAAGGTCACCTCAGAGAGTGGGTCTTAACTTCAAGACTCATAGGAATCACTTGGGAGGTTTAAAAAGTGCTGAGGCCCAGGTCACACCTCCAACTAATTAAATCAGAATGTCTGTGGTGGAACCCAGGCTCTATACCTTTTTTAAAGCTCCCTAACTTTAACGTGCAGGTAATGTTGAGAACACGTCTCACCCAGCGGCCCTTGATCCTGACTACACATTGAAATCAACTGGGAAATGAACAAACAAAAAGCAGGACAGCCAGTGCCATAAACCTGTCTCTGGGGGGCCAGCTCGGGCACTGTTTGCGTTAGGATGCCCTGAGAGACTCCAGGAGGGAGCAGCCAGAATGAAAGCCCTGGTTTAATGACAGCAGTGCTATCTCTTGCTGGTTGTGTGTGGTCTTGAGGTTCAGCTCAGTGTCCCCTGCCAACACCCATCCATGGGGTGGGATCCTCCCCTTTTAATTTCAAGGCATGCAATGCCTGGCCTGGCTTTGGCACATGGCAGGGCTCAGTGGAGGTCCCTCTGTCCTCTATTAGACCAGCTCTTCTTTGTGTCCAGCAAGGAAACTTGGATCATAAGAAAGGCTTGAGCCCTGCCATGAGACCTGAGAGGTGTCCCACGGTCATTATTATCTATATAATCTGAGATTGGTTTTAGTCAAAGCTCTTTTTTTTTTAAGTGAAGATCTAGTCCTTTTATTTTAATGGGTTACAAAATGATTTCCCTTGTTTTCCCTTCTCTGCTTTTCTATTCTGACAGTTTTATAGAGAAACCCAACAAAAGAACAGAAAAGCTGGCTCCTCCTCAGGGATTGCAAGTATGACAACACAGATGCCACATGTACCTTCCAGGTCCCTGTGTGGGGGAGGAGGTGAAGCGGCAGGGGCCAGATGCACAGTTCTCAGCATGCCTTTCTTCCTGGGGTCTCCCAGTGCTTTCCTCTCTGGAGCTCTCAGTGCCCATGGTTCATTCTAGAGCCTCCCCAGTCAGTGGACCATTTGCTTTCAGCTACCGGCAACCAGGGTAGCATGTAGGGTGCTGAGAAAAGCAAGGTTGATGGGCTATTTATTAGCTGTGTGACACTGGGCAAGTGACTTGGTCTTTCTTTGCACCTCAGCTGTTTTTGGTGAGTACAGATATTGGTGCCTAACACTCAGGTAGAAGAACTGTCACATTTCTCTGAGGTAGATAACGCATGGCGGCTTCTAGTGACTAAGCCCGTGGACAATGCATTCTGTCCAGTTGGAGGACCGCCATCTCAGACCGCCGTCTCCATAGGACTAAGTAACAGTGTTAGGGATTTAAATGGCCCAAACGCTCAGAAGAGGCCCCCTGGTTTTCATTCCATACTAATCCCCACTGAAATTCTCTTTGTTCAAACCCTCAGGTTCCTCAAAGGCAAGTGGTTGTGAACCACCTGGACCATGTCATGGGGGTGGTGGCAGAGTCCAAGAATGGCCACAAACCCATGCTCCTTCCTGGACCCATGGTCTTTGCAATGTGCCTTTGCAGCTCCTTGTCTTCCTCCCAAGTCTGGGCTGGCCTACGGAATGGAATGCAGTGGAAATGTCGGTGGGCCAGCTCTGGATCTCGGGGTCCCCCACACATCCATGTTTTCTCTTTCTCTTTTTCAGAGCTCATCCAGAATTGGAACACCCATCTGCTGCTGTGGCAAGGTGCCTAGGCCAGTGTTCTGGAGGACAGGGGCTGAGAGGAGCTGTTCTCGCTGAGGTCATCTCCAACCAGCTGGCCCCCAGCTGCTCCAGCAACAGGGGAGGAAATCGTGTCACTGTGCCCAGCTCAAGCTGCCAGTCCACAGAGCTGTAAGATAATCACTGGTTGTGTTTTAAGTTGTGGGGTGTTGGTGAGTCAAAACTGACAAAGTGGCCTTCCCCACTCTGGCCTGCAGAGTGAGATACTGCTGCTGATGCTTGTTGGAAGAAATCTGACTCATGCCCGAACTCAGGAGATGTTTGCCACCCCCACCCCCCCACATTCTCTTGGTGGGCTCACCAGTTCTCTCCCGGCCTAGGCCTGAATGGCAGGTACAGCTCTTCATAGGTCCTGGTGGGCATGTTCCGTCTGAGGGCTGGCTGGGAGTGACAGGCTTGGGGCCAGCTGACCTTGCATAAACCCTGGCTGTGATGATCTCATGTGGATGATGAGGTGACAGGGTCTGACATCGTTCCAGCTCTGACACCCTGAGATTGTAAAACAAGGTGAAATCTTGCTGAGGAGGGTTTATGATCTCTAGCCAAGGACACAGACATCTTTCCTCCAGTCTCTGCCGAGCCTTTGCTGAAGACCCTAGAAGTGCTCAAGTTCAAGACCTGGCCATTTGGAGCTCTTGGGAAAGCACCTTCTTGCTCGATGTTCTTTTTCAGACCATGGAGAGTCAGCATC
Source organism: Mustela nigripes (assembly GCF_022355385.1). Classification (NCBI taxonomy): domain Eukaryota; kingdom Metazoa; phylum Chordata; class Mammalia; order Carnivora; family Mustelidae; genus Mustela; species Mustela nigripes. The sequence continues at coordinate 153,651,743 of NC_081560.1, forward strand.
TGAATAACATGGGATTTCTACTCATAGAATTGACTGCAGTTTGGCCCTTGTTTGAATTTTGAGATACAAATTACTCCTGTGTCTTCTGCTCCAGGACCCATGTTATTTATTGCTGGAGGTTAAGCTATGTGGAGGATCAGATACGGGCAGCCAGGTCAGGCCAGCTGGGGACAGTCTGCAGACCTTGCATCCTTTCCCCTATTTATCTACTCATTGGTTTCAGTCATTTTGGAACTGAGCAGTGGCCCATAAATATGAGTGTGAAGACTGTGTGAGTTCCCTTCAGTCGTGTCTTCCTCCCAGGCACTGGTTTGTGACGTGCACAAGGCTGACAAGGGTTGGCAGGAAGAGAGAAGAAAATACTAGAACCGATTCCTAGACTTCCTAGGTCTGATAGGACACATCACCAAGCTTTCTAGATAGGCTGCTAGTCCCCGTCACCACTCTTGCTATGGAAAGAAACAGACACAGTTATAACTTTGTTGAGATTACTTTTTAAAAAAAATATATATTTTATTTATTTATTTGACAGACAGAGATCACAAGCAGGCAGAGCAGCAGGCAGAGGCAGACAGAGAAGTAGGCTCCCTGCTGAGCAAGGAGCCCAATGCAGAACTGGATCCCAGGACCCTGGGATCATGACCTGAGCTGAGGCATGCTTAACCGACTAAGCCACCCAGGCGTCCCTGTTGAGATTACCTTTGACAATGCCTTAAATTGTCCATATGGCGCAGAATACATAGACTGGTATACACAACCCTACACAGAAATGTTTTCTATCAATAAATGATGGGGAGAGCAGTGGAGGCATATAATGCGCATGCCTGCTGGGTGCAATCTGACGATACTGCACTGTGATTACATAAAAGAGAGCAAGAGATCCCATCCGTTAGGATGGCTGTTACTAGAGAACCAGGAAATAGCTGGTGTCGGTGAGGACGTGGGGCAATGAGAGCCCTCGTGCGTTGCTAGTGTGCATGGAAAATGGTACACGGCGGAGAACAGTTTGGTAATCCCTCAAAAAGCTAAACGTGAAATTATCATATGATCCCGCAATTCCGCTTCGAAGTGAAGCTCAAGGAAATGAGTTCAGCATGAAAGGACACACACTGTGATTCCATTTATGTGAGGTGTCTGGAAAAGGCAAATTTATAGAGACAGAAAGTAAAATAGGGTGACAGGGGCTGGGGGTCAGGGGGATGGGGACTGGAGGTTTCATGGGGGCAGAGTTGGGAGGAAAAGACCTGGAGGCAGATGGGGGTGATGGGTGCGTAACATGGTGAATGTACTTAATGCCTCTTAGAAATGGTTAAAATTTATGTATATTTTCCCACAGTACAAAAAAAAAAAAAAGAAAAGAAAAAGAGGGAAAAACATCTGCGGTTGAATTTGGCTCATTCTCCAGCCCTGCAGCAGATAGCAGCGGTTTTCACCTGGATTTCACCAGAGGGAGAAGTCAGTAGCCATAACAGTCCCATTTTGTAGATGAATAAGACAAGGGCCCAGGGCTCAGGGAACTCCTTGAGTTTCTTCACAGCACATGCATACGTGTTCTCATTTGTGTGCCTGCTTACTGCTCGTCCCCCCTCCACTGGGACACGCATTTCTCCGGGCAGGGGCAAAGTGGGGCCCCTCAGTGCTTGGCACATGGAAGACATTTATACTGAATGGAGGAGCCAGTGATGCTATTCGCCTGGGGGTGGTCCCGGGCAGGGAGCACACAGGGAGCCTCGTTTTCTGGCTCTGGCTCTGTGTTTTCCATCATCTCAGGCTACCTGGGTGGGCCAGTGGAGACCCCATAAATGTGAAGACCTCTTATGCTCCAAACCAGGGTCAGTGGCTTCCGCAGAGCTGCATTTTGAGCAGGCGCACTCTCTTGATGGCTGTGGGGCTCGCCCCAGAGTCACCCCATTTTCTGGGCTGCAGTTCTTCCCAGCCTCCTGCCCTAGCCTACCTTAGCCACCCCAGCACACTCCCAGTGGGGTCAGCCTTCACCTCCTTCTGCAGAGTGCCCTCAGCACCTCTTCAGCAGCCTTGTCCCTGTTCGCTCTAGCGCTTTCTCCCCACCCAGAGCCCCCTGGGGCAGCCATCGCTACTTCACTTCTCAACCCATCCCCAGCATGGAGAGCCCATCCTGTCAAGGCTGATGCAGATCGGGTTTCCCCTGCTGAATGGGGTGGGGCCCCTAACAGACCCAGGTCCTACCCCTGGGTTTGGGGCAAGTCAGGGTTGCAGCGATTACCTGGGAGTGACAGGTTTGGGGCGTGCATACTTCCCTTGAACCCCTAGCTGTGATGATCTCATGTGGATGACGAGGTGACAGGATCTGAGGGTTGCAAACATCCTTCCAGCTCTGACACCCTGAGATTGTAAAATGAACTGAAAACTTGCTGAGCAGTGCGGGGAGGATCTCTCGCCAAAGACTCAGACCTCTTTCCTCCAGTGTCTGCCTGGCCAACACCCTAAGTTCATGATCATAGGGCACCACCCATTACTTCCGCTTCAAAACAGCTCGAAGGGATTCATCTTTTCTCAGTCCTGGTCCTCCCTTGAAGCATCCTCCTGAGACTTCTGACTTGGCTGATGACATCAGAATCTATAGATCACTCAGGCTTCGAATCTCTGAGCCAGGGCTGCCTGGCTGGCCCAGTTAAGTGTCAAATTTTGGATTTTGATTCAAGTCATGATCTCAGGGTCCTGGGATTTAGCCCCAAGTCCAGCTCTGCCCTGGGTGTAAAGCCTGCTTAGGTTTCTCTCCCTCTCCCTCTGCCCCTCCTCACCCCAATTAAAAAAAAAAAATAGCCAAAGTCCATTTGAACTCTGACCTTTTGACTTCAAAGCTAGGGTCTTGGACTATACACTTACCTCTTCTGAGTGAAGGGTTTGGAGGGGTATGAGATCTGTCCAACTTCAATTTAAAAAACAAACGAAAACCCAAAGAACCCAGAACCGACTTGAGCTCCTAGCTCTCCCTCAGTGCTTCCCAGTGCAGCATAAGCCCTGCGGTTTCCAGTTTCCTGCTCATCGCCCCCGAAGCTATTCCTGCTCCAGGGTCAGCCCGTCCATCCTGTGGTGTGGGCCACAAGCTGCCCACTGCTCTGTTCCTCGGGCACTTCCCCTTGCCACTCCAGATGCCACACCACAGCCCACGGGGTTGTTCACAGACACAGAATGAACCACGGCACTCCCCAGAGTAAAATCTCAACAACTCCTACACCACACATTCGCGGCACTCATCTGGCTCAGGGACGATGATGGGCTGGCTGGTAAATGTTCAACCGTAGTCATCCAGGGAAAACTGGATTCAACTTCAGACATGTGAATACTCCCACTGTGGCTGCCTTCAAGCTACCAACAGGACGCTCTCGCATGAGGAGCTGGGAAGGAACACCCAGAGGACACTGTCATCCAGTGTTTCCTGGATACAGTTCCAGGGGCTGCTAATGACTTCAAGGACAGAGATGAGAGTAAAATGCAATAAATTCATTAGACTGTGATGAGTTTTGAATATTTGTTGTATTTAATTCTATATTTACTTGAATATGATTTAATTTTAAATGGTGAATTTAACAGCTCTTTAAATACCTGGAAATGTGACCATGAGCTCTCACGAAACAACACGAGTCAATGCCAGCACAGAACTGCCTGCAACCAAGCTGGTCTCTATCTTGCTGGGGCTGTAATGTGGGGCTCTTGGCTTGGGAATTGAACCTCATCAGCCTGCTCGTGGATTCTTCCCTGGTTTCTGATGACTGAGTTCTACCTGGTTGGTCCTGTCCTCCTCTAGGCATGTGCACACTTGGGAAATCAGTACTCTGACTTGGAGCCAGACAGAAGGGAGTGCTAGAGGCATATTCCAGAGTCTGCAAACCTGAAGGACAGATGACCCCAAAATGTCAGGATGTGGAAAGTTATCTGTGGAATTGAGATACAACATATACTCAATATTTAACCTTTAATCCATGCATTCTTTTCATTTATGGAAAACAAAGTGCAGATGGTGTTGGAAAGGCCCTGGAATCTGATAGAATGCCATTCGCCATCATTCTGTTGTTTTTCATTATGTGAAGTCCATGGGATTGTAGAGATTCATGGTTGGCATTGCATAGATCGCTGTAGCAGAATTTTCCTTGTGTCAGTCAGCCTTCATCTCTGATAGCCATTTTAAAGACGGGGAGTTAAAATGGAAAGGAACCCTGTTCAAGGAGGGAACAGCAACAGTACTGTAGTTTTCCCTGAAGCCTATTCATAGCAATGATGCTGGTGCAATCTCACCTGTGAACTGGCCTGATCCTTGGACAAGGATGCTGGGTTCTTTGACCATGCCTTGCATTTGCCATAAGGGGCTCTGAGCTCCCAGGAGTCTTCACAGGCCATTTGCTGTTGGCTTGGACATTCTTCTGGTCCACTGTATCTTGTTTCTTCCTCTGCTCCCCTGAGTACCCCTTCCCTGACCATCCTGATAGACTTGGTCATTCATTTTCTCTGCTGCCAGAAAGGCTCATCTGGACCTCTGTGGTGACCCTTACCACACTGTAATACCACCATTGTCATCATCATGGCCACTCGTGTTTGTGAATACTTGCAAGGTGCAAAGCCTGGAGCTGGGCAGTCTGAGTCGCTTTTATGTCTGTGTCCCCCTGACCCTTGTTCTCTGAGCTCCTGGGAGGCAGGGAGCATGTTTAATATATCTTAGTCCTCTTAGTCTAGGGACTAACATAATATTGGGTTTATGGTAGATATCCTATAAATATTTGGTAAAGGAACTTACGTGAATTGATTTGTAGCCATGCCTTTTACAAAATCAACCTCATTTCTATTTAATATTCTAACAAAGTGGCTTTAGTCCTTTGTCTTTTGTGAGAAGGTCCTTCCTTTCTCTCAAGGTCTGTTCTCCCTTAATAAAGGTAGGTCCACAAGTCTACAAACTCAGCCAGTTTCTCCTTCCTTCCCTCTGGGGCTGAGACTAAAGAACTCCATTGCTAGGATCAGAAGCTATTACCTGCGAATGTCCACAGCGCAGTCACACTGACCCTGTTCCCGATGCTGTGATGCATGTCCCATCACTGGCTGTTCCTGTGCTTCCCTTAGAGTCTCCCTCATGGAGTTGAGGGATTCAGCTTGGATAATCAAAATACAGTGTATGTACCCCATGTAGGAGGATGTCATGGGAGTGTCATTACTAAGTACTCCTAATTGATGAGCTCAGACTTCAACTTTGGATTTATAACTGGTTTGCTTCTGTACAGCTCCATCACCTCAGTGGATGGTATGACCACTTACTTGTTAACTAAAATCATCCCTTTATCACTCCTCTTCTGACTCTATGTAATTCTATCTTATTTTTGAAATCTAGTTCTCTTGACACCAGCCATTTCCGGTATTTCCCAGCAATCGAGATGTTTCCACGGTGATGCTGGTAACTTCCACCTGACTTACCCAAGGGACTTATCTGGGAGGTCCACCTTGGGGCTATTGGGTCTAAAGCAGGAGTTATAAATCCCCTTTTTGCCTCCTTGCACTTTAGTGCGAAAGAAAGCTGGAGAAAACGGAAGTGAGGTGGATGGAGGAGAAGGACCTCATTTTTTTGCTCAAATAAATCACTTCACAAAATACATATGTAATTGTTCCCATCAGCATGGCAACATGCTGGGATTTCTTGCAGAAAGAGGCACTGCCCCATTTGTCTGCTCCCCTTAGAACACAATTTCTGAGTGAGTCGTTTCTTTTGCTGTCTCTATGGTATATGGCATGAGGAGGAAATCTATCCTGCTCCTACCAGAAAATCGTATGCTTATATGGTTACTATAGCCAACGCATATGGACAGACTGGGTACTTTGGTGTCTAGGATTGGGTTTTCTGAGTCATCCATAGCCAGCCCTGATAGTCAGGGATTTAGTGCCATTCTGTATTTATAGCGTACCTAGGGTCTGTTATCCCCCACCTGGCATGAGGTATACAGAGATGGTTGACAAACCTCACTGTGTCCCAGGAGTTTCTGGTTTGAGGACGTGGACTGGGAGAGGCAGGCAAGGATTGTGACTCAGGAAACACATTTCACAGACACTGCTTCTGGAAAATTCAAGGAAAGGCAAGGTAGACCAGTGTTCATGCAGACATTGGAACCTTTCCTTAGCAAGTCCCCAGCAACTAATGCAATTCTGGAATTCAGGGTTGGGATTATAGGATTAGACAGGATTTTTCCTGAATGGCCGAGGGCCTCCTCTTCCCATGTAGAAAGAGACCTTAATACAGTTCTTAGGCACATGATCTTCACTGAGAAGGCTTTAATTTTTTTTTTTTTTAACTGAGGTACAAGCCAATAGATAGTAAAATGGAAGATTTTAAGCTTTCAGTTTGGGGAATTCTGATGATCATGTACACCTGTGTAGCTACCACTCAAAAAATAAATTATAGCGCAATTTCAATCTCCAAGAGAGATCACTCATACCCCTTTCCAATCAACTGCCAACCACCATGTCCCTACCTTGATTCTTCTAGATTAATTTTCATTATTCTAGATCAATATACATGGGATCATAAAGTATGTACCTTCTTGTGTCTAGCTTTTTAAAATTTTAAGATTTATTCGTTTGGGTTTTTCTATCAGTGGTTCATTCCTTTTTATTCTATGACAATTCATTTATCCATTCACCTTCTGTTTCTAGGTGTTTTTCAGTTGTTATGAAAAAGGTGACCATGACCATCCAGTACAGCTTTCCTTGTAGACATAAGTTTTTATTTCTCTTGGTGAATACCTATGAGTGGAATTGCTGAATCATGGTGGAGTCATGCGTTTAACTTTATGGAAACTAACAAACACGTCTCCTTCGTGGGTGTGCCAACCTACACTCCCATGTGAAGGTGAGCTCTGGCTAGCTCTGATCGCAGCATCACTGGTACTTGTGAAATAGTATCTCATCGTGGAGAGTTTTAACTGGTTTACTGCACTGGTTTGGCTCCTTTCACACAATCCTCCTAGATGCACACAGACTACCATTTAGGTAGGTTTGATGATATCTTGCAATGTTTGCAGCCCAGGAAGTGGATCCTTGCCCAGTCAGCCAGGTGGTTCAAGGAAGCACCAGATCATGCTGTGTGGTATAATAAAAAATAGACACTTGATCTTTGTCCCTGATTCCTGGCACAGAGCTCCTAAAATCCTTAGGATTTCCTGAATGGTAGGAGTGTCTTTTATTACTCCTGAGTCTCTGCTTTTGAATTTACCTGAGTTTAGCTAAAGGAGGTGAATCTTGGCAGCTCTCTAGAAAGCCTCAGGATGGGGGTTGGTTGTAGGAGAAACCAACCCCGGGGAGTGGGGGTAGTGGAGGATTAGAGGATTCAAATTTTTAGCCTCACTCCCTGACCTCGAGAGAGGAGAGAGGCTGGAGATTTACTTTACTCACCAATGGCCATGATTTAATCCATCATAAATTTAAAAAAATAAATACTTGGATAAAAAAAATACTTGAATTAGAAACTCTGGAACAATGAGGCTAACAGAGCTTCTGTGTTTGTAAATACAATAGCTGTAGGGAAGGGAGCACATCTGAAGAAGGCGTGGAAGCTCTGTCCACCCCATCTACACACTTTGCCCTATGAATCTCTCTTCCATTTGGCTGTTCCTTCGTACCTTTTATAATAAAACCATATCTGTAAGCAGAGTTGCTTTCCTGGGTTTTGTGAATCATTCTAGCCAATTATCAAGGCTGAAGGGGCGTTGTGGAAACCCTGAATTTACAGGTGACCGGGCAGAAGTGCAGGTTGCCTGGAGACTCTGACATCTGAAGCAAGGACAGTGGTGGGACTGATCCCTTAGATTGTGGGGTCTTCCCTAGATCTGGGTGCTTAGTGTCAGAACTGAACTGAATCGTCAGATCCTCAGCTCATGTTGGAGGAGAATCTGAGATGCAGTGTAGAAACATTGTTATGTTACTTGAGGAGAAACCCTACAGGTTGACCTGTAGCTATCCTTCTGTTCCTGTTTTCTGTGGGCACATAATATTAAGGTGTCCATGAAAGGGTGGGACCTGTCAGTGTTAGGACTGAAAACTGAAGAGAGAGCCCTGTGAGAAACGCCCATGCTCGCTTTACAACCTTTCTTGCTATAAAAGCAGACATTTCTGTGGATCTGCCAGGTGCTATTTATCTGATAAAGATAAAGAGAGAGTAGTAATGTCTTAGGAAAATGAAAGCTACAGTCTACTGAGCACTGACTGTGTCTCCGCCCTCTGTGCGTACTTTCCAAATGCCCTAAGGAGAGAAGGAAGCTACTAAGCCTGAGAAAGGTGAGGTGAGTTCTCTAAGGTCAAAGGTCAAGCACGTGAGTCTTTGCCTCATGGACAGCGTAGAAGATGCTGCCCTCCCTCCGCTTTAGACAGTCTCACTGACCACTGGCTGAGCGATGACGTGATTTGGGACCTTTCCAGCCTCAGTATTCTAGAACGCGTTGGCTACTCTTTCTAATACTGGTCCCCGGTCACCCAAGGGACTGCTCTCTCTTGTCTGTGTGGGGGATGCGCAGGCGGGTCCTGAGTTATGTGCATCCATTCCTCGGGCTCTCCTATCGCTCTGATAAGAGGATGCCACACGTGGAACTGTGCTGCTCTAGGGTGACAGCAGTCAGTCACACTGTCCGTTCACCCACAGCGTCTACGGCTTCATTCTGGTCTGCTCAATAGCTCCATTTTCCAGCGACGGAAAAACAGGTGCCTTCTGTTTCATGGCATGTTCGGTGTCTTCCACAGAGTCTCCTGGGCCACATGTAGGCCTGGGAACCGCATGGCCCCCCAGACACGGAGAAGTCTTTCAGCCTCGGGCAGCCAGCCTCAGAAGGGAACGTCTCTGTCAGTGAGACTTTGCTATATTGCCCAGGGTCCTTCCCATTCCCACTTCCAGAGACCAGAGCAAACCTTTCTTTTTTTTTTAATTTTATTTATTTAACAGAGAGAGAGATCACAAGTAGTCAGAGAGGCAGGCAGAGGGGGAGGAGGAAGCAGGCCCCCTGCCGAGCAGAGAGCCCAACGCAGGGCTCAATCCCAGGATCCTGGGATCATGACCGGAGCCGAAGGCAGAGGCTCAACCCACTGAGCCACCCAGGCGCCCCAGAGCAAACCTGTCTTTAACCAGACTTTCCTCAACTTGGATTTAAATCTGAAAACCTACAGAGAAAAACAGTAGATCCATAAGGACTTGGAGGCCAGAGCAAGTATTTGATGAGCTTTTGCATTTAATTGAGAAGAGAAACAAGTAGTCTGAGCTACGTTACTCAGGGTGGGCCAGACTCTGTAAAATGGAATAATCGCACTGTGTGTTAAGGGCCCTCAGCTTCCTCCTCTTCCTCCCTGTAGCCCCAGCCCTGATCTAAAGTTGTTGGTCCTCCTTGCCCATGACCAACCTTGCCTGTGGGACCATCTCTATTCCCATACCCCATAGACCCTCCCACACTCATCATTCCCCCTGCTGGGAGGGTGTTTTCTCCCCATTCTATAGGTGGGCAGACTGATGCTCAAAAGCAGTAAGTGGCTCGCCTTTGAGGCCACAGGGTGGTGAGGATCCTGACTTGAGGCCAGATCTTCTGACTTCTCCTCCAGGGTTTCTGCCACCTCATGCTGGCTCCTTGCCAACCTCAGCATCCAAGTTCCCCACCAGGTACACTGTGAACTGGGATCCCAGGCAGGAATATCTCCCCAACATCCTTGGCAAATAATCTGTTCTTGGGGTGATTTTCAGAACCATACACTCCATTGCTCCTGGGGTTTCTCCCCTGGGTGCTCTGTAGGCAGACCTGTCCTTCTGTGCCTGAAACAGATCATATGACATCCCCCTCCCTTACTGGCTACTTTTCTAAGAGCACCATCTTCCACCCAACACCCTGACCAAGAGCCTGGGGGTGAGCTCAGCCTCCACACCTGAGTCCAGTGTCCTTGCCTTCTTCATAGCTTTTAATCCAGTCCCCTTCTCTGCACACACTGCTCCTGCCTCGGGTCGGGCATTAGTCATTCTCATGACTACAACTGGAATAGACTCAGACAAGATTCCCTCGTAGCTGGTGTCCTGGGTGTCTTGCCCTCTCTCGCTCAGGGAAGGAGAGTTCTTTGGCTGGAAGCAACAGAGACTTACACTAGTAACTTAAACAGAAGGGACTGCATTTACTTACAGGACTGAACGGAGAGCTGACAAGCCAGGCTTGGAGCAGGAAGACGTTGAGGGTCTCACTGGTGAGAATAAACCCGCCTCCTCTCACTTTACGTTTGTAAAGCAAATGTCCACTCTACTTGAACGACTGTGTGATCGTGTCTAGGGGGTAAGGGAGAAGAACCTGCTGAGGGCATGACCTCCTGGGGCCCTGAGTGAAGAGTTTGGAAGCAAGGGGATGAGAAAATGGGCAGTATCTTCGGGAGTCCATCGAAATCAAAGTTTGGAAGGCCACGCAAACAGTCATCAATAGAGAAGCCAGGCAAGGGGAGACGGGGAGGGTGAAAGGAAGAGGGACGGGGGCAGGGGGAGAAGAAATGAAGGAGGAAGAAAGGAAGATAAATGCACAACTAGGAGAGAAGGGAAGGCAGGTGGGGGGGGGGGTGGAGACCATGTGAGATTTGACATGAGGCTGGAACCTAGGAAACCCTCCGTGTAGGCACGAAGAAGTTCTCTGAGGACATTTACCTCAGCCACGCTGGGCACAAGGGGAGTCAGGGGAACGAGCCCCACACCGGTCCTCAGTGTCCCCAAGTTGGCAGGGCCCCTGAGACAGGCCTGTAGTTTGGGAGGCAACTGGCCAGGAGAGGATGCAAGTAGTTAAGCCTCTTCAGCGCTAAGTTGTTCATGGTCCTATGTAAGGTGGATGTTACTGTCCCCCTCACAGATGAGGATGTCAGACTCAGCAGGATGGAGCCTTTGTCCATGTCATAGCTAGAAAGTGGGGCCCTGGCATCTGAGCGCAGAGCTCTCTGCTCTCCTCCACACAGTGCACAGAGCCTCTTTGCATATGAATTCAGGACCTGGGACTCAGGGAGGCTGGGGGAGGCCGAGGACTTGGGCTGGTGTGACAAGGGGACCTATGCACTGAACAGAGATGTTGCTGCATCAAGGTGACTTTCCCACCCAGCCCAGGGAGGCCCAGGCCTCACCTGGGCCATCCCATGTCTACAGCTGGGTAGGCAGCCTGGGTGGGGTGGGGGCGGGGAAGGTCAAGGGGGTGCGGGAGTGTTCTTCCCTGCCTTCTCTGAGCTGACCTTTCAATGTCAAACCAGGCTGCTCCCTCCCAGGTTTCTAGTACATTCCCAGCTGTTGATTGCTCCAGGGCCTGCAGGAATGGGTCCTGTGACCTGGCTGTTTTCTCAGCCCTGCACGGTCACAAGGGGTTGTTTTGTTTTCGGCACTGCTGGTAAGTCAAACCTTGCTGTGCGGCATCTAATTTTGGCCTTCAAGCACCCTGGTTTTATCTCATTTCCAGGCCAGCCTCCATTTGTCATACCTTCCAACATGCCATCTGGAAATCCCATAACTACTCTGAAAGACAAGAGACCTTGTTGCTTGGAATTCTCTGCTTGTCTCCTAAGTAGGAGTCCGTGGACCGAATGCAAGTGAGCCATTAGGTCTGTGGAAAACGCCCAGTTCAGATGGATTTGTTTCCATTTAGATATTTTCTAGATCTTAGCCCATCCCTGCAAATAAACACTGGAAAAATTATCCAGTTACTTGGTTTGCCGTGGTCGGATGGAATACCGGTATCTCGGGCCTCAGTGCCGTTTTAGTGACTTCTCTGATTTGCCTGTCGCTGTGGTTAATAAGATCATCGTTAGCTTTTCCTTCCTTTTGGGAGGATCCTCGGAAATGCTAACGTTCTCTATGCCTTTGAAGGTAAAAAGGAAAAAAACTGGTGACCCAGAGCATCGTCACTCCCACCGCTGGACAGGGACTCTGCCTCCCATGGTCCCCTGCGCCCTGCTCTAATCGGACATGAGGTTCTTAGACGTCTCTGCTTAGGAAAAGTGACCTGTGTGTTCAACAGTCAACGCTGAGGAGAAAACGAAGTCTCTGCTTTGCCTAATAGATGGAATGAGAAAGTACTGAATACGTGAAAATGTTTTGGACATGATGGAACATACAGGAATGTCAGCCATTGTTATGATCATGGCACTCCTCTGTCAGGATCTGGGAACCATCAACTTTGCCCTAAAATGACTCTGGCCCTGACTCTTCATTGAAGTGTACACAATCAAAGACTGTCTGAGTCTGCTTGCCTGGCCATAAGGTCCGTTCTTAGCACTGCGATGAATCCACAGAAATGCAGTTTTAATTCCGGAAGCATTGCCGAGTAGCATAAGACTTGAGTTTAGTCTTTTGGAGACTTGAGGGAACACACGACACAGCAGAAGTTCTCACAGCTATCTTTAGGAATAAGGCTTCATTGCAGTCTTTGTCACCAGTGCCTGCTTCCTCTCCCCTGTCGTGGGCCACAGTCACGTCTTCTGGTCTCCAAGCTCCGGCCAGCCCCCTTTTTAAGACCACTTTCCCCCTCTCACAGCTGTCCTCTTGGTCCCCTGGCTGACTGCCACGAAAGATTTAGAATCTTGCTTCTATTCATGCTTCTGCTGAAAGTCACAGAGAGGAAAAGTTAAGAATAATTTATGCCGTATTCTCATCTTTGTGACATATGCTGTAAAACTCATTCAAGCTGGGTCTAAATCTTCCTTTGGACTCCACATCCTATAGGTCTTGAGAGGTTGAGAGGTTGCATCTTAATAACCCGGGGTTACGGGTAAGGAAGCGAAGGTGCAGGGGGTTGGTAGGACTCGCCTGACACACAGCGCCCTTAAAGGGTGGATCCTGGTATTCAACCTGGGTTTTCTGGCTCCAAGTATGAGGATATGGAGCACTAGTCAAAGCACTGGTGTGGTACAGTGGGAATCACAGCTTCTGGGGGGAATAAATTTCATTTTGTTTTGCTGCCCACATTTCCAGCAGTGACACTGGCAGAGGGACGAGCAGGGTCAGGCTGAGACTAGGGATGGGGAACTGCCTTCAGGATGCTGCTGGGCTGACCCTCATCTCATTTGTGCTGCCCGAGCCCACCCCGAAGAGCACTGTGGCCTGGCCACCCTGATGAGGCCCCACTGACATGACAGGTTCCTTAGCACCCAAGCCGCTTTTCTAGATGGAATGCAAACCATTCCCTATCTGGGGCCCTGCCAAGCCTTGGCAGGATCAAATGTGACATTCAGTTCCAGATTAATCCAAGTCGAAACAGTTTTCCCGCAGGTGTAGAAGGTGTAGAGATTATTTATTTATTTATTTATTTATTTATTTATTTGTTATTTTCTGAAACCCCAAAACAGCTTTAACATCATGATTTTGGGTTTCTGTACCTAAGATGCATAAGCAGGGTTAAAATTTTTATAATGGGCATCCATAACCGTTCTACTAACAATGCCATCTTCTTATATTTCTTTAAGGTATGTTCCTTTCTTTTAAGCTCCATCCCAGGAATTTGAGCTAGAATTCAGGGATTCATAGAATTTTACAATGTGAGAGCAGAGGATGTGTCCAGTCTGCTCTCTGAATTCTCTCTATGAAATTTCCTCCAAGCATCCTCTGCTTGGTCTCTCCCATTCACAGGCAACCTCCTACCTTACAGAGCAGTCCATTTCCCAACCGACAGCACCAACAGTCTGAGTGTCTGTATTGAACAGAATCAAGATGTGTAAGACCTTGGTGGAAGAGTAATTAGGTCTGGAGAGACCTGGAGCAACAGGAGCTCTGGCTTCGTTGAGTTTTCCAAACTGTGAGCCTCATGACCTTGCCCGGCCAGAAGTCTTGACTTTTGGTGCCCTTCCCCTGCACTTTGACCATATTGAGGCTGACCAGCAGGCATGTATCTCTACTGTTTTGGAATAAATTAAATAAATTTAAGTTAATTTATTTATTAATTAACTGATTAGATGTATGTGAGTAGTCACCCAACTTTTTTTTAATATAATTGTATGAAGGGGTGGTCAGGGCTGGGTGGACATTTTTCTGGGGGTTAAGAAATTACTTCTTGTTGAAAATTTAAATGTTGGGAAATTTTCAAATAATCATTATTATACAGAAAATACAGATCAGAAAAATACATTTCTTTAATGATGGTTTATGATGCTTTAATGTCATCAGTTAGAGCAAAGTAGAAACATGATGCAACAGGATTTCTCAGTGTGGTCCCTGGGCCAGCATCATCAACATCAAGGGGACTTGCTATAAAGACAGCCTCACTCTACTGAATCAGAAGCTCAGAGGATGGGACTCCGTGACCTGTGTTTTTACACATCCTCCAAGGGATTCCCATATATGCTGAAGCTTGAGATCCACGGTTGTACAGAATATTCTTCCTGGTCTATAACTGTGTGATGGCTAATTTTATGTGTCAACCTGGATCGGCATTTGATTGGCCAAATATCTGTTTAGAAGTTGTGAAGAAATTTTAAAATTTAAATCAGTAGACCTTGGGTAAAGAGATTACCCTTCATAATGTGGGTGGGCCTCATCCAATCAGTTGAAGGGTATAAGAGAAAAGATCGCTCCACTGGGAAGGAAGAAATTCTACTTCTAAAAAGCCCTGGAACTCAAGACCCCCAACATCAACTCCTGTTGAAATGTCCAGTCTGCCAGCCAGTCCTTTCTCCCCCTCTCCTTAATCTATCCATCCGATTCGCTCTGTTTCTCCGGAGAATCTTGACTAATACAAACAGCATTAGAATCTATTCTCCGCAATCTTTCTCTCTTAGCCTGAAACCAGCTGCACAGTTTTTCTCAGTACAGGACTGCAGACAGCTACTTCCATTAGGCAGGAGTTAGGATAGTCATGAAACTTAATAACTATCCATGAATTAGAATATTAACTAGGAGCTTTAAATTTTGATTTGGCAGAAACCATTTGGTTTGTGTCATTCCTTGGAAACTCTCCTTTTTTTTTTTTTTTAAGATTTTATTTATTCATTTGACAGACAGAGATTACAAGTAGGCAGAGAGGTAGGCGGGTGGGTGTGGGGGGTGGGAAGCAGGATTCCCTGCTGAGCAGAGAGCCCAATGTGGGGCTTGATCCCAGGACCCTGAGATCATTACCCAAGCCGAAGGCAGAGGCTTAACCCACTGAGCCACCCAGGTGCCCCAGGAAGCTTCTTTATTGAAAAAAATCCCAGCTTTCAGTGCGCAGTTTAAAACCAGATGGATCTGAATTTGAGTCCCCACTGTTACTCACTAGATGACCTCAGGCAAGTCATAGGAGAGCCATGTTTTCCTAATCAATGAAACAAAATTACTAACATTTTTTGCTTCAATGGCTCTAATAAAGCTTCTGGCACATCCAGAACACCATTTTATGTCAGGCTTATAGTAGGCATTCAGGGAATGATAACTATTATTATTCAGCTAGTTACTTCTAGAAGTGGAGCTATACTAGAAATTTACCACTGTCAACTGGGAGTTCTAGGCAGCTGTTCTCTGGTTAATCCTGTAATGTAGCAGAGATAACACTTCCAAGTGTAATCAGTACATCAGTGTGGTTATTTGGGCAATACACTAGGCACTGAGTGGGAAGAGATAAATCTTAAGAAGATGGAAGACACAGTAGCAGCCTTTGGTGGCATGAAACACCAAAGCCAAGGAGGAAGAGTGTGAAGGATTTACCTATATGTTATTGTAGAAAGAAACCAGGCATGCCATAGGTTCTTGAAATTGGTACTAAAACAACACAGACTTTCAAGGGAGGGCATAGTTGTAGGAGACATTATTTGCTGTAGACAATTCTAGAGATACAAATGAACATCATCAAAGAAAATGATGTTGTTTCCATCTGGGAAGAAGGCTGACCTATGCAAATAAGCATAGGTTGGTAAGTGAACTTAGCAAAGCCTGAAAAGGCTAAACCCTCTCATTCCTTGAAACACTCACTATATATTATGTTTAATTGTGCTAATAATTTAAAAAACCCAAATGCAATGAATGAAGTTTTAGAAAAATAATGGCCCAAATTAGTTCTGGAGAAAATGAGAAAAGTTATAGACACCAATAATTATTAAGGAAATTAAAGTGGCATTTAAAGACCTTCTACCTTTAAAACCTCAAGTCCAGATGGGTTATAGGTGAGTTTTATAAAACTTACAAGGAATAGTTAATTCCTGATTTTTATAAAGGACTCCATCAATAGGAAAAGAGAAAGTTTTCTGGCCTGTTTTATAAGTCTAATGTAATTTTTAATTCAAAATTCAGATAAGAACAATGCATGTAAAGGAAACAGTACTCTGATTTTACTACTTATTACTGTAGAAGGAAAAGTTCAAATCTTAGCTAAGTGAATGAAATAATATATTATTATTGGAGATTGCTATTCGATATTCAAGTGGTGGAGAGTTGTCTAAGTTTCAGGGAGGAGGTCTGAACTAGAGGAATAAATCTGAGACTTGTGTATGGGTGATTTTGGAAGCTATGAAATTGGATGAACTCACAGAAGATTCTTTATAGAGGTCCTTTATCAGGTTGAGGAAGTTCCTTCTATTTCTAGTTTTCTGACAGTTTTTGTGTGGAATGAAGGTGGATTTTATGAAAATATTTCTACTGTGTCTACTGAAATGCCTATATGATATTTTTTCTTTTTTAATTGATAAAGGTGGTGAATTATACAGATGGATTTTCAAATCACCAATTGACCTTGCCTTCCTGGAATATCTTACTTGGTCATGATGTATTATTTTTTTATATTATTGGATTTAATGTGCTAAAATTTTGTTTGGCTATTTTTATTTTTTGTATCGGTTTTCTTAGGGATATAGGTCTACAGTTTTCTTATAAAGTCTGTCTGGTTTTGCTGTCAGGGCAATGCTAACCAATCTCTCAGGATGGGTTGAAAAGTATTTCCTCTTACAATTTTCTGGAAGAGTTATATAAGATTGGAATTATTTCTTTCTTAAATGTTAGCTAATGAAACCATATGGGCCTGGAATTTTCTTTGTGGGAATATTTTAAAGTATAAATTTACTTTAAAAATAGATATAAAGATTTTTCAGATCATTTGTTTACTTTTTAGTGAACACTGATAATGGCTTTCATGGAATTTGTACATTTTATTTTACTTGTTAACTATGCTGGTCTCAAGTTTTCTACAATACGCTCTTTTTTCTTTTTAACAGCTGTGGAATCTATAATTTCTTTTTAATTATTATTTTTTATTAACATATAATATATTATTAGCCCCAGGGATACAGGTCTGTGAATTGCCAGGTTTACACACTTCACAGTACTCACCATAACACATACCCTCCCCAATGTCCATAACCCCACCACCCTCTCTCCAGCAACTCTCAATTTGTTTTGTGAGATTAAGAGTCTCTAATGGTTTGTCTCCCTCCCGATCCCATCTTGTTTCATTTATTCTTTTCCTACCCCCCAAATCCCCCACTTTGCCTCTCAACTTCCTCATATCAGGGAGATCATATGATAGTTGTCTTTCTCCGATTGACTTAGTTCGCTAAGCATAATACCCTCTAGTTCCATCCACGTCATCGCAAATGGGAAGATTTCATTTCTTTTGATGGCTGCATGTATATATATACCACATCTTCTTTATCCATTCATCTATTGATGAACATCTAGGTTCTTTCCATAGTTTGGCTATTGTGGACATTGCTGTTATAAACATTTGGGTGCATGTGCCCCTTCGGATTACTACATTTGTATCTTTAGGGTAAATACCCAGTAGTGTAATTGCTGGGTCAACTTTTTGAGGAACCTCCATGCTGTTTTCCAGAGTGGTTGCACCACCTTGCCTTCTCACCAACAGTGTAGGAGGGTTCCCCTTTCTCCGCTTCCTCGCCAGCATCTGTCATTTCCTGACTTGTTAATTTTAGCCATTCTGACTGGTGTGAGGTGGTATCTCATTGTGGTTTTGATTTGTATTTCCCTGATGCCAAGTGATATGGAGCACTTTTTCATGTGTCTGTTGGCCATAGCTGTAGAATCTATAATTATATCAAATCTACCACTCCTAACATTAGTAGTTTGAGTTCTTCTTTCCTATTTTGTGAGCAGTCTGACCAAGGGCTTATCAATTTAATTGATCTTATTTATTATTTATTTGTTTATTTATTTATATGTTTTTTAAAGTCTTTATTTATTTGACATAACAGGAGAAGGAATACAAGCAGGGGGAGAGGGAAAGGAAAAGGCAGGCTTCTGGCTAAGCAGGGAGCCTGGTGTGGGGCTCCATCCCAGGGCCCTGGGATCCTGACCTGAGCTGAAGGTAGACGCTTTATGACTGAGCCACCCAGGCACCTCTGATCTTTTTTTGTTTTGTTTTTTAACCCTCCAGCTTTTTAATTTCACTGATTTTTTTCTCTTGTTCTTCTACTTTGTATTTTTTGATTTATGCCCTAATCTTTTTTCTTTGTTTCTCCTGCTTACTCTGGGTGTTATTTATTCTCTTTTATTTTTTTAAGATGGAAGCTGATAATCATAGATTTGAGATTTTCCCTGCTTTCAAACCAAGTTAGTGCTGTAACGTCCTTCTAAGTATTGCTTGATCCCTGTCCTACCAGTTTTGATGAGTCATATTTTGGCACTCAATCCATTGCTTGGGTTTTCCCATTATGATGGATAATTTCCCTGCAGCCTTGCATGTGTGGCCATTTTTTATTGATTGCTGGGCACTGTTACTTTTTATCCTTGTGTGCTGGCTATTTTTGTTTTCTTGCTTTTTTTTTTTTAAGCTTCCTCCTGGGATATGATTAAGTTTACTTAGAAACAGTTTGGCCCTTTCAGGTCATGCCTTTAAATTTCTTAGGGCGGTTGTGGGGGGTGGGGTGTTGGGAGTTGGAGCTTTGTTTACTCTAGGGGTAATCATTTCCTACTCCTGAAGCAAGATTCCACCTAATGCCTCATGGTTTGCAAAGTTTTCATTCTGGCTTGTGGGAAGAGACCCTGTTCTGATCCTGTGTGAATGCTGGGTACCCCTCCCTCCACTGTGGACAGGTGGTTCTTTCCTAGTCTTTGGTAGTTTCTCCATACACACATGCTGATGGGTACTTTGCTACATACTTAAAGAGGACCCTTTCTCTGGAGTTCTCTGGAGTTTCGCGAGCTTGTGCGTCATCCTGACCCAGGGCCATGCTAATCTTCTCTGTATCACTCCAAGTTTAGTGCATGTGCTGCGGAAGCAAGCGCCGGATTTCTCTGGAGTTCTCTCTTTGCTCAGCTCTGTCTTGCTCCAGGTCCTCAGGAATTGTCTCGGTATCTTTGGACGCTGGCTTTGTCTCCTCCAGTCATGGAGTCTGCAAGCTGTGCCAGGGTCCCCTCCCTCTACCCTGGAAATTCTCTGGTCAGTGAGCTGGGCAATCATGGGGATCATTTGTTTCCTCTCTCCCTGTACTTCGTGTCTGATGTGCCCTGTGCTGAAAACTGCTCTTTAGGATATTTGGTCAGTCCTGCCCAATCCCCATCCCCACCCCCAGGGGTTCTTGTGAGAGGGGGGGAGGAGGAGGGTAAGTCTGGTCCTTTGTTACTCCATCTTGGCCATTTAAACCTCATAAACATCTCACAGGAGGTAGGGACTAGTTTTACCCCTCACTTTACAAATAAGAACTTCTGCAGGGCTGTTTTCAATAACTTCCCAAGGTCACCTGCTCAAAAGTGGCAGTGTCTGTTAAAGAGCCCAGCATTGGAGCCTGCTCTGGGTGCCGGCGCTCCCACGGCAGGGAGACAGTACCACCAGTGCCTGCTAGAGGGCGGCAGAGGTCCAGGATTGTTCTGGTGAATCTGGCGGCTTTTATTCCCCGCTGTGGCTTCTTTCACTTGATCCTTGTTCTTGGCTCCTGTCCTGTTGCTGCTTTCGTGTCCACTCCTAGTGATTTCTCAGCTCTAAGCTCTGCTCCTTCAGCTTTGCTTCTTGGATGGTGGGCTGAGATGCAGCCTCCGAAACACCCTCCCTGGGAACAGGGAGTGTCGGGGTGGGAGGGAGGGCAAGTTAGGAGCCCTGGGCAAGGGGGCCAACCACAGACGGCAGCTGGTGTGGAAAAGTTGATTTCCCGCTGCCCTCCAGTGTCATTTATACAAAATCGTGTAGGGTTTTAAAGCATGTTTGCAGGTTTTCACAAGCTAAAAGCTGGTCATAGCTTCAACGGGGCTTGGCCGTCCAGTGGAACCCCACCTACCCCCCACTCCCCACCCATGTGGGACTGTGGGACTGTTCCTCCACTTATTAAAAAAAAAAAAAAAAAGTTGCTTTCCATGACCTTGATGAAATATATAAAGATATTTAAATGCTGTCAGCTCAGTCTTTAAGTGTGCTGTTCAAGAAACTGATATCAATTGGTTACTCTTGGTGAAAGTCCTGGAACTAAAATAAGCCATCCTCTGAGTCTTGACATCTGGAGTGGTCTCCTTCCTGGCATGCTTTTTCTCCCGGCACAAATACAATCCTAGGGCCAAAGGAGGCAGGAGTTACCAGAAACCTTAACAGAATGCAGCTGCACGGAGACCACGAAACCCCTCTGTATGTTCACACCTCCTGGATGTGGGCTCCCAGCGGGCTCACCTTTTTACCCCACAGAGCCTACCCAGCTCAGAGTTCGTGCCAATATGCATTCTTGAGCCGACTTTAGGGATTTGAGCTGCATATATTCTTTCCCTATATCAGGCATCATGATCTCAAAGCCTTTTCGACATTTTTCATCTATTTATCCGTGAATGCTTAATATACGTATAGGCCCTGGGCTGGTATGTGGTGAGCAAAACAGCCACAATTGCTTATTTGTACAGCTTGCCATCAACAGGATGTTCAGTGCACAGGGAGCCACGAAGATGAAGCCAGGAGAACTAACTGGGTCCTTGAGTCAAGAAAGACTTCCTGGAGAAACAAGCTCCCAGCTGGCCTGTTGGTGGAAAGCGCTGGGCATTAGGGAGAAACGGGTGGGGTATGAGCAAGACATCTCCTGCCGAGGGTTACGGGGGGAGGAGAGAGGATGGTCTCTCCAGCTGGCAGTGTCTTGGACCCTGGGAGCTGAAGGGGTTTGTCTAGGGATTTGCAGAGAAGCAGAAACATGCCAGGTCACCTGAGTAGAGAGAGATTTAACCTGGGGAACCGGCGGCTTTCTCCACTGTGGGAGAGTCTGGGGAGGGGGGGGGGGGGTCAGGAAGACTCCCTTGGGACTTCCAGAGCAGAAATCAAAGGGAAGTCATCACCAGTGCCTCCAGGGCCTGTGGTACCAAAGCAAGTGTGGCCAGGAGGCTGCCTGGAGACCTGAGAGCTGCCTGTCCACAAATATCATCTCCCTGTGACACCCAGCGGCCAGAGGCCATGGGACAGAGAATCACAATTACTCTCCTGCTGAACTCCACATCCCAGTGTACGTGCTCACAGACTGACCTAACCTCAACCCAGGGGGGCAGTGATTCTGGGGCTCTGGGCATACCCTCGAGAAGCAGAGAACAGTGTAGCAGGGACAAGGAGAGCTGATGACTGCAGACAATGCAGAAAAATCAGTTTTGGAGAAGGAACTGGGTGTGTGTCTTGCCTCTCTCACTTACTGGCCATGTGCCTATATGGCCAGGCCTCAGTGTCTTTTTCTGTAAAGCAGAACGACAGTACTGCGTATCATAAAACATTAGCCACCGCATAGAAGTCAAATTCTTAGCACTGTCCTGGGTGTGAAGGTATCAATAATTTCAAATCATTGGCAGTATAACCATTATTATTGTTAGTGATGTTTTTGTTATCATGTGTTGAAAGCCATTAAAAGATTTAGAAAGCAGAACAGAAAGATGCTCATCTTTAAGAAAAGTTGCAGTGGCTTCGGGGGGGTCAGTGGGAACGACAGCCACAAGTGTACTCACCAGGGTGAGGATCCTAGGGCACCCGCTGGGCCATTCAGCTTCCACATCTTTGTCAAGTCACTGTGAATCTCAACACATTCAAAAGGGCCACATGAGGGGCGCCTGGGTGGCTCAGTGGGTTGAGCTGCTGCCTTCGGCTCAGGTCATGATCTCAGGGTCCTGGGATCGAGTCCCGCATTGGGCTCTCTGCTCAGCAGGGAGCCTGCTTCCTTCTCTCTCTCTCTGCCTGCCTCTCAGTGTACTTGTAATTTCTCTCTGTCAAATAAATAAATAAAATCTTTAAAAAAAAAAAAAAAGGGCCACATGAGTGACGCACGTAGGGTGGTCAGATCATTTCCTCATTTTTGGCCCAATGAGAATTTGACATACTCCAGGGGTCACTGTTGTTTTGTTTTGTTTTAAAGATTTATTTATTTATTTGACAGAGAGATACACAGGGAGAGAAGGAACACAAGCTGGGGGAGAGGGAGAGGCAGGCTTCCCGCTGTGCAGGAAGCCTGATGCAGGGCTTGATCACAGGACCCTGGGATCCCCACCTGAGCCAAAGACAGACACCCGAATGGGGCACCGTTTTTAAAACTCTGTCCAGTATTGTTCAAACGGCATAGCTTGCTTAGTCTGAACCATTTCAGTGGTTGCTCTGGATTTTTTCTCCATCTGAAGGGGCCATGGGAACCTCTGAACAGGGTTTGTACTTTTAGTCTGGGGGACTGTAGCAATGTGATTCTGGAAGGCTCTGTATTGTACCAACAGCTCCCAAACAAGGATGGGAATGAGAGAGACCCCTGAACTGGGCTGATGTGGAGTCCATGCTGAGTCACATGAGCTGGAGTCCAAGGACAAGTTTCACAGGTCCAACAGGGAACTTTCACTCAGAAAAATGAAAAAGGAACCAGCACCCAAGGGCCCAACTACACAGAAACTTAAAGGCCCAGACCAGTAAAGGCTCCAGACTCAATATGTTGTGTGGTTGCTGGTGGGAACAAAGCTCCAAACCTCCTGAGGGTTTGCAGATCCTGGGGGTCTGAGCCTGTAGGAGGAGGGTCTGGAGTTCCTACCTTACTATGCCAAAGGTGCTGTTTCAAACACTGTTCTGTTCCAACTATTTAATCTCCACACCAAATCTAGGAACAGATGCTATCCTATCTCCAGCGACAGATGAAGAAGCTGAGATTCAGAGAGGGTAAGGCACTTGCCTCAGGTCACACAGCCAGTGAGTCGGACGGCTAGCACCTCAGTAGCCTGGCTCTAGACAGTGTGTCTGGCATCCCGTCTCTCCACAGATGTGTCTGTGCACCTTCCCGTCGCAGGCTCTAAAGCCCATCCTGCGGGCAGCTGGGAGACTGTTTAGTGGTCTTCAATCTGGTCTGCAGAAATTGTGGGTATGTAAACCATTCATTAATCATAAAAGACAGTCAGCCCAGAGGGGGGGCACTGCTCTGTGAGAAAGACTGTGACTAAGGCAGGACCAGAAATAGTTCAGTCAAGCTCCTGGAGTAGTGTGTGCGTATGTGCACATGTGTGTGTGCCCATGTGTGTATGCACACATGTATGTGTGAGCTCAGAAAAGGCAGGCTCCAATTATGTCCAACCCTAGAAGCTAGAAATGCAAACATACTGAATCCCTTCTGACAAAACTAGTTCTTTCTGTTTATTCACACACTCTTTATCATTTTAATAGAGACAATGTTGTCTCTGAGGGAGTAAGTTTATAAAGTAAGCCTCTGTGATTTTACTAGCATTAAGTCACCAGGAGACTACTGTTCGCATCTACATCCTCAGACACACATGTGCTCTCTCTTGTCCTCATGACAACAGACAAATAAAATCGTGGCATCTCAAGCCTGCAAAGGACCTGAACAACCTTTCCTCTCAAGGGGCTCAGATGAGCCTCCCTGGGCTGTCCACTCCTCAGGCTTGGCTCCTGGCTCCAAGCCTTTCTTTTGCTCATCAGGAAGCCTGCTTCTTCTCGGGGCATCTGAGGGTTTAACAAAAGAGCATGCATGCATGGGTTACATCAGTCAGGCGTCGCATGTCCCTGGCAGACCACAAGTGTCAGCTAGCGTTACCATCCTCACTTCTGCATCCCAGAGCCCGACGGTGTGCCTGTTACTCTCCTAGGACAGCTGTTAGCACAACTTGGCTACTGAAAATCAGAAGTATAGACTTTTCTCACTATTGTCTAATTTGTGAGTTTCAAGACCTAGTTTAGGGGTTCAAAACCTGAAGACTGAATATTTTATTCCCTTATGTTCCCACTACATTGTTCTTAATTCTCCTTCCAGCAGGACAGACTGGCAGCATGGTGGTATACAACCATGGGTGAGAAATAAATAACAAAAATAATATTTCTATCTGTCACCTTGCTCCTCCTTTAAGGGTGAAGATGCCTATATTTGTTAGCTGGGCTGGTCTACACCTTGAAGGAAGTTGGTTTGCAGCTGTTCCCCAGATGCCCACGGAGGCCCAGATAGCAGGTTCAGAGGTCCGGGGATCATGTCTTCTGTCTTAATCTCTCTGGCCACTCTTCAGCCTTTGGTGTGAACTCCGTGCAACCACCGCTAACCCACAGCTTATCTAACTCTCCCTATTGTTTCCAGGGAGGTTTATAAAACCAACACAGACCAATGATGGCTTTTTTAAAACCTCATGAAGAATTCCCACAATCTACCCATCACCTCTACTGCAGAGATCCTAAGTCCCCAGAGGGCAATGTCATATGGTGGGTTAACACCCACCTGGGAGGCTACCGGCCTGACTCAGCATCTCCCCCTTTCACCCCTGAATCTGCAACCACAAACATTGCAGGCACTCTTTGAGATTTGTTGTCTTTATTTGCAGAAGAGCAATAGTCTCATCTTGCTCCGCTAGATTCGTGGGATAATTTTAAGGACTTAACCATTGTAGGTGGTCAATTCTTTGTGAACTGAACAATGCTGGAACACTTGTCCTTTTATTCATCATCTCCTGGCCCCTGCTGAATGACTGGGAGCACTGGGAGCACCCCTCCCTCACCTTGGCACCTGCCTCTGTGCTCGCTCTCCTGACCACAGAGGCCGGCTCAGGACTAAGGCTGAGTTCAGCATGAGGCCCAATTAGTTGAACAATTTGTAGTCCCGCTCAGCAAGGAAACCCTCGGGGGAGCGTGGAGTGTGACTCACATTCCAACTTCCTGATAAAGGAGAATGTTTTGAGAGCCATTGTAGTGTTGTAGCCTGGGGTCACACAGCCCAGACACTCGGCTTCTCTCCCTTCCCCAGCATTCCTCAAGACCTCTCTTGTTATCCCCCTCCCCCTGCAGTGCACCCATGGGCTTAGTCAGAGTGAGGGATCAAGAGTCTGCCAGAATAAAGGCTCTTCTGTGTCCCTGCAGCCCAGCGTCATGCTCCCTCTTCCCACGTGGTCCTGGCCGGACCCAGGGTCTTTCTCACAGACATGGGAAGCAGCAGAATAAAAAGGCCCTGGGTGAAGCATCGAGTCCAAGGGCTCTGTTTGAAAAAGGGCTACCTGCCCCCTGCAGAGTTGGAAGACACTTGGGAGGGATCTAATCCAGCTTCGAGGAACTTCAGGCATCAGACTTAAGACCTGCTTTGGGCAAAGGGCGTTTGCCTCTTCACCTTCCAGAGAGACAACTTCCTCCTTAAATCATGTGCTAATTCGTTTGTTCGTCCGTTCATTCATTCATTCATTTGTTCCCTTCTTACTAGTGCTTGAACCCAGGATGAAATCACAAACTAGAAATAGCCTAAAGAGCAAACCAGACATGGCCCCTGACCTCAGGGAGCTTTACTGTCTGATGGGAGAAAAGGGAAATGAAGAAGGTACTGGAAGCTGGGAGGCTATGCTAGACCATGTCAGGAAGGAGTTGGGTCTCTAGGTCAAAAGCACTGGGGAAATTTTGAAGGGATTTTAGGGTGTGAGTGATACAATCAGGTTTCCCCCCCCCCCCCCCCCGCCCCCAGTGAATGAATTAGAGCATCAGAACGGGAGGCCTGGAGGACGTTGCAGAGATCCCGGTAGGGAGGAGGGCAGCTGGGAATAAGGTGGTGGTACAGAGGAAAGGAGGGGACAGATTTGAGAGAGGGATGTTAGGAGGTTACAAACACAAATCTGCCTCTGCTGGAGGATCTGTTCACCTGTTGGTAATCAAGAAGGAACAAATGCTGGTCCTCAGGCCAAGGAGAGACCCACAGGCCTGAGGGCAAGGGGGCTGGCGTGAGGCATACAGCAGATCGGGGGACCGAGGCCAATGCCCACTCGTGGGAACCACACCAGGGCTGGTGACGATGCCCATCCATGGACCAGGCACCTCCTCAGGGCCACAGGAGGGCTCCGGGGATGGGGGAGGAGAGGAGCCCGATCTCTGGCCTCCAGGGTACTGAAGACCTGGGGCCCTGAGTCTGAGGGCATCTGGGATGGTGGGGAGCAGTAGAGGAGGGGACAGAGGGTAGGGGTCTGCATTCAGTCTTTTTTCCACTGTTACTGTGCCCACAACACACGCTTCAGCCAAGAGCTTGAGAAGGGGCAGGGTGGGGGATCTGAGAACAAGGGCCACTTGATGTTCTGGGGGCAGGACAGATAATGAGATGCAGGCATGGGCCCAGGGGGGTTTTTTGAGGTCTGGCCTGTCCCCCTTGTGGCACTGAGGGCAGACTTAAAGGTCAGGAGGCCCCTTCCCTCAAAGCCCAGTTCCTTCCTTGTGGCTACGAGGACGTTAGACCCTCGCTATGGGGGCTTTCCTGGAAACCCTGTCCCTCCGTGCTCTTCTTCCTTGCCCCTGTCCGCTACTGCCCACACTGGCTTCAATGTCCCCATTGTGGCCTCGGCTGCAGCCATGGAGCCTCTGACTTGCTCCCACTCCCTCTTCGTCCCTTCTTATAGGCCCCTGGGGGAAGCCAGCCCATGAATGGAGAGCCGGGGAGCTTCTCCCTGGGCTCTGATGGTGTGGTTTCTGGCCTTGCTTCTCCATCCTGGGCTGGAGGCTACCTGCAGCCTTTTCCTTCTCTGGCCTTTCCTGAGGGGATGCTGAGAGCAAGGCAGGAAAATGCCCCCCACCCTCCAGCAGGTGGACACGCTCAGCCCCCAGGATCCACCTTCTCCCTTCCACAGAGGCTTCATGCCTGTACAGATCCTTTTTGTAGGATCCACATTGGAAGGAAGATGATCGATCCTGAAGAAGAGTGCTGTGCTTTTGGTTACATATTTTGGAATCGAAGAGAGAGAGTGAGAGAAAGAGAATTTTAAAAGGAAACCACTTTTATTCTTCTATTCTCCAGGTGGACTCCACAAATCCTGACAAAATATAACTTTGCAGTCATATGATTTGATGGATAAGCCATTCACTTTGGTATGGGACTGAAATGTCCTCTCTTTTATGGCCTTGATTTCCTTCTCTGTTAACAGGGTCTCAGACCTCTAATGTTTCCATGAGTTGTGGGATTGCAGGAGCCTGGGGAGCAGATGTCTGAACAAATGACCCAGGGCCACACAGGAGATACTCAGTTCAGACCTCTCCACCCCACACTCCCTACCTTTCATTATAGTGCCATGACGTTTAAGATCATGTGATAAGGGATAAAGAGGATTAAAAACAACAACTACAAACAACCATGAAGACTCATGAAGAACTGGGCATTTGAGCTGAATGCGGGAGGTTACCTCCAGTCATGGCAGCCATGTAAAGCTAACGAGCTGACCATCCAGATAGGCTAACCCAGTGCAAAGCTCAACATGCTGGAAAGAAGCTTTGCTCTTGGCCCCCTGCTCTAAGCTGCCAGCAAACTTCTGGAGCCAGTGCACCTGTAGAGGAGGGCTGGGGGGCCACGCTGGGGAGACTAGAGCCCCAGCCCCAACATGCACCTGAGGAAGAATGGGGTCCCCCAAGCCTTCTTCCATTGGACATAGGGATGAGTCCTTGGAGAGGTCTAGAGTGGGAGCTTGTGTTGGCCAAGGCCAGCTCTTGCCCTGCTTGTTTCCATGAGCCCCCCTCCCCCACCCTTTGGTTACTGAGCACTTTCTTATGAGGATACAACTCCCTGGAAAGACACCATCTTTATTTAATTATTACTTGGAGGTGTTAGGGATGCTTGCTTCCTGGAGAACCAGGGGGACCACCATTCCCTGGGGTTGGGATAGTTTCTGCTCCCTGTGAAGAAATCCTAATTCTCAGAGATCACACTGACCCTTGGTATTCTTGGTTTTGTGGTCCTACTGAGCCACGTGGAGCCAGGGAGCCTGCTTGAGCCTATGAATTGGAAGCCCGAGATGAGGAAGGCACTGGAGAATATGCACTACCTCATCCCAGTCCCTCTTCTGACAGGAGTCCTTCAGATTTTTGTGTTGCCAAAGGGGAATCTCTCAGACCCTCCTGTTCCTGTGTCCACACTCTTCGTGAGCTCCAGCAAAGAGAAGAGGTGCCAGAGGCCCATGTGCCCTGTGTTCATGAGCAGTCATGAGGAGCCATGGTTAGCTGAAGGATCCCAGATACATCCCAGCCCCTGGATCTTGGGGAGGTGCTGACACAGGGTACAGGGCTGGGGCAATGGGGTGGGACATGTACTTAATAACCATATTTGGACACACAGAAGCAGAGAGTCTGCACTGTAAGCTGTGGCCATCCTGGCATGGATGGTAGGCAGGGCCAGGCCCAGAGAAATGCTCTCCCAGAGCTTCCTCTGCCATATCAGTCCCTGCCCCATGTGCCTGGTACTCAAGGTAGGCCCCTGAGGGACACTGATGGACCTTCCCATGCTTGCTTTGCATGCGTACCAGGCTGGGCCCAGCTACATTCTCCCTGCTATCTATGGGTCCTTCTCCAGGCCTCAGGGATCCATCTCAGCTCATGGTGTGGGACGTTATGACAGCATGGGTCCTCTCTTCCTGCCCACTGAGGAAGCAGGGTCTTCCCTGATTTTTACAGAGTTTCTCATCATTGAGCCTTGTTTAGGACTGTTCTCTTGGCCGAGATTTCTACCCTCCTCTCATGTTTCAGCCCTGAGAGCATACAGTTCCTTCAGGGGATGTGTCCCATGCGTCTTCCTACAGGAAGCCTTCTAGAAGCCTCCTAAGAATGGATGTCTTCCTTTGTTGGGCTCAGACAGTATTCCCCGAAGGCCTTAGTTTCTGGACTGGCGCTGTTGAGACCTGCATTGCTGTGGACTGTAGGTGTGTCTTCCTTCATCAGGCTGGGATCCCCCTCTGGGTCTCTGAGCCTTTTCATGCCAGACCTGAAAAAGCCCCGAAGCTGCGAAAGGTTGGGATGAAGCCCAGGGCAGAGTGGGAGAGCAGACCCAGAGTTTCAGCAACAAGAAAGGCTGAGGGAGAAGCAAGTGAGAGCTGATGCGGTGGTGGGATGGAGAGGTGGGAATGCAGTCTAGGAGTATCCTCAGGTGAGTAGTGCCGGATCGATCGGTGGGGAATAGTGAGTCTAACAAGGTTTCAGTGACACAATGAGAGGGTGATTGGGTTCTTTTGGGTCTTCAGCCACAGGCCCCTGTGCTCCTCTCCACCTCTGCAAAGCTCAGGTCCTTCTGTGAACTCTGACCCCATATCTCTGCCTGGGCAGGTACCATGCTGTCCTTACACTGCCTGTGCCTTTAGGCCTTCCTTTTGGGAATCCTGCAAGGGCAGGGTTGCAGAATCTTAAAATAGGGCTCTGCCCATTGCTTGGCTGCTCTAGAGTACCGAGGGGTATCCTGGGTTCACAGTCATCATTCCCCATTTTTTACTGATGGACTGGCTGATTTCAGGACTGCCGGAAGCATATTAAAGTACATGCATCAAATATGTGCTGTGCACTGGTCTGGAGTCCTTCTCTGATTCTCAGGGGTCCCACGTCTTTGTTTTGTGACCTCATCCTGTCCCTCAAAGCCAGTGAATTCCATCTGTATCCACCAAGGGACATGGTATTGTCCCCCCCCCGCCCCGATGATTAGCTGTAAGATAGCTTATTCTTTCTTTGTGGGGAGCCAGACATTGCCCTCATGCCTGGCCAGAGAGCACAGGCATGAGATTTGCTGCTGTTTCTTCTCGATTCATTTCTGGCCCTGGGCTCCAACTGGACAAAACTCCTGCCCCTTGGCCCCCTCCACCTCCAAGGAAACCCTCTGGGCATCCAGGCAGCCACTCTGGGGCTGAGAATGGCTTTCCCTTCCCCATATCTGTGTGGGTTTGCCTCCCAGGGTTCAGAAACCTGAATTGCCATTGTCTCCCCAGCCTCTACTTAGGCTCCCCGAGCTCTTTATACAAACAGGGCTAAGTGGCATGCAAGGAGATCCATTCCTAGGAACCGGGGAGCTCAGTCCGTTGTCTGGTATCCATACCCAAGATATAAATTTTTCGGGTAAGGCCACTTGGTGGGAATGAGATGCTTCCTCTTCTCCATCTCCCCCTCCTCCTGTGAGGGCTCGGCCGGTCAACACAGACTATGTATCCTCACATGAGGCAGAGGACGTGGCGGTGGCTCAGGAGGCCAAAGGCCAGAGTCTGAGCAGTAGCTCTACCCTAATGGCCAAGCATTGCCTCACGGGGGCCTCAGCTTCCAAATACTACAAAAAGGAGAAGTCTGAATGGGAAGCTTTCTGATCTGCAGATCTGTTGATGTGTGATAAAGCACTTCAACATTTAGTAGCTTAAACCAACAACATCTAATTTGCTCATGAGTCTGCAGTTTGGGCCTGACTTAGTGAGTTCAGCTCATCTCTGCTCCACTTAGCATCATCTGGGGGGCGGTGCTCAACAGCCTGGGGCAGCAATTGTCAGAGGGTTCACTCCCTTGCACCCACATGTGGCTTTGCCATGTGGCTGCCTTGTGGTGGCTGGGTGTCAAGTGCCAGCATCCTGATGGCGAGTGAAAGAGGGAGAGGGAGGTAGAGAGGGAGAGACAGAGACAGAGAAGAAGAGGAAGAGAATGGAAGACTCGTTGTGACATTTTACCATCTAGCCTTGCAAGGTGCTTCTGGTATATTCTATTTGTTAGGAGCAAGTTACTAAGATTGGCCCATACTCCAGGAAGGGAGAGTAGATAAGATTTTTTTTTTTTTTTTTTTAAGAGAGGGAGAGAGAGAGAGAGAGAGAGAGGTGGACCGAGTGGGGACTCAAGCAGACCCCACACCAGTGTAGATCCCACTACAGGGCTAGATCCCACTATCCTGAGATCATGACCTGAGCTGACACCAAGAGTTATACGCTCAACCAATTGAGACACCCAAGCCCCCGATTCTACTTTTTGACAGGAGGAGTGCCAAAGATTTTGTGTATTTCTGGACATACCACCCCACTTTCCACCTCTAAAGAGGCCATGGTTTGACACAGTGTGTGACAGCATTGTGAGGTCTGGGTTTCCCTGTACCACCCTACTCTGACAGTCCTCCATCCCAAATTTCACTCCTCCTCCCAACTGAATCTGCACAGTAGATGTAACAGGAGATCCAAGCTGTCTAGAGATGGCAGCATAGTCTAGTATCTCCTTTTTTGGGTAATTTTTGCATGAAACTAGTTCAGTGCATAAAGATCTGAACTAGGGAGTATCTGAAAGGTCCATTTCTGAAAATCTCCAGTTGGCTAAGTGCCGACTAGCCCACTTATTACTTTTCTTTGAAGACTCCCCAAAGTGGCTGTGGCCCAAATACAAGGTATCTCCCCCCAACTTGTACCCCAGCTGGTGTCTCCAGCTCAGCCAGCAGTCATCCTTGGCTGAGAACTCTTGCCTGGCCTGGGCCCTGAGACTGGACTCTCTATGTTGTTCATGTGTTTCTCTTCTCCTTTTTATCAGCATCTCCATCAGGAAAGTTTCATTACTTTCCAATGGCCTAAGCCTCTCAAGTTCCCCCTTCTTAGGAAAAGTGCATTTCTAAAGATGGGTTTTAGTCAACCATTGCACAGTTGTGATGGATGCCACCTGGGGAAGGGTTCTGGTGTCTGGGGGTTGGTGGCTGTCTGCCATGCCTGGACAGGGTCAGTTAAAGGGTCTAATAAGCCCATGCCGCTTGGGTGACAAGAACCACATTTTCTGTCCTTGGCTGCTATCTTGGAAAGTCTCATTCCTATGCTTTTCCTGCCCCACGGCCTCCAGATGGCAGTAGCAGAGAACTAGAGGCTGGAGGGCAGGGAAGTAGAAATGGGAGGTGGTTGGTAGAACAAGAAGGAAAACAGCAGAGTCAACTTTGATTTCTGCCCCTGATGAGCTCATTTCTGTTGCTAAGGAAGACACTCTCTTCTTCCCTTGACCCTGGGCTCTGTCATCCCCTGAGGTGGGAGAGCTCTGGTGCCATTTTTCAGACATTTCTTCACATCATCATAAACTCCCAATATAGCTGGCATGGACACCTGACAGAAGCCACTGTCTGCCCATGGCCAGTGTCTGTAGCCCTTTGTGTGATTTAGTGCCACTCAACTTTGAGGGGCATCTAGGGACCCAACCACATGGAACAACGTAAACAAGTTACATGGAAGAGCTTCTAAAGTGTGAATACAGGATTAGACATTAGGAGTCCTGGATGCAGATTTCACTCTACCCCATCAAGATGTGTGACAGATGACAGATCATTTCTCTTCTCTGGCCTTCAATTCCCCCATCTGCATGAGGATAATTTTGGACTAAGTCATTGCTAAACCACTTTCAGCTTGAGCGTTCTATCATCTTGGCTATGATGAAAGATGAAGAGTACCCAATTAAAAACAAAGTGAATGAGACACTCTTTTGGTTGTGCTTCTGGAGTAGTTGCTAAAGAGGAGACAGAGGGCCAGGTGGGTCCCACCAACCTGTGTAAGGTATCAGGGCTATTTACAAATAGAAACTAGAAAATAGTAGCAGGCAAAACCTAAGAAGACTGTGGGCCTGAACCTAGAGGAAAATTTTCTGTGGCCCTCTAGCACTCCAATCCCCACTCCCATGGGGTTCACTTCTCTTAAATCCCTTTTATGCTCCCTTTTACCTGATACCCATCAACTTACTCTTCAAGACTCAGCTTACCCATCAGCTCCTCCATGAAGATTTGACTGGAGTCCGTGTCTATGTCAGGTTCCCTTTTCTATATTTACTCTGGGCTTTGTGCTTATCACTGTGAGAATGCACACGTTTTGTTTTACGCACACACACACACACACACATACACACACACGTACGATGGTCACAGTGTTTTTTTTTTTTTTTTTAAGATTTTATTTATTTCTTTGGCAGAGACAGATGACAAGTAGGCAGAGAGGCAGGCAGAGAGAGGAGGAAGCAGGCTTCCTGCTGAGGTACTAGGTTTCTGCTGAGCAGAAAGCCTGATGCAGGGCTCGATCCCAGAACCCTGAGATCATGACCTGAGCCGAAGGCAGAGGCTTTAACCCACTGAGCCACCCAGGTGCCCCCACAGTGTTTAATTTTTATAGAATCGATTATAATCAGCTTTGACCCACACTTGTGTTAGGGCTGGGGGAAAAATCCATTATCTCCACAACTGAGATTTGTTCCACCCACCCTGAAATTCTGTGAAGGCCTGGGAATCTTACTTCCAACAGGACATCTGAGAGAACTCTTATTCATCATCTGTACAGGCCACATTTGATCCATTCACCCCTTGTCCCAAGTCCCTCTGAGCTCTCGCCTGACTCTCTGTGGGCAGAAGGTACTAGGTTTCAATCCAGGGTTGGGTGTGCGGCTTTTTGTTGAGGCTGAAAATTATGGGGTTTGTGGCCAGTCTTCCCAAAGCTACCATACAGGCTCTGTCCTGTAAGACTCTCCCTTCTCCCTAGAGTGCTCCGGGTGGGCTCATGCAGGTGTCTGTTCCTTATAAAATTCCACCTGATGTGCCCTTTCTAGTGTTGGGGAATCTCTTTCTCCCTTTTCTGCCCTTGCTACATCCCTTCCCTCCCTCTCCTCCTCCTCTGGGAAGAACCTTGCATTATTTTCAATGAACCACAAATTCATGGCTTATTAAATCACTTACCATATTAGATTGAAGAGCTGTGTTTGTATGTATGTTTTCCCAATTAACAACAAGCTTTGGGAGGGCAGGAGCTGTGTCCTATTAATCTTCACAATTCCAACAGCTGGAAAAGTGCCAGACGCTTCTGAGAACTCAAGACATTTTTATTGAATTAAATTGAATTGAATATCCCAGTGATGATACTTGGACTACCCAGGGTTGTCCAAGATGCATCTGAATCAGGATTATTCTTTCTTTTTGGGGTGGATCTGGTTATGTGAGTCAGAAAAATCAACAAGAATTTCTGTTTCATAGCATTCTGGAAACATGAGCTTGAATCTCTGAGAGCTGTCGAAACTCAAAGTCAGGTGAGTGATAACATCTTGAGTTGTCAGTAGCTGGGTGGTAAAGGAGTCAGGTTTCAGCCCTTGAAGAAAGGGAGGCCTGGATGGCCGGGAAAACTTGGGTCACAGCCAAATAGGAACTAGAATAAAAAATTAGAGACAGAGCAGAAACCCAGCCTTAGGGGTTGGACATATTCAGTAGTGACTGGGGACAAGGCAGTGGCTGAGTGTGGTACCGGGGCAAGTATACAATGCTGAGACTTAGGGCAACATCTTATTCCCTGGTGGCGATGGTATTCTAGTACCTGCTATGCCTAGTTTTTTTTTTGTTTTTTTTTTTTTTGACTCAGAACATAGTGGGCTCAGGCTGGGCTCAAGCTGGTCTCATTTTCAGTTATGGAAATTATGAAACGATGGTTCAGCTCCAAATGGAGAGCAGGCCAGCAGAAGGGCACAGGTGGATTCAAGATGGTTCTTGGGGAAAGAGCTTTGAATTTATTGATTTTTATTTTTATTTTTTTAAGATTTGATTTATTTATTTGACAGAGAGAGAGAGAGATCACAAGAGGCAGGCAGAGAGAAGGGGGGAAGCAGGTTCCCTGCTGAACAGAGAGCCTGATGAGGGGCTCAATCCCAGGACCCTGAGATCATGACCTGAGCCGAAGGCAGAGGCTTAATCCACTGAGCCACCCAGGTCCCCCAAGAACTTTGAATTTAACTCAAATGGCTAGAAAAACACTTGGTAGGGGATTAAGGCTTTAGATTCCACAAAGCACAGAAGGTATGATATCAACCCAGAATTTTAAACATTGGTTTCATCAGCTGGCCGGCCACCTTAGCCGTCCGTATTTCTAATTTTGTCTCTGCCTGAGATTGACAGGATATATGGATGACAAAATGTACCTTAATAGATGTAATGGAGTCCACTGATTCATTGAATACAGTGGTGTGGAATGCATGCCAAGAGCAACAGTGACCCTTCAACCAAGTTAATATTTTACTTTTCTTTCTAAGCATAATTAGCCCACAGGGTCATCTGTTTCTGAAGGTCACTCCTGGCTCACAGTAGTAAATCTTGTCATTAACAGAAAGAGGTGGAAGGGGCTCGTTTTCCTGTTTGTTGGGCCACGTGGGCACACGTAGAGTTTGTTTAAGACCTGAATCAAGGTATTTAGACATAGTGAAAGCAAAGGGGCTATTATTAAATTTAGGTTTGAAAACCAAGGTATTGAGAGACCTTTCCTTCCCTGTTTCATTTTGGCAAATGTATTGCGGTAGAGGCTTTTAGCAAACATTTTCTGAATAATCAATCATCTTTCTTTTTTTTTTTTAGATTTTATTTATTTATTTGACAGAGAGAGAGAGCAATCACAAGTAGGTAGAGAGGCAAGTGAGGGGGGGGCAGGGGGGAAGCCTCCCTTCTGAGCAGAGAGTCTGATGTGGGGCTTGATCCCAGGACCCTGAGATCATGACTGGAGCTGAAGGCAGAGGCTTAACCCACTGAGTTACCCAGGCGCCCCAATCAATCATCTTTCTAATTGAGCTTTTTGGAGTTCAATTAGATTACTTCAGTGATCAATAATGAAATAATTATGTTTGAAGGCTCTTTCCTTCAGGCCTTAAGCAGGCAAAGAATTTTTTTAAGGAACAAATTATGTGAACCTTGGTAAAGAAGAGGGTAATTGGATGAAATGTGCAGTTTATTGAGATAGATGATGATAACCCAATATTGGTTCCATCTTTAGGATAAGGAGTAGATTCGTCCGAGTTAGCAATTTCTATTCAGGATAGACTCTGAGAAGTTTATGAAAGACAATTTGCAGTTTTAAGAATTGATGCAGTTTTCATGTATTCATTTGTTCTTTTTTTTCTCTTTCCATTTGCCTATAAGATTATATTTTTCCTTTTTTTAAAAATAAACTTTATTTTGAGATAATTATAGGTTCACATGAAGATGTAAGGAATAATATACTGTGTACACTTTGCTTAGTTTCCTCCAATAGCCAAACAAATTGTGGCACATCCATACCATGAAACTCCAGTATGGTATCACAATCAAGATATTGAGAGTGATACAGTTAGGGCACTGACCATTTCCATCCCCAACAGGATCCCTCATGTAATCCTTCAGTAGTCATGCCCACTCCCCTTTTGCACCCACCCCTCCATAATTTCTGGAAACCACTATTCTGTTCTCCATGTCTGAATTTTTTTTTCATTTTAAGAATATTATATAAATGGAATCATAAACTGTTGTCTTTGGCGACAGGCATTTTCACACAGAATAATGCTCTGGAGCTCCATTCAGGATGTTGCCTGTATCAGTAGTTGCTTGTTATTGATGAGTAGTATTCCAAGGTATGGATCCACTTCCTTTATCCAGCCTGTTGAAGAACCTGGGTTGTTTCTAGTTTGTAATTGTTACAAATGAAGCTGCTGTAAATATTCATGAATAACTTTTTATGTGGCCATAAGGCTTCCTGGCTTCACATATCAGTGCTTAATTAATTAATTCAACTCTGGATTTCATGCCCATAGTTCCTGGGTCCTATGGTGGTCTCATGTTTAGTTTTTTTAAGAAATTGCCAAATTGTTTTCCAGAATGGCTCTGTCGTTTTACATTTCCACCAGCAGATCATGCCGGTGAGGGATGATTTGAGGGAGCTACCATTTTTTGTTTTATCCATTCTGATGGGCATATAGTGATATCTCATTGTAGTTTTGGTTGGCATTTGCTTAAAGGCTAATGATGCTGAGTATCATTTTAGGCGCTTATTTGCCATAGTTATAACCTCTTTGTTAAAACTCCTCTTTGTGCCTTTTGGGCACTTCTTAATTCAGTCATTATTTTTGTTCTGACTATTGAGTTTTGAGTCTCCTTTATATATTCTAGGTATTACTCCTGTGCTGTCCTATATTGTTTGCAAATGTTTTCTCACATTTATGTAGCTTGTCTTATCACTCTATTTTTTTTTTAAGATTTTATTTATTTATTTGATAGACAGAGATGACAAGTAGGCAGAGAGGCAGGCAGAGAGACAGGCAGAGAGACAGGAGGAAGCAGGCTCTCCAAGGAGCAGAGAGCCCGATGCAGGGCTCGATCCCAGGACCCTGGTATCATGACCTGAGCCGAAGGCAGAGGCTTTAACCCACTGAGCCACCCAGGCGCCCCTGTCTTATCACTCTATTAATAGAAGTTTTTAATTCTGATGAAATGATTCCTTCTCTTCTACTTTCTGGTAAAGATGTATAGAATTTGTGTTACTTTAAACATTTGGTAGAATTCGGCTGTGAAACGCTCTGAGCCTGAAGATTTCTATCTGGGGATTTTTAAATTATAAATTCAATTTTCTTAATAGGTATAGGCTATTCAAACTATATATTTATATTGGATAAACTGTGGCTATTTGTCCTTTTCAAGGGATAGGTCCATTTAACTTGAGTTTTTGAATTTACATGTGTTGAGCTGTTTGTACTATTCCCTTATTTATCCTTTTAATGTGAAAGGTTTGTTGTTATATCTCCTCTCAGATTTCTGATTTTGGTAATTTTTGTCTTTTCTCTTTTTAATTTGTCCATCTTGCTAGAGTTTGTCAGTTTCATCACCTTTCCAAAGCTCTTCGTCTCATTGATTTCCCCATTTATTTATTTTTTTCAGCTTCACCAATTTTTGCTCTTTATTGTTTCCAGGAACTTGCACTGGATTTATTTTTCTCTCCTTTTTCCAGATTCTTTTGTGGAGGGTGCTTAACTTATTGAGACTTTCCCTCTTCTAATGTGTGCATTTAATGCTCTAAGTTTCCTTCTCCACACTGCTTTTCTTTGTGTCACACAAATTTTGATGTTATATTTTCATTTTAATTTAATTCAATGTAGTTTTGATTTCCACTGAGATGTCCTCTTTGACTCATGCATTATTTAGAAGTATGCTGTTTAGTTGCCAAATGTTTGGAGATTTTCCTGTTATCCATCTGTTATTGATTTCTAGTTTGATTTTATTGTGGTCAGAGAATACACTTTCTGTGATTTCAATTCTTTTAAATTTGTTGAGGCTAGTCTTGGAGCCCAAGATGTGGTCTACCTTGACATATATTTTGTGGGCACTTAAAAAGAGTGTGTATGATGTGGAGTGGAGTGCTCTATGAATGTTGGTAAGTTCTTGTTGACTGTAAGTTCTTGTTGACCGAAGGCATTCTTACCCATTTTCTGCTTAGTTATTTTATCAATCATTATTTTATCAATTTTATCAATCTGACATTTCTAATGATAATTGCTGATTTGTTTACTTCTCATTTCAGTTCTATCACTTTTTGCTTTACATACTTTGCAGTGCTATAGTTTGATGCATACACATTTAGTATTACTGTGTCTTCACAGTAGACTGACCTTTGTTATTAATAATAGCTCCATCTCTATAATACTTTTTGCTCTGAAATTTACTTTGATATTAATGTAGTTTCCCCTACTTTCTTCAGTTAATGATTTCATGATATATCTTTCTTCTTTTACTTTCAATCTGCCTATCTTATTACACTTGAAGTGAATTTCTTGGAGACAACATATATTTGGGCCATGTTTTTACTTATTTTAATTTTTTTAAAGAATTTCTACACCCAATGTGGGGCTCAAACTCACAAGCCTGAGATTGAGAATCACATGCTCTTTGGACTGAGCCAGCCAGATGCCCTAGGTCATATTTTTGAATGTTCCAGTCCTTGTCTTTTATTTGGTGTATTTAGTCCATTTAAAGATTTCACTTAATTCTATTCTGAATTAAAGTGTTGAGAAAGTTCATCCAATTGGCAGAAACTAAATCACCCAAAATTTTAACTGCTATGGAGTTTAGGAAAGCTACTTTCAACATTCCAAACTCTGTTTTCCAGATAGACATATGAGAAATCAAAATAGAAGCTGAGGGATATATCTCCTTATTTCTCAGAGATGGTGCACCTTCTGCTGAGGGAACTCTGGATTGCATAGTTGTTGGAATGCTGTTCTCATTTTCTTGTGCTAATCACAACCTACCTCCTAAGAATCTGTCAGATGGGGGTGAACTCAAGATGAGCCTTTTTACTTAAAGATGGTTTTCCTTATTGGGGTCTCTTAATGGATTTGCTTCTGGCTGAACCATTGACATTATTCCATTAAGTGTCCACAGACATGAATTGGTGGGCCTTCTTCAAGTTCTCAATTTGTTCAGGACATTTCTCCCTGAGACAAAGGAAAAGAAGCACAGGAAGCACCCATCAGGTCACATTTAATACAGCAAAGTTCTGAGAAAGTTTGTGCTAATGACAGGTTTAAAAGGAATTGATGTACTTGTGAAGGTCCGATCTCTGTTTCTGGAAGACAGCAGAGTTGACTATGCATATGTAGGGGCATCATTTGTCTTCACATGTGGGAAGATCTGGGCAAGATCCCTGAATCAGCATGAGATGGGACAGCCAGGAAAACCTTGGACAGGCTGGAGAGTTAGTTGGTAGAGTCCAGAGCCATGTCAAGTGGTCAGAATGAACTGGAAGGAACAGAGTTAGAATTTAGTTACCAAAGTGCAGTGACAACATCTGTTCCAGTCCAGGACAGCGAAGTTTATAGGGACACCCCACACTCATCCAGGTAAAGCCAGTGGGACCTGAATTGAGAAATGAGACAGCCGTGGGTCTTTCTGCATTGGGCTGTTTGGTTCAAGGCTTTCACTCCAGTCAAGAGGCCTGGAGTTCTGAGTCTTCAGTCTGGGGGAAGAAGGAGGGTGTGGAAAAGGGAGAAACTCAAGGGCTCTGGGCTTAAGGTACAGGGAACTGAAAAGAAAGAGAGAGGTAGTGTGTGCTGAAAGTACCCAAACTTTGGCCCATCCTGGAAATTGTTCCATCCCTGGGGTGAGGACGCCTCTGTTTTGCTGCCCCAGCCTCAGTGACTTCCACACTAGGACCCATCCTAATCCCTTCATGCATCAATCTCCATGATCTCCTTTCTCATCTCCACTTTTTTATGTGCCATGAGTCAGAAACTGTCCCACTCTTCAAAGACCAATTTCAACACTCTCTTCTGTAAGATTTGTATGTTCCCCCATTGTCCTCAGAGAATATTGTTTGAACCTTTGCTAGCGTTCTTGTTTATTTCTTATTTAATGTAACATAATAAGAGAACATGTTATTACGAGGACAACAAAAGACTCAGGAATAGGGGAATGACCTGAAAATGAGAAAACCCTGAAAGGGAATGAAAAAAAAATTCAACAAAAACTCTTTTATATAAGTGAAACATTTGCATGTGCTGAAGGATACAGCAAGACCTGAATACACAGAGAAACAAATCATGTCTCTGAATGGGAAGGCTTAATACTGAAGAACCAATTTTCTTCACATCAGTACATGCTTCTTTGTCCCAATGGTAATCAATTCTTCTTTTGGTTTCTTCCTCCACACCATAATTTGTATTAAAATTTACTCAACTATTGGAGCTTTCATATGTTTATTAGCCATTGGAATCTTTTTCTATGAAAATCATATCTAGTTGCTTTCCCTTGCCTGATTTCAGCCTATTTATAAAGTGAGGGCCTTGAATTCACTGAGCTATTATTTCTCTTCCAGTTCATATATTCTTCCAACATGTGATTTAACAGATGGGCATAAGAACAAAGACCAGCCTTTAAAAACAAAATGAAATCTCATTGATTTATAATGTAAGAAAGTTTAATTGGTAGCTAGGTTACAATTTCCCTAACAAGATTTGAGAAGTCAAGGTATTTGCAGTTGGAGATGCTAAATCCCAGGGAGAGATCTTTGCTCTTTTTTTAAGGAAATTTAAAAAAAATTATTTATTTATTTGAGAGAGGGAGAGAGGGAGAGAGTGCATGAGTGTGAGTGGAGGGAGGGTCAGAGTTAGAGGGAGTCTCAAGCAGACTCCCCGCTGACCGTGCAGCACAATGTGGGGCTCAATCCTATGACTCTGAGATCACGACCTGAGCTGAAACCAAGAGTCAGATGCTTAACCGACTGCACCACTTAGGCACCCTGCTTTTTGTGCTTCTTGAAGCCTCATGTACTAGAGAAATTGAATGATTGGAACAAGTTTTTTTCTAAAATTCAGCTGAGCTAACTCAGCCAAAAATGGTACATAATTGCATGCTGTAAATGTCCATACCTAGTCTACCTCCCCTGAATTTCCCCTTGTTCAAGTCTCATATTGCATTAATGGACAAAGTGGGAAGAGAAGCTGGAGAGAATTTGATGGTCGTGCTAACAAAACATGAGATTTCCAGGGATGCAGCACTCCTTTTGCCTTCAATCCATGCCTTTCAAAAGTCAGCCATAATTCTTTGGCCAAACTATCTGAACAAGGATCCTAAGGGGTGTCAGAGAAAATGAAGTAGATCAGAGAGTTATGG
The DNA here is from genome assembly GCF_022355385.1 of Mustela nigripes. Classification (NCBI taxonomy): domain Eukaryota; kingdom Metazoa; phylum Chordata; class Mammalia; order Carnivora; family Mustelidae; genus Mustela; species Mustela nigripes. The sequence continues at coordinate 153,693,248 of NC_081560.1, forward strand.
GGCCTCCATCCACTCAGGAGAAAGCTAAGGGGCCTCGTGGAAGACAGTGATGGATTCAAGCCATATGAAAAAGCATATATCAAATATCTCGACCTCGTCCCTATCTTTGGAGGATATATGTAATTTATAGAGTGTTTAAATTAGACAAATGGCCCAATCGATTTAGAATAAGGGACAGGAAACACATGTTTCTTTTGCTTTAAACTGGACTTCACCAGAGTAGAAATGCTTATGATCTCCTGAGTTATGGAGCTTGGGCTCTCCATCAAAGTGCCCCTAATTACAGGGATTGCGCGTTTCCACAAAGGTGATCCATTATAGAGCTTGTTGTCTCCATAAAGACCAAGAATACACTGAACAGCACAAGCTAAGTGGTAATTTATATCATTGTTTATAGGAAGAAAGAGCAAAGAGTGAGCAGGAGAGTGAGGGCAAGAGCCAGAGAACGAGAGATAGAGAAGGAAAGAAAGGATGTTTTAGTGAAGATGGAAAAGAACCGGAAAGGGATTAAAACAACTTATGGAAAATGATGTCAGCCTTCTGTTCTGAGAATTTGAGCTGGGAGGCGAGGAAAGAGAGGGACTGTCGAGAGTTGAGCAAGTTCAGTTTTCATTAAACTTTTTACTTATACTTGGGTAGGTGACCAGAGCGAATGTTCTGGAAGCCAAAAGTCTAGTAGACCTCTACTGGGTCTTTTCCTGGGAGGCAGAACAATTCACTGAGAAGCAATTTGCCAGTGGCTAGCTCACTGGGAATCAAGGGACTGAATTCTAAATCACAGAATGACCTGACTATGTGAAGGGGTGACCTTCCCTCAAATGCGGGTTACTACCATATCGCCTTTGTGGATCTATATCCTGACCATGTATTTGAACTTCCTTGGCCTAAAATTCTGCCTCTGCTTTTGCTTCTGTCGGCAAAGCAGCTGCAAGAAGCTGCCAAGTTAAATGTATTCATCTGGTGGGCATTGTGAACTGGCTCTCAGCAGGTTGATTTTCTGTGATTTGACCTGTAGTCCTTCAGTAGGCTAGACTCTCTCCACATCTGGGCCATCAGTCTCTGCTATATTCCTTCATATTTTTCCCACCTGAGCCAGCTGGGAGTCAGTGGGGAGGTGGAGGAATCATATCCAAAATGGCGTCAGCCTCCCCAGTCACCCTCCCATGTATAGCAATTACCAGTGGCTTTACATCTGGATTACACCCACAAATTACAAAGTAAATGCCAAAGCAACATGTCCTATTTCCCACACAAAGTTGGCATTTCCTTGTATACATTGGAGGTCTTGCATGCCTGGCACGAGTCTCCTTGTCCACCTTATTATTTTGGCTTCCTCAGACTTTGCCGTTCCTGGAGCAAACTGTGCTCCTTGAAGTCATTGCCTGTTTCTGGAAGGCATCTGCCTTTCTTCACTGTTTGCCAAGCCTCTTTGTCTACCTAGACCAGTTTAGATGTCATCTTTCTGTGTGTCCTCCTCAAACCCTTCCAGGAAACTTCCAGTTTCCAGGAAACTTCCAAGTTTCCCCTTGCAGTCTCTGTCTTTCCATAGTTTCTCAGAGGTTCTTCTATTATACTGCATTCTTCTATTACGCCACCTTGCAGTGAACCTCCCAATGTGTGGTGAGGTCCATGAAGAAAGCAGCTGAATCTTATTTCCCTGGTGTGTCCATGAGCCAGCATGGGGTATGGGCTAAGTCACTGTTCCATGTAGTACTTATAGATCAATGAACAGAACACCAAGCTGTGATGGGCTGGAGAGAAGAGGACCCCAGGCCAACAAAGAAAGATGTGTTGGCATACTGACTGTCAGTGTGCTGAATGACAAGGAGCATGCCAGGGGAATCTCAAGAAAGGGTGAGAAGGAGGTGGAGGGACTCAGTGAGGAGTGCATCTCTCCCAGTGTAGTGTATCCAGAGTACAGAATGAATCTTCAGAGCCCAGAACCCTCAGCCTGTATCATTCAATCACTTATACTCTGTAACCTGCTAACAAGGTAGTAAAGCCCTTAGCGAACACAGGCAGGGATCTTCCAGTTTATCTGTCACTGGCAAATATTATGTGATTATTAGCACGTGCTCTAGACTAGCACTATCCAAACAAACATTCTGCAATGGCACAAATGCTCTCCATTCATTCTTCCCAATATGGTAGCCACTGGCCACACTGACCACTTGAAATACAACTAATGCAACTGAAAAACAAAACTTTTCATTAAAAAATTTTTAATTAAATTCAGCTACTGTGTTGGATAGTTGGATAGAAACGATATGGACTTCAAACCATTTGGCTCTGCCAAATGTATACTGGCTGTCTGCCGCTGTTCCATATTTATTATGTAAAGATAATAGTATACTTACTCCTTAATTTTTTTGCAGTTATTAGATCAGTTTTAATGTGTGCTGGTTATTTATGGCTGTAGAAAAAGTCACCGCAAATTTAAAGGCTGAAAAATGTCAACAATAGTTCACGATCCTTTTGGTCTCTGTTGGCCAGAAGCTTGGGCAAGACTTGGGTGTGCCATTCTTCCTGGTGTGTCTCATGACGTTGTGATCATTACCCTGCAAATCATCCAAAGGTTTGACCCAGGGATCGTCTTTCACAGTGGCTTGTTTGCATGGTCAGCAAGTGGTTCAGGGGCCTCTCTGTGGGCTGCTTAAGTGTCCAGCAGAGCAGCTGCTTCCCAGAGGAGGGCAGCCCAAAAGAACGGGGGGAGGTTGTAATACCTTTTGTAATATGGCCTCAGAAACCACACACTGTCACACAGCCTGAGGGTTGGAAGGTGGGGGCAATGTGGGTGCAGATGCTGTAATTTTTAAAGTACTCAGAAAGGTGCACGTCCCATAGTAAATGTAGATATTAGTTCTTACCGATGCTTCCCAAGTGCAGCAAAACCTCACGGCTCTCAGCTTACATCCCCCAGGACTGGCAGCGTCTGCTCTAGGACAGACCAGGGGATCTGGGGCTGCACATACTCCCTCTGAAGACCTCACAGCCTGGCATTGATTTCTTTTGTTCTCTTCCTTCCCCTCCAGCCCCAGCAGACACCTTCCTGGGAACTCTTGCTGTGGGCCAAGTTAGTTCTTCTCAACTTAGGACATGACCTGACTGTGAATGTAGAAGGTGAAAGGGACTTAGAAGTAGAAGCTTACGCTTAAGGTTAGGGAAAAAAAAACCTGGAGCCTCAGTGTATTTGTCCAAAAATAGGAATGCTATTTTGTCTTGTATGATGCTTACGTAGATGAGTCTGGTCAACTGGTGTCCCGGGGACTGTGTCCTAGGCACTGTGCTGGTGAAGACCATGGGAAGCCTCTGTCTGGCAGAAACTGCCCGGTGGGAGCAACATCTGTAGACAACAGCTGTGTGCAAAGCGCAGACTGTGCTGAAGCTCGTGAGCACGGGCCTGGCCAGGTCTGACCACCCAGCCAAGGAGAGAGTGTGACTCACAAGAAAATCTGAACATTGGCCATATCAGCCGAAGCCCGATGAGCCGGGCCGGGAGCATGCCTGCAATGACACATGGGAGAGAGGTCTGTAAGCTTCTCTTCTTTCTCTGGTCATAGCCTTACTGTTTTGCTGCCCTCCAGGCCCCCTTTTTACTTCGGCACCTTGTTCTTAATATTTTCAGGTGAGTAGTAACATCGGGTTCTGGGGGCAGTGAGACAGACTGAGGTTTTTGTTTTCTCTGCTTCCTCACAAAGCCTGGAGATGTCCTCCTTTTCCGAAGGTCTGTGGCTTAACACCATCATGTTGGGTCCCCTAGACAGGGGACATATCTCCCTTGCAGACCAGGGCAAGACTGTCTTACCATCTGTCCCCATAACAGAAATGTCTTAGGAGACAATGACATAGCATCTTGGCAAAGCTATTTGGCCATCTCTCTATTTCCAAAGATCACCTTGACCTTTCCTTCACAGCTCCTCTCCCTCAGCAGACATCCGGGAGCCGAAAGAGACCTGTGTTGCCTCCTCTGTTGAGCGATCGCTCTCCTCTGAGACAGGCCTGTCTGGCCCGGGGGCTCTGTGTGCCCATTAATAACAGAGCCAGGCTTTGGACTCCTTGCAGCCCCTGCTGGGAGCCTCGTAGGGTCTCCACATGGGTCCCCTGCCTCCCCCTCCACTGTTCTCCAGGATCCACGAACAAAGCTTCTCGTCTGCCTAAGAGACTCCTCAGGCCTTCCGTGATTTTTGCACAGTGAGGAATGGTGATTTGGGATACGTTACAGAGCTGAGCATCCTTTGTCCCCCACGGCCCTCCTCCCCCAAGCTCTGAAACATGAGGCAGCCCTTCAGCTGCTCAGGGCAGCCATCCATTGGTGGGAGGCCTCTCTTGGCTGTGGAAGGCGGCAAGGGTCTCTGCCACAGGGACTTGTTTTATTTATCTAGCTGGACTCTATTTTTTAATATGCAGCTCACGGAGGAAGAGAATTCTGCAGCTGACGTGAGTCTGTCCCTCCTGTGGAGAGAGTGAGTGGAGAAAGAACAGATATTCACTGAGGTTCAAACTCCCCTTGGTGTTGTCTGCAAGGCTTTGCATAGTCAGAGACCACAGGCTCATAGCACAGAGGCCCCAGGGTCACGGCAGCCAGCCCTCTCTTCTTCCAGAGGGACTGTGGCCTTTGTTGGTCTGATTATGGAACCTGAGCTCTGATTTCCGTCCATCCTCTTTTTTTCCCCCCAAAGACTGTCCTGACACTCAAATTCATAGGAGGGTGAATGATAATAGAACATAATCAAAACAAAATACAAACACAACTCAAGAACATTCAACCATCTATCGTAGCTGTTCTTTGTAAAGCACATAAAGTTATACATCTTTTTTAAAGATTTTATTTATTTATTTGACAGAGAGAGAGATCACAAGTAGGCAGAGAAGCAGGCAAAGGGGGAGGTGCGGGGGAAGCATGCTCCCCACTGAGCAGAGCGCCCAATGCGGGTTTCAATCCCAGGATCCTGAGACCATGACCTGAGCGGAAGGCAGAGGCTTAAACTACTGAGCCACCGAGGCACCCCCAGAAACATCTTTATATCAATTATGTTTAACCATCGGTATACACTGTGAAACTATTGTTAAGATTCACACTAATATGCAAGTGCAAGCGACAGTGTACAAAAGTGTGAATAAGGCTGGTGGCCAAAAATTTACCACTGACTTACTGCTTTGGGAGACTCTACATTCAAATAGTGAAGGCCTCACCGTGGAAAACACTTTGATCACTTTTAAAGTCACATTGACTTCGTTCACCCTGAGGGTTCTCCCCTCTTATGTCAACTGTTCTGAGTTCAGGGGGGGAACAGCATCAGGGAAGGGAGACACCCATAGCCAGTTGGCCATCCTAATGTGAACCTTGACACTTGAAAATGAAAACAATTCCAGAGACAACTCGCATGTTGAAAACCCCCTTGACCCCGAAATATTTAAAACTGAAATGAAATCGAGTCCTCCCTCCCTCCCTTAAAATGCATGCTGAAGAAGAATTTGCATACTCCAGCGAAGCTTTTCCAAAAATGATTCTGTGTAAAATCCCTCAAAAGTGTTTCCCATTCCTCCCCTAAAATCTACATGGGGCGGGGGGCACTTCTGCAACAAAGTTTACTTTGGATAAAGTTGTTTACTCAACTTTGATTATTTTGGATTCTTTTTTTTTTTTAAAGATTATATTTATTTATTTGACAGATAAAGATCCCAAGTAGGCAGAGAAGCAGACAGAGAGAGAGAGAAGGAAGCAGGCTCCCTGCTGAGCAAAGAGCCCTATGTGGGGCTCGATCCCAGATCTCTGGGATCATGACGCAAGCCAAAGGCAGAGGCTTTAACCCACTGAGTCACCCAGGCACCCCTATTTTGGATTCTATTTAAACTGTGGTCAAAGCCCTAAACAATCAATCAGTGGTATTAAATGCATTAGCTATTTAATGTTCTGAATTACGAGGACAAAAATTAGTTGGTTCCGAACTGTATCAGCAACAGACTCCCTAGATTCCCTTCATGCAGTTTATCCAGGTGTGGTGTGGGGGTTTCTGAGGGGGAGCAGGGTTCCGGAGCTGAAACATGGTTATAACAAAATCCCAATCACTTTACAGTGAGGAACCGTCCCATATTCCACGGACTTGTGGATTGTTCTTTCTTTCTTTCTTTGTTGTTAAAAAGCATTAATTTGCATTTCAAAAGAATAACAGTGATGGAAATGATCAGAAGTACCAAACATGTAGCTTTGAGAATTTAGACCTTAGCTAAAGATGCACTGTTTTCTGAACTCTCATATTTACAGGAAAAAAAAAAAGATTTATAAAAAGCCCTTAATTTCCTATTAATTTTGCAAATATAAATTTACTAATCTCTGTCTTTTCATGCTTTCTTGGAGATTTTTTGAAGCTTTGCCAACTTTTACCCGGACGTAAAATGATCCCAAAACACTATACTCTAAGCGAAATGAACACAAGACACGTTGAGAGAGTTCCCTTTATATTAGCTATTCTCAGTGTACTCTGGTCAACATTTATTTGGTAATAAAGCCTTAGAAACTTTGATCTCGTGACTAATAAGAGTGAAATACCACACTGAGTCACAACCATTCGAGTCTCAGAACTTGTAAACCTTTCTCCTGAAACTCTCAAATCGTGTCAACTAGAATTACACAGCTTTTAATGATGGAACTTGTGAAAATGCTGGGTTTTGAAGGTGGCTGATCAAATCATTTTGCAGAAGGCACGAAACACTATTATCACAGCTATTCCCCTATTCTAATGATTTTCAAGTAGTTTATGTGATGGTAAGCACTATGAAGAAGTGTGAACGAGCTGGAAGCTAAGGAAAAGAAACAACATTATAAACCACAGTAAATGTGTATATAAACACAGGCACACAAAACTAAAAATTCCATCTATGCAGGCAATATCTGAATTCATACATCTTTGGCACTCAGAGATACTGGGTCAACCAAGCCAATGGTGAAAATATATTTTTTCATATCCTTTAGGAAATGTCTTGTCCCAATTTTAAAATGCTATGATCTCTAGGGGCTCCTGGGTGGCTCAGTGGATTAAAGCCTCTGCCATCAGCTCAGGTCCTGGGATCAAGCCCTGTATCAGCTCTCTGCTCAGCAGGAAGCCTGCTTCCTCCTCTCTCTCTCTGCCTACTTGTGATCTCCGTCTGTCAAATAAAAAAATAAATAAGTCTAAAATAAATAAATAAATAAATAAATAAATAAAATGCTATGATCTCCATTCTAAAAATTCACGGAGATAGAGACAAACTGGAATCAGTTTAAAAAGTTACCCAAAAGCGTAATTAACAGAGGTATCTGTAAACAGGTGTGGAGTTAAGAATTTCATTAAAAATATAAAAATGGGCTGAGACCTTGTCGTTTAGAATTTTGGATTTCAAAACTTTTGAGCAGTGCATGATTTACATGGAATCCAACCTTAACTTGCATACAACGGTGTTAACAGCTACCTTTTCTCACTGTTTTCTACCATATCTCACAGTGGGAGGTACAAAATTAACCTATGACCCCAATGCTACCATTTACCCCCAGAATACTCCACAGGTGCACGTGCTTGCATAGACATATACAGAAAACACGTTTCTCCGTGGGCTTCTACTGTTGCTGGCCATTCTCCAAAGCTGCTTCTCTTGAAGGGGAGCAGTGACTCTGTGTGTGTTCTGGAAGATGGAGAAAGTGAGTAAGCCCAATGGCTACGGGTCCCTGGGCCAGGGGCGGGCAAGTCAATTTCCATCCAACCTCTTCATCTGACTTCCCTCTCAGAGCCACTGTCAATAATTTAGAATGTTTTTGTAGACTTTTCAATGTTAACACTCACCCATTTTGCTGAGATGTTTTTTATATACATGTAAGATGTACCACGATTGCAAAGGGACACAGTTTCATGCTTTATCATCAGTACATTCAGCAATACTTGCCATCAAATAAAAGGTCCACTTAGTAATAATCTCATTTGCTAAATGGGATGAGAAATGGAAGTTCAACAGATGAAGGGACTGCCCAGGTTGGTCAGTGATGGAACTGCAGATTCATTTGACCACACTTAGGTGGTTCTATTTGCTTCGTTGTAAAAGAATCATTTGGCAACAAAGAAGCTGGCACCAGGCCTGGGCAGCAGGGAGAGAGTATGATCACTGGCAGGGGATGGTACTGTGCTCCTTTGCTCTCCGTGCCTGGAGGATCCCCCAAGTTGGAGCTGACACAGTCTCATCACGATGGTCTCCCTCTGGCTTTCTACTTGCCTTTCTTGTGCTGACTTTCCTGGTTGTGCTGATGGGCATTTACCGGACCCTGCTGCCTGCCAGCCAGAGACCCACATCCTATAGGGCTGGTGGACATAAGGGAGAATGAGAGAGAAGCCAGACGCTGTTGCTTTTGCAAAGCACAGCCCCTGGAGAGGTCTTCCATGTGAATTCAGTGGGTTCTGCCCCTGCACATGGATGTGAGGACGTGAGTCTGGCTGGAAAGGAGAGTGTGCTGAGTTTGCCCAAGCAGCTTGAAATGGCTGTTTGGTGCCTGCTGTGGCATCATCATGGATCAGACCTTCTCTCCCACTCAGGCTTCAGGTATCAATAAAAGGGTACACGCAGTCACGAACCATTCTTTTTGCCTCTGGAAAATTGTGATTTATACAGTTTTAAATGAGCTATAAAGCAGTTAAAACAGTCTATATTTACATTTATGGTTTTGCTGCCTTTGGAAGGGCATAGATTCATTGAGCTTGTTCTTTTTCTTTTCTTTCTTGTTTCTTTTAATTCACAGAAAAGAAAAACTGGATATTCCAATAGAGGAGGGTTTTATTTGTTTGTTACCCTTCCTCTTAATGATCCAAATCTGGACAGTTTCCTTCTCTTTACCCTGAGGACTGGCCTCCTGGAGATGCAGGCTCTTGTCTTTGTCCATTCCTTAACATCTCTTTTCTCCTCATCTCAGTGGAGGGGACTGGATCTTCTCCCAGAACTTAGTGCTCTGCACAGGTGCTCCTTCCAGAAGGGGTTGGCAGGGGGCAGGATGTGTTAGGAGCTTACTCTGGGAATGGCTGTCACAGACTTGTGCCAGGGGAAGAGATCAGGCATGAAGAAATTCCTGGGGAAGTCTCAGAACCTGCCTCCTGCCCTCCGATCATCCTGCGGGGGGTGCAGAGTGAGACCCCCATGGCACGTCTTGCCGAGAAAAGAGAGAGAGAGAATGAAAGAGAGATTTCTGCCTCACCCTTACATCTCCTTGCCTCATGTGTCTAAGCATAACAGTTGTAGAGTTTGGCTCATTTATTTATTTTTAAATTTTCTTTTTCATTAACTTATAATGTAATATTTGCCCCAGGGGTACAGGTCTGTGAATCATCAGTCTTACACAAGTCACAGCACTCACCATAACACATACCCTCCCCACTGTCCATCACCCAGCCACCTATTCCTCCCTCCCACCTCCCAGCAACCCTCAGTTTGTTTCCTGAGATTGAAAGTCTCTTATGGTTTGTCTCCCTCCCCAGTCCCATCTTAGTGCATTTTCCCCTCCATTCCCCCAATACCCCCCCCCCCCCGAACTCTCAAATTCCTCATATCACAGAGATCATATAATTGTCTTTCTCTGATTGACTTATTTCAGTTAGTATAATACCCTCTAGTTCCATCCACATCGTTGCAAATGGCAAGACTTCAGTTTCTTTTTGATGGCTGCATGGTACTCTCTTGTATTGCTGGTATCCCAAAAAGTTTGAACAGTGTATTTTCATTTTCATTTGTTTCCATGAATTTAATTCTTCTTTAATTTCCCGGTTGACACATTCATTCTTTAGTAGGATGCTCTTTAGCCTCCATGTATTTGAGTTCTTTCCAACTTTCCTCTTGTGGTTGAGTTCTAGTTTCAAACCGTCATGGTTTGAAAATATGGAGGGAATGATCCCAATCTTTTGGTACCAGTTGAAACCTGATTTGTGATGTGATCTATTCTGGAGAATGTTCCATGTGTACTAGAGAAGAATGTGTATTCTGTTGCTTTGGGATGGAATGTTCTGGATAGATCTGTGATGTCCATCTGGTCCAGTGTGTTATTTAAAGCCTTTATTTCCTTGTTGATTTTTTGCTTGGATGATCTGTCCATTTCAGTAAGGGGGTCTTAAAATCCCCTACTATTATTGTATTATTGTCAATGTGTTTCTTTGATTTTGTTATTAATTGGTTTATATAATTGGCTGCTCCTATTTTAGGGGCATAGATATTTAAAACTGTTAGATCTTCTTGTTGGATAGATGCTTTAAGTATGATATAGAGTCCTTCCTCATCTCTTATTATAGTCTTTGGCTTAAAATCTAATTTATCTGATATAAGGATTGCCACTCCAGCTTTCTTTTGATGTCCATTAGTATGGTAAATTTTTTCCATCCCCCTCACTCTATATCTGGAGGTGTCTTTGGATCTAAAATGAGTTTCTTGAGCACAGCATATTGATGGGTCTTGTTTTTTCAACCATTCTGATACCCTTTGTCTTTTGATTGGGCCATTTAGCTCATTTATATTCATGGTAACTATTGAAAGATATGAATTTAGTGCCATTGTTTTGTCTATAAAGTGACTGTTATTGTATATTGTCTCTGTTCCTTTCTGGTGTTACTTTTAGGATCTCTCTTTGCTTAGAGGACCCCTTTCAATATTTCCTGTAGGGTTGGTTTGGTGTTTGCAAATTCTTTTGGTTTTTGTTTGTCTTGGAAGCTTTTAATCTCTCCTATTTTCAATTACAGCCTAGCTGGATCTAATATTCTTGGCTGCATATTTTTCCTGTTTAGTGCTCTGAATATATCATGCCAGTTCTTTCTGACCAGCCAGGTCTCTGTGGATAAGTCTGTTGCCAATCTAATATTTCTACCATTGAAGTTTACAGACCTCTTGTCCTGAGCTACTTTCAGGATTTTCTCTTTGTCACTGAGATTTGTAATTTTTACTATTAGTTGGTAGAGTGTTGACTTATTTTTATTGATTTTGAGGGGGATTCTCTTGGCCTCCTGGATTTTGATGCTTGTTCTCTTTGCCAAATTAGGGAAATTCTCTTCTATAATTTGCTCCAATATACCTTCTGATCCCAATTATTCTAATATTGTTTTGTCTTATGGTATCGCTTATCTCTTGAATTCTCTCCTTGTGGTCCACTAGTTGTTTATCTTGTTTTTCAGCTTCGTATTCTCCATCATTTTGTCTTTTGTATCATTAATTCTCTCTTTGCCTCATTTATCCTGGCAGTAAAAGCCTCCATTTTTTTTTCATTGAACCTCATTAATAGCTTTTTTTATTTCAAGTTGGTTAGATTTTAGTTCTTTTATTTCTCCAGAAAGAGTTTTTATTTCTCCAGAGAAGAATTCTCTAGTATCTTCTATGCTTTTTTCAAGCCCAGCTAACATCTTGATAATTATCATTCTGAACTCTGTTTCTGACATCTTACTAATGTCCATATGGATTAGGTCCCTAGCTGTCAGTACTGCCCCTTGTTCCTTTTTTTTTGGTGAGTCATTTTATCCAGATAAGAATAGGTGAATGAGAGAACTAAATACTAAGAGGGTAGCAATGACCCCAGAAATATATGCACTAACTCAGTCAGAAGAGACCCGAAACTGGGGGGAGAAGATAGAAGAAAGAAAAAAGAAAAAAAATATGATTTGAACAGAGCCACAGACTTGATTTTGGGTGTATTTTTGTTTGTTAGAAGAAACTGCTTCCCCAAATTTCAAAAAAAGAAAAAAATATATATATATATGGGTAAACATGATAAAGGGATGGAATATGACTGTAAAGATGAAAATTTAAAAAGATTCTAAAAAGGGAATTGGTAAGAAGTTGGTTGAAAAAAGAAAAAAAAAAGGAGAGAATGTGATCAGTCAGGGGACTAGAAGAAAGCCATATGCTAGATTTAGGGTATATTTTGATCTGTACAAGAAACTGTATCCCAAATTTTTAAAGTAAGGAAAGCTTATATATGTACCAAAAATAAGGTTAAATACAATGAAGGGATAGAATATGACTATATGAATATGAATATATTTAATATGAATATATGACTATATGAATATGAATATAACAATCTAAATTTTAAAAGATTCTTTAAAAAGGTATTAATAAGATAAGATAGTTTAAAAAGGTTAAAAAAGGAAAGAGGAAAAATTTTAAAAAATAGAATAAGAAAAAAATAAAATAAAAAAATTAATTTTGAAAGACTAAAGAATCATGGGGAAAAAGCCATGAATTTTATGTGCTGTTTTCCTGTAGTGAAGTTTTGAAGTTCTCAATGATTGGTGAAGTTGGTCTTGGCTGGATGTTCTTGCTGATCTTCTTGAGGAGGGGTCTGTTGCAGTGATTCTCAAATGTCTATGCCCCAGGTGGAATTGCACCACCCTTGCCAGGGGCCAAGCTAAGTAATCTGCTCGGGTTCGCTCTGGGGAGCTTTTGTTCCCTGAACACTTTCCTTCGAGCTTTGGAGGACAGTAATGAAAATGGCATCCTCCCAATCTCCTGCCTGGAGGAGCAGAGAGCTTGGGGTCCAATTCCTCAGTGCGACCTTGGAGAAAAGTGCTCAGTCACTCCCATCTCCCTGATATCTGGCTGCTCTCCGAGCTCACCTGGCCTGTGACCGAGTGTTTCTATCTCTGGAAACAACCTTGAGATCATGAATGGAGCCTAAATCAAAAGTTGGATACTTAACTGATTGTGTCACCCAGGTGCCCCTGAGATTGTGGCATATGCCCCCCCCCCTTTTTAAAGGTTTTTATTTGTATGTAATGTCTACATCAACATGGGACTTGAACATATAACTCAGAGATCAAGAGTTGCATGTTCTACGACTGAGCCTATTCTTTCAATTTCTTAAATAAGTTTGTCCAAGTGCCACCCCATTTTTGACAATCAGAGCAAGGTAGATGCTTGTATATCTTCCCTGGGTTTTTAATCAACTGAGAGTAGAGCCGGATGCATGCCAGGAACAGTGATATCTTTGTTATGGAGAACTAGTTTCCTGTCTGAGGGTGGAGGGAATTCCCTTTTCCTTGAAATTCTTTGAACTGAGCAAACTTAATCTTATGCCTTGATAACAGCTTTGTCTATCTTCTATTTAATTTTTATTGTGTGTGTATGTGTGTGTGTGTGTGTGTGTGAGAGAGAGAGAGAGAGAGAGAGAGGAAGATTTTGTAATAAGTAAACAGTCTATTTGATTTGACATAATTTGAGAATTTTTGTCTTTCAAAAGGACGATTTAATAGGTTGTAAGCACACCTTGTGTTTTACAAATTTAAGGTCTGTGGCAGCCCTGCACCAAGCAAGTTCATTGGCACCATCTTCCCCACAGCATTTGCTCACTTTCTGTCTCTGTGTCACATCTTGGTAATGCTCACAATACTTCAAACTTTTTCATAATTATTATTATATTATAAATTAATTATTATATTTGTCATGGTGATCCATGATCAATGATCTTTGATGTTCCTACTGTAATTGTTTTGGGGTACCATGAACCACATCAACATAAGAAAGATGGTGGACACAACTGATACTGTTAGATAATGTTGTTTGTGTTCTGACTGTTCTCTCTTTCTCCTGAGGCCTCCCTCTTCTCTGAGACACAACAATACTGCAATTAGATCAATTAATAACTTTACAATGGCCCTAAGCATTCAAGTAAAAAGAAGAATGAATTGATGTGGCAAACTTTATTGTCTTATTTTAAGAAATTGTCACAGCCACCCAACTGTCAGCAAATACTACCTTGATCAGTAAGCAGCCATCAACATCAAGGCTAGACCCTCCATTAGCAAAAAGATTATGATTCCCTGAAAACTCAGATTATAGCATTTCTTATCAATAAAGTATTTTTTAATTAAAGTACGTACATTATTTTTTTAGACATAATGCTATTGCACACTTAATAGAGTACAGTATGGTATAAACATAACTTTCATATGCGCTGGGCTAGCAAAAAATTCATTTGACTGGCTTTATTGTGGCAGTCTGAAACCAAACCTGCGTATCTCCAAGGTATATTTGTACATTGAGGGAGAAGTAGTTAAGAAATGAAGGGTATGGGTTCTGAGTTAAAATCCATTCTCTTAAAGTTACTGGAAGAGTAACCATGAGAAAACAACTTTCTCTTTTTGGATGTAGTTTGTCTTTACAAAAATTCACAACTCACAGAACATAAACAGCATTTATCAGTTGTGTTCACCATCTTATGTTGAAGTATTGTGAGCGTTACCCCGATGTGGCAGAGAGACAGAAAGTGAACAAATGCTGTGGAGAAGATGGTGCCAATGAACTTCCTTGGTACAGGGCTGCCACAGAACTATAAAAAATTAATATTATAAAGTGTTTAAATAGTAACTGACACAGAGTAAATGCTCTATCAGCTACCATTGTTGTTTTACTCTGTGCTCAAATTGTGTAACAGTTCTTAAATTTTAGCTAGTTCTTTCTTTCAGAATGGTTTGGTTTGAAAGTTCTATTTCCCCCCCCTTTTTTTTTTAAGAGAGGGAGAGAATGAGAGAGTGGGGATGGGGGGCAGAGGGCGAGGCAGAGAATCCCAAGAAGACTCCATGCTGAGTACCAGCCTAGTGTGGGGCTCATTCCTGTGATACTAAGATCATGACCTGAGTCAAAACAGAGTTGTATGCTTAACTGACTGAACCACACCAAAGCCCCTGAAAGTTCTACTTTTTATTCAGGTTACCCATTTTTTAATATTTATTTATTTACTTGAGAGAGAGAGAGAGAGTGAGCAAACACATGAATGTGGTAGGAGGGGTATTGGAGGGCAGGGGCAGAAGGAGAGAGAGAAACTCAAGCAGATTCCTTGCTGAGCACAGAGCCCACTCAAACTCATGACCTTGAGATCATGACCTGGCCTGAAACCAAGAGTCAAACCCTTAATCTATGAGCCACCCAGGTGCTCTATGCTTCCTTTTTAAATATAACTTTTTATATGAAGCATCCTGCAAATTTTCCTGTTAAAGAATAATTAGTCTCAAAACATTGAGATGTATGATATCAAGATGACTTGAATACTTCTGAAAGCAACAAAACCTAAGAGGGAAAGGAGAGAAAATGGGTAACTTACATGAAACAACAGATTGCCACAACTTCAAACCAGAAGTGATGGGGACCATCGACCAGAGACCCTGCCTCTGGGCCACCACGAGATGAGAATGTGCATGCCAAAAGGCTATGCACACCTCCAGAGACTACAGGCTGTACACAAAACCTCCCAATTGTTGTTACCACCCAGAAGTTGCCTTCCGTGGACCTTAGACTAGCCATGGTCTAACCTGTGGGTGGTTTAACTATGGAATCACTTGGCCACAGCTGGCCTGACTCATCTGCACAGGAACTTTGAAATATGCAGAATCCTGCGAGAGGTCAAGGTTACCTTGTGTGTGTTGCTGCTGGTGCCTTTGCTAGTAAAATCTAGTGCTCCATTTCACTGACTTCTTTTATGTGATGAAAGAAAATCCAACACATTGACTTTCTTTTTGATAGCTCACTCCCCGGCTGAGATGTGTTTGTAAGGGATCAATTTAATGCATTCTTTGCCTTTGCAGGAGAGGTTTTCTTGGTGCAGCTTTGCTAGGTGGAGTTTCTTCCTTCAGACTGTGGCTTGCTGTTCCAGAGCAGAGAAGATGTTATTATTTTCTGTGAAAGTGAATTGATGCTCCTCTGGGAGTCTGGATGCTATCAAGATGAAAAAGGTTCAGTGTTTCTTTCAGGATCAGTAAATCAGATCCTCTGTGATGTGTGCATTCAATCTCTCTTTCTTTCTTTGAGAAGTGGCCAAGCCCAAGTGAGTGATGCTTTTGTCTTAGCTACTTAGATGAAGGTGAGGAAGGGTGTCTGAGTCACCAAGACCCTTCCTCTGCACCCACAAGTCTGCAGGCTCCCATGTGGCTTCTAAGGGGCCACACAACCAGCACTGCCCGTCATTCACCTCCAGCATCTCTCACAGCCATTCACATATCTCTGGAACACACTGGCTTCCTGTTGCCTCATCTCCACATTCCAATGCATCAAGCTCTTCTCTGTTCCACTTCACTCGGAGTAAGGGAGGCCTCATCTGCTGAGCTGGGCCATGCTGATGCTTTGCCTTCTTGTGTGTTCTCCCATCTCAGGCAATGTGCCTAGACCCACCCAGGCACTTTTCTTTAGGAGGGTCTTCCAAGGGCCTTGGGAGGCCCAGCAGCAGGAGTGAAATTGATGTTAACTGCTGAAATGAAATGAACAGTGACTAACATTTAATATTTTTCATCCAGAAGTTAGTGGTGTAAATATCAGTGAATGTTTTGGAGTTTGGGGGGCTGGTAACTTCAGTGGGAGCCAGCATCACCATCCACTGCTAAGAAGGCCTTCTTGACCTACATTAATAATGGTCGAATGGAGGCAGTTCTGCTGTCCTCTGTGCTGGTTACTTTGTCTGGACTTCCTATTTTAACAAGCTTCTATAGAAAGGTTTCAAGAGACTTGAAAGTGAACATAGGAGATAGTGATTAACATCTTGGGGAACCCAGAAACTGTGCTGTATGGAGGTGAGTGGAAGAATTGTCTAATCCAAATGAGCTGCTTATGCGGGGGGAAGGAAGACTTGGGTGGAAAAAGATCGCTGTCTCCAGATGTTTAAAGAAGTACAATGTAGTAGAGAAAACAAACGGATTCTGTGTAATCACCATAGGGTAGAACTTTGATCTGGAGGTGGAAGTTGCAGGAGACAGATTGCATTTCATTCTATTTTAACAACCTCAGGGCAGCTGCAGGGGCAAGTGGTCACCATGTCACCTGGCATGCCCACACTAAGACTGGCACCCATTCTCTGGGGTCTGGGTGGATGGGCTCTGGGTCTCTTGCCTCTGAGCCCAAGTGCTTCTATGGCTGTTGGAGCAAGGGTAATAGCATCTTTCCTGTGGCTCATGAGGCACAGAGGAGAGCAGCAGGACCTTGTTCGGCTCACGGAGGGCGCCAGGCCTGACCGAAGGCTGCAGGGGATGTTTTCTCAGCTTTAAGTCTCGAGCTGATGAACCGGGCCTGGAGTTTCACCTGCCACTCCTTCTGTACTCCTAACATCTGAAAGGAAGGCTCCAACCCCGACTCAGACAATCCCATCTGCGCCTAAAAGACAAGGCCGAGGGTGACCCAGGTTGGCCGGGGGATGAAAGGCAGAGGCTGGAGCTCTGAGTCGAGGTTGGGCTGTAGACATGCTGTGTGGGGTGCTCTCTTTCCTGGTGTTCTTCCCTGTTTGTGAAATTCATTCTCATGAATGTTTCAGGTGCCGTCCTTCTCAGTAGGTTCAAAGCTAAGCTGACTCCATGGGAAGCAGCTCCAATGTGTAGCCAAGTCCGGGGAGCCATTTGCCCTGCCCCTGTCCAGTGGGATTGAGTTGGCACTTGCCCATTTTCACTTATGGGAAGTTCATCCATCAACTGGTAGACTATTTTGATGGCACTGAGCCATCAAAATGGAGCCATCAAAATGGAGGATGACATTCACACCACAACAGCTGAAGTACCCACAGCCTTTCCATGCAGACATGCAGAAATAAGAATCCTTCCCCATGCTTTAACCTGCAGATTCTACCTGCTATAGGATAGAGAAAAGCTGAAGGAAAGGAAAACACATGTTGAATTTACTAAGAAAATCAAGTTCCAAGGGAATCCTGAAGTCGATTCTCCTTCTTTCCAGTTAACCCACACCTTTATTTTGCTTACATTTTAAAACTTCTATTTTAGTATAATTTTATACTTAACAAAGAATGACAAAAAAAGCCTACCAGGAATTCTGTATACCTAAATTTCTCAGAAATATCTTATATAACCTGGGTACAATGATCACAATCAGGAGATTAATTTGATGTGACACCGATCTAATTTACAGGCCTTACACAGATTTCACCAGCTGTCCCACAAATACCACTTTTCTGCTGTGGGTTCCAAACCAGCTTTATACATTGGATTCAGATGTCATGTCTTCTCAGTCTCCTTTAATCTGGAATGGTCTTACCTACCCTTTTGGCAAATTTAATTCTAGAGGAAGAGAGTGTATCAGAGAAATACTGAGTGTCTTCTAGCTCTGTGCAAGGGATGAAGGGACACCACATGGAAAAGGAGAGATGAAATCTCTGCCATCTGAAGGCTCTCAGGCTAGCATTGAACACAGACAAGAACCAGCAGTTTCCATGCAGGACGCCAATTACTATAGGAAGGAATGAAGAAAGTATGCAGGTTGGGAGGGCAGACACCTAAACCAAATTGGGTAGATGTGGGAAAGGATTCCTGGAAGGGATGATGTTGGAGCTGAGGCCCATAGAATGAATAGGAGTTACTCAGGCTGGATGAAGGATGTCGTGGTGTGAGATCATACAGGCAGTGGTGATGGCATCGGTGAAATCCTGATGGCACAAGACATCTTCTCTGAGCACTGAGTTGAAGTGCATTCTGGAGTCTGGACACAACATCTGAAGTGGGGAGAGGTGTGTGGCACTGGAGAGGTAATGAGTGGCAGAGAAATTGTATCAAGGGCTTATTTTTGACCACAGAGCCAAGGTGAGACATTGCAAGATGTTATGTATAGGTGAGTAGTGATCATATTTGTTTTTTAAAAGACTGCCAGAGTGATGTTGGCCTGAACCAAGATGGAGCAGTGGGTGTACGGACAGATGAACAAACCCAAGATTTAGAGGAAGCAGGACTAATAAGGGGTAGAGATTTGTTGGATGGAGAGATTGGTTGGATGCAGAAGTTAAGGGAGAGAAAGTGGTCAAAGTGAAGCCCCGGTTTCCAGCTTTGACAATGAATAGAAGTTGGTGCCTTCTACCTTCTCTAAAGTGAAGACACAATGGGAGGAACAGTTTCAAGGGTGTTTTTATACTGGTGTTTGGGTAACTTGTGTGAAGCTAGAGTGTAAAGCTGAGGCTCTCCTGACCCCCAGTCCAGGACTGTTGACTTAATTGTGTGTCCCCTAAATATATTCAATCCAGCAAACCACTGGGTATGAAACATACATACAAATGCTCCTGGCCTCTGTCCCTGGGGGGCCAACAACCAGCCCTGCCCCACCATTGAGAAGACAGTGCAGTAAAAGTGGTACAAGGAGACCCAAGACTGGGCAATGATTTCTACTGTGATCCTATTAGGCTGGGAGAGCAGGAGAGACTAGACATATTCAGTCCTACTGAGATGGGGTTAGGAGGGCACTGTAGATAAAGGCAGTTGTCCCAACACTGCAGGGTGGTTTGATGAGAACAGAGGAGCAGAAGACCAGGCCAGAACAGACAACTGGTTGGGATATCAGGACTCAGGAAGATGACAGGGAGAAGTGGTGGGGAATTCTTTCCTCCAGCCTGTTAGAGAAGGGCTGGGGTGACCAACAGAACCAGTCAGCATAGAGCTATTCCTACAGAGAAGCCACCATGGGAGTTTCTGTTCTGCCATTCACTGCTGAGGCAGGTAGAGCTCAGTGAGATCAATGACCTGCCCAAGGTCACAGAGATAGTAAGTGTATAACCAAGCCTTTGACAAAACCCTAAGTATAACTCTTTCCTCTGCTCTATGCCTCCTGTTATCAAGTGGGAACTCAAGTCCAGTCTAAGTGATTGTCAAAACTGTCTAGGTGTGGGCAGGTGGGGGATGCCTGGACAGAAAGAACAAAAAGAAAATTTACAGTTCTCATCCCAAAGTCATCATGGCACCATGCAAAACCCTGGACGTCATCAGGAAGGTCCTTCCTGAATAGGGGAAGGAGTGGAGAAAGACCAGTTCCTAGGAATGTGCTTGAGGGCACAGAAGAAAGGGTAGTCACACAGCATTGGGCCTCCAGCAAGAGAATCCATCAGAGGAAGTCATTAAGTCAGGCTGGCTCAGTCTGGTGTAGACTCAGTGCTGATGCTTCCTTCTCATCCTTGATTTGGAATCTATTTTTGACTCACTGCAAGGCTAGTCTTGGGTAAAAGCTGATCTAGAAACAGCAATGCACCAGCTCTGGCCCCAGCTCCAGGAGGTTTTGTTGATGTTTATGGAAGCTGTCTTTTTCCTTTTGACCTGTATTCACCCTCGTTTTCAGACCTGCTCCATCCTGACAGGCAAGGCTGGAAACACTTAAGAAGAAGAGGTCTCAGCTGGACTCTTCCTCTCTTTCCAGTGCTGAGAGAGAGGGAAGTCTGCTATCCCCAGCAGTCAGTTGGCCTCTTGGCGGCTCAGCTGGAGGGGGAAGTCTGGGGGTGGGGAGTATGAGAGGGCACAGTTTGGTTTAACTAAATTTTGTTGGGGGGGGGGGGGGTACACTACAAACAAGGCAGAAAATAGGACTGGACTATGAGAAATGGAAAGGGAATGACTTGCCTTTCCCAGTTTCTCAACTGCCCAGATTGTAATGGGAGAGTTGGCTGCTATCAGGTGACATTAACTGACATCCAAGATCCCTGCATCCCTTCTCCAAGCTTGGGAAAGCACCAAGTCTGTGCTCATCTGATTGCAGACCTGAGAGTCAGGGTTGTTGGCTAACCTGGAAAGGGACATTGTCCTGGCTGGGTGCAGGGTTTCTCCAGCTATCACAAAATCCTGGAACTCTACCTCCAAGGAGTTTTTAGCCCATGTAGAAAGAGCACAAACAAACAGATACAACTTGAAATGTATTTATGGACCAACTTAGTCCACCATAAATGGCTGGGCAGCACCTCTAAAAATGAGTCAGGGGTCTCCCATGCAGAATCTGGGGGTGGAAGTGAGCAATGTGAATATTTTTGTGTGTGTGCTAAAATTTGCTTTATATCTTGGGAAAAAAACCTAAAGTTTCTTCGATTCCCTTCTATCATGCATCCTTGGCAGCTCTGGGAGATATTTTCCCTATTAAGCAAACCAACAGCTGCTGGTTTTGGCTACAGTTTGCTTTGCTCAGTTCTTGGGCGGAAAGAAGATGCTCAGCCGTCCTCAAGAGCTATCAGTGGAAATCAAAATAAAAAACACAAAACAGATGGGCCTAGAGAATAGAAACCCTGAAGGGTGCTGCAGGTTACCTTTCACAGTAGAAAGCTACAAATACCCAACAGTCTCAGGGTTCTCCTCCTGCCCAGGCTTGGCCTCATGCACTCAACTCCATACTGCAGGTATGCCTGGTGTTCCTCAGAACTCCTCCCATCTTACCTTTCAGGATAGAGGACATAGGGACAGGGGCAGATTTCTCTAAGGGGACAGTGAACAAGGCACTCAGAAATTTCCTAGATCAAAATATATCATCCGTCACATCACCAATTTTACCATAAGTGTCAATTTCCTCCAGGTGTTAATTTCTCTACTCCTGCGTTCTGATATGAACCAACTCAAACAGCAGTTAACATTTGTATTATTATTTTCTATGATTCAGGCATTAGTGCCCACATTTGTAATTACATGAAAATTACATTGAAATTACAGATTACATGAAGAAGATGGAGGCAAAGTTTAGAGCATCAGGAAATTTAGAATAAGCATAATCAATGTTAACATATGAAATAATGTTGCAGAGATGGGTGAGAGTATTTATAAATTAAAACAAAAATTTTAGTGATCTGGAAAGAAAAAAAATAAGAACAATGAAATTAAAAATGGACATTAAAGAGCAGAATCACATTAGCTAAAATCTGAATTTATAAGCTGGAGGATGGCCACAAAGCATTCTTCCAAAATGTAGCCCCCAAAGACAAAGAAACAGAATGTATTAATGTAGCATTAAGACATAATAGGTTTATCAAAGAGTTTCTAATCCTATCTAACTGAGGTTGCAAAGGGAAAGAAAAACAAAACAGAGGCTTGAAGGGAGGAAATAAATAACAGAAGACATTTTCAGAAAAGGAGACATGAGTCCTTAAATTGAAATAACCTACTGAGTGTTGGGTAGTACAAATGTAACAGGTATGATATAGCACTGTGGTGACATTTCAGAAAACCAACAATGACAAAAGTGTCCTAAAGGCCAACAAGCTAAATGAAAGAGAAAATAGTTTCTCTGTAAAGAAATGAACATCAGATGGGAATCCGATTTCTCAAAAGCAGGAGAGGATTTCTGAAAACGATAGAAGTATTTTCAAAGCTGTTGGTATGTGATTTTTGAATTAGAATTCTACTCCAAGAAAAAAAAATTAAATACAAATTTGAAAATAGTTTTTCTAAAGCTCTTTAGGGACTAGAAAGTTTATCAAACAGAAGCTCTATCAAATTTCTGGAAACACGGCCACAGCAACTTCTTTCAAGATATGTCTCCAAAGGCAGAGGAAACAAAAGCGAAAATGAACTTTTGGGACTTTATCAAGATCAAAACCTTCTGCACAGCAAAGGAAACAGTCAACAAAACAAAGAGGCAACCCACGGAATGGGAAAAGATATTCACAAATGACAGTACAGACAAAAGGCTGATATTCAAGATCTATAAAGAGCTCCTCAAACCCAATACACACAAAACAGATAATCACATCAAAAAGTGGCCGGAAGACATGAACAGACAGTCTCCAAGGAAGACATACAAATGGCTAATAGATACATGGAAAAATGTTCATCATCACTAGCTATCAGGGAGAGTCACATCAAAACCACATTGAGATACCACCTTACACCAGTTAGAATGGCCAAAATTAACAAGACAGTAAACAACAAGTGTTGGAGAAGATGTGGAGAAAGGGGAATCCTCTTGCACCGTTGGTGGGAATGCAAGTTGGTGCAGCCACTTTGGAGAACAGTGTGGGGATTCCTTAAGAAATTAAAAATAGAGTTTCCCTGGGGGCACCTGGGTGGCTCAGTGGGTTAAAGCCTCTGCTTTCGGCTCAGGTCATGATCCCAGGGTCCTGGGATCGAGCCCCGCATTGGGCTCTGTGCTCAGCAGGGAGCCTGCTTCCTCCTCTTTCTGTCTGCCTCTCTGCCTACTTGTCATCTCTGTCTGTCAAATAAATAAATAAATCTTTAAAAAAAAAATAGAGTTTCCCTATGACCCTGCAATTGCACTACTGGGTATTTACCCCAAAGATATAGATGTCGTGAAAAGAAGGGCCATCTGTATCCCAATGTTCATAGCAGCAATGGCCACAGTTGCCAAACTGTAGAAAGAACCAAGATGCCCTTCAACAGATGAATGAATAAAGAAGATTTGGTCCATATATACTATGGAATATTATGCCCCCATCATAAAGGATGAATACTCAACTTTTGTATCAACATGGACAGGACTGGAAGAGATTATGCTGAGTGAAATAAGTCAAGCAGAGAGAGTCAATTATCATATGGTTTTGCTTATTTGTGGAGCATAAGGAATAGCACGGAGGACATGGGGAGATGGAGAGGAGAAGGGAGTTGGGGGAAATTGGAGGGGGAGATGAACCATGAGAGGCTGCACTCTGAGAAACAAACTGAGGGTTTTTGGAGGGGATAGGAGTGGGAGGTTGGATGAGCGTGCTGGTGGGTATTATGGAGGGCACGTATTGCATGGAACACTGGGTGTGGTAATAAACAATGAATTCTGGAACACAGAAAAGAAATAAAAAAATAAATAATTTCTGGAAAATCTATTTCAGTAAAGTAAATAAAAATATGGATAATTAGATTGAGGAAGACTTGGGATATGGAGAGTAATGCTTAGCCAAAGAAATACAGGAGTATTAAATATTAATATAACACTAGGCTTGATTTTTCACGTAATTAATGACAATAAAATTTTAAATCCATTCTCCCTATATGATCTCAGAATAGTTCACATCATGGAAGAAAAGAAAAGTTTAATATGTTAGAACCTACAGCAGCAACAGTGTTTTCCCCAGCTTTTTGGAAGAGAGCACTCACTTTTTCATTTTTTCACTTGGAGCCACCTCTGTCACCCACACAGGAGACTGGAGATTTCTTTTGCTAAGAACCCAGAGCTGAAGGACGCCTGGGTGCCTCAGTTGGTTAAGCAGCTGCCTTTGGCTCAGGTCATGATCCCAGCATCCTGGGATCGAGTCCCACATAGGGCTCCTTGCTCCGCAGGGAGCCTGCTTCTCCCTCTGACTCTGCCTGCCACTCTGTCTGCCTGTGCTCACTCTCGCTCCTCTCTCTCTCTCTCTCTCTGACAAATAAATAAAAATCTGTAACACATTAGACTAAATAAAAGAACCCAGAGCTGAAATCAAGGATTAGACACTTTACCAACTGAGGCACCCAGGCACTCCCAGAAATGAACTTTTGTATATCTTGCTTGTTTTGCACTGACTTCTTTTATCTAGTCTAATGTGTTACATTTTTTTTTAACTTTAAAATGCCTTTACTCATTTGTATGGTAAATGACACTGAATAACAATGTTTGATTTTCAGTCTGTTGAGCTTAACTATGAAATTTACATCTCTTTTCTCTATTTCATGGACATTATTAACTAATTTCACATATATTCCAAAGCTTAGAATATGGTTGAGTTACCAATGAGTAGTAGACAACATGGGAAAGGGATGGGCAGATGAAATTCAGGCACTTGGTTTAAGACACAAGACACATTTCCACTGCTTTAGGCTAACAATCTGCTTTCTGTCAGTCTTTACAGTAACCAATTTCGAATCTTCCTGTTCCTGGAGAAGAATGACATCTCTTTAAATTTCTCCAACTTAGAGTTTTTCTAGCTGTGCTTCTCTTGCTGATTGTTCTTTCAAGGTTCAGTTGCTTTCAGGTCTTTGGTTCTTGAATTTTTCATCCTTCTCAGGTCTCCAGATGTGAATGGAGACACGCATTATTTCGGGGTGTGCTCTGTGGGTCAGGGAAGGTGCCAAATCTTGGTTCTTGTCATTTCTTGCTTCCTGCTTTGGAGTTTTCTTAGCTTCATATTGCCTTTGATTTTTAAGAGCTGCTTTTGACAATGGCTTATCATTTCCTGGTTGTGATCTCTAATTCAACAGTGGTGTCTCCTCCAAGAGCTTGAAAATGGTGATTGGTTTATTTTTTAAAGCCGAGAGTCCATCAATCGCTACAAATTTAGATTCTTTGTCGGGTACTTCACTTTTAACGGCTTAGTAAGCTATTGTTTTTGCTGGCAATAGCCTAGCCAAAAAAATGGCTGCCAGCATAGGGCTGGCCTAGTGCCAAAGCTTGTACCCATTATTAGCACCCGACCTGGGAGCGTGCGTAGCCGTTAAAATGTGCTTCCCATCTGGGCACCAAGCAAAATGTGTAGGATCAGAGGCTGCTGGCTTAGAAATAGGTTTGTATTTTTTAACATTCCATGATTGCATTTGTTCGCCAGGTTTTTCAACCCAGCTATCCTTTAATATATGGCCATGAGGACTAAATAAGTTAGACATTAGAGCACCAGCTCCGCGGTCAAACACAGGATCACATTTCAAGTTGAAAATCATTCCTTTGGCAGGCATAGAACCATAAATAGCATAAAACTCAGTAGAACTAGAATTCTAAATTTCACCATAAACGGGGTTATGTTTTGGTAATTGAGTCAATTCTAGCATTTTCTTCCTCTGAGGCAAGGTAATATAACAGTTGTTGTCTGTGGTAGGCAGTGCCTTGCTTGTAGAATCCATTCTAATTATTGCAACATAGCCTTACTTTTCCTTCCTCAGTATCCTAACCTTATCAACCCCAGAGGAACTTACCCTGGGGCTTTGGAACATCACCACCACCGGAGCTATACCCTCATCTGTCAAGAAGGACATAGATGCTTCCATCTTCTCCTGGAAAAGTTATATTCATTTTTCGATGTCCCTTCATGTCATAAATCATTCCACGGCTGCTGAGTCTAGTATCTGGCTAACATGGAAGATATCAGTATGTGGTCCCTTCAGTGCTCTGAACACACCATGGCCTTTCCCCCTTTCTGCCTTTCCCTAGGCTGAAATGCTCATCCTGGCTCTTTATGCAACTTCTGCCTTGTGAACCTTCAAGTTTTAGTGGAATTACAATCCATTCAGATTGGCCTTCCCTAGATAATGTCTACCTCCTTCCCCTTCATGGTCATTATTTCCTTCCTGGTCATTATCTTGCTTAGTTATGTGTCTGTTCACTCTCTGTCTTTCCCCAGCAAAATGCAGGCTCCGTAAGGGAAGGGAGCTTGCTGTTCTTACTCATCACTGATCTCCAGACCCTGATACAGAGCCTGGCACATTGTAGGTGTTCCATATGTATTTGTGAAATGCATTCATTTTTGTCCCTACCCTAGCCCTTAGTGCCCAGCACACTCAGTAAATTGCTATTGAATGAAGAATAAATAAACAAATGGATGGAGAAATGCATATTTCTATTGTTCATCTTGCTATAAATGTCCTCTGAGTGTGTGTTGCACCCCCCGGGTAGGAGAACACCTTTTCCAGCTCTTTCTTATTGATTCTGTTCATGTGGCAGCATTGTTTAGAAACAGATTTCCTTTGATCACTGCCAGGACAAGGATTAATCATTTGTAGGTAGTCAAGACATCATGACTATGGAATCCTGAAATATCTCTGTTTGATTTTTTTTTTTTTAATGGAAAGAAAATGGGGGGCCCTGAATCTGGAGAGAAAGATCTAATTTTCCTTCTCTGTGGTTTAGAGCAAAACAAAAGAATGATCTGCTGAATTTCCAGAGCCCCTCCTCTCCACCACTGGGCATCCCGCATTGCCCATGGAAGGAGCCATCTGGGCATACCCGGAAAGGTCAGGATTCATAATCCTGTGGTCAGGTGCTCTGTGCAATTAGTGAGACAAGGCTTCTCCATGGGAACCCTCTCTCCTCCAAGGGTCAGAGTCCTGGTTTGTGTCCTGAGGCTGATTCACACATTCATGCTTTTAGCTCCTTTGGTGTAACTCATTGCGGGTTAAAACTTGGCACATTCAATATCTCCATCTGAGTCACTCATTTGTTTTAAATTTGAAACCGTCTGAAAAATACAGTACGGCGTTAAAATGTGAATGTGTGTGTGTGTGTTTGTGCGTATTTGAAAGAGCATATGGGAAAATCCCTTTTCCTTGGCTATTTATAACCCTTCCCAGGCACTAAAAGCACCACGGCCATAACTCTCACCCATCCGAAAAAGTGCCGAGTACAGCATTTTCTTATTTTATGCACCTCCCTGCTCTTAAGTGCTCACTGTTTGGATTTCTGATCTGATAACTTTATTTAAAAATTGGGTTTTACTGGAATTTTGTGCTTGTCAGAGCTTTTTTTTTCTGGCCAGGTGCTTCACCTCTGTGGCTATTCTTCCTGCTCCATAAGGGCAGACCAGGGTGGCTCCCGCTGTCCATGGCACAACGAGCTCAGGTCAAGGACACTGACTGTCAAGGACACTGACAGAAGAAATGGGCCATGCAAAGTCTGGCACCTCCTGGCACCTGGCTGTTCCTCTCAACTCATCCCCTGTCACTGGGCAGAACCGTGGTACCCAGAAGGTGCTCTGCAAATATTATTGAATGAATGTGCCCACCTCTACCCTCTGCTCTTTCTGCTACCCCTGTCCTTAAGATTCTCCAGTTACATCAGAGTCTGGCATGGGTATGAGTTTTTTTCTTTTTTATATATTTTATGTATTTATTTTGAGAGAGAGAGAGACAGAGAGAATGAATCTCTATCAGACGCCACGCTGAGCCCTGATATTATGACTTCAGTCAGTCGCTTAACCCCGTGAGCCCCCACCACGGCAACCTGAGGGCATGAATCTTTGACTAAGCCCTTGGTCTTCCCATCTTGCTTTTTTTTTTTTTTAAGATTTTATTTATTTATCAGAGAGAGAGAGGGAAAGAGAGCAAGCACAGGCAGACAGAATGGCAGGCAGAGGCAGAGGGAGAAGCAGGCTCCCCGCTGAGCAAGGAGCCTGATGTGGGACTCGATCCCAGGATGCTGGTATCATGACCTGAGCAGAAGGCAGCTGCTTAACCAACTGAGCCACCCAGGCATCCCACCCCATCTTGCTTTAGAATGCATGTTTTCTAGTTTCACAAGGGTGAGCTAGGCCCATATGTTGACCTTGCAGTGAAGAAATTGAGAAAAGTTTGCAAAGGGATTGAAGTATTGGAAATGGTGCCATAAATCATCCTGAGATACAAAGGAAGCTTTGGGTGATAGGAAGCCAATGGCATTGGAAAAAGTAATTTCCAATTTCCAGGATTCCACACTGGGAGGGAAGGTCCGCCCAGTTTAGAGTGGCAGAGCTGGGAGTGTTGGGGGCCATGCAGAAAGCCGAGTTGGAATGGAAGACCTTGGGACCCCGCTAATGACCTGCTGAGCTTCCTTTGCCCAGGCTCAGGGGCAGAGGAGAAGGAAGGTGTGCTTGCAGGCTCTGAACCTGAGTGATCAGGGCACGGGAACCTCTGCTGACTCTAGTCTATACCATAAACCAGGAAATACCAACCAATGACTCAGCCATGCAGTAAACTCGTAATTTTCCTAGAGGTTGAGGCAGGATGAGCTATGTCTGTATCTTTGCAATGGGAAGGATGGTTAAAATCTACTTGTAAGTGGAAAAAAATGAGTCAAAAATTTTGTGTATATAGTGGGTATATGCACATGTGCATACACACACACTCTCTCTCTCTCTCTCTCTCTCTCTGAGGAATGATCACCCTCACTCTAATACAGGGTTTAGGCTTTTAAATGGACATTTTCTTGCAGGTGTTATCTTATTCCTCATTCCATGTGACAGTCCAGTTCCTGGTTACTGAGGGGCTGGCTGATTCTAATTGCCTGGTGGTCCGTGTTCCAGAAAACCAAGCCCCAGTCTCCTGCCATGCGATCTGTTCCCCCATTTCCCTTCCAGAGAGGTTCCATTTCTGCTCCACAGCCCATCTGCTTGCTAGATTAACTATAGTCTCCTCAAACAAGCCGTATATTCTTTGTGAGATATTTGTCCTCCTTTGAACAAGATTTGATATGAAAGCTTTTGATTGACAACTGACTTTTAAGTCCTGTATTGATTGTGTCAGTAGAGGCTGCTGGGGTTTTTCCACATCTTAGGGACCTGCAGAAAGACAGGATTTTCTTTTCAGTTCAAAAGGGACCTGATCTTATTTGCCAGGTGCCTGATCTCTTTCTCTTGCCCTGAGCATAACCTCTGGACTGTACTGTTATAGGGACTGGGAAGGCAGTCCAGCCTTTCTGGTTCTGGGCCATAAGGGATACCAGGGCCTGAGGACTCAGAGGTTCTAAGAATACCCTGGGGAAGCTGGCCTCCAGCCAGCTGGGACTGACTTGGCTACAGTCCCAGATTGCCTTCGAGGTATTTAGAAATTACAGTATGAATGTCTCTGACATGGCCTCCCATGTGGGAAAATAAAATGCCTCATTTCTCAGGGACAGTTCTGAGTGTCACTCAAGCGGCCTCAATATAAAGTATACTCGTCTGTCCCTAGAGCGTCTCCTACTCTTTAGTACCTTTAGGACAAATGACAGCTTCCTGGGAGCCTGAGGGGCATCAAGAAGTCTTGTCCAGAGGACACGGGGATAACCAGACAACTCTGGTTCTGTTTTCTTCTATAAAGAAAGTAAACACCACCAGAATTCACCCTACCTAAGATAATCATGATTAATATTCTAGAACCCACATTTGGTGCATATTTTTAAGCATATGTATATATAGCTCTAGAGAAGAAAGAGAGACAGATGTAGGTCTGTCTGTCTATCATCCATCCATCTAATTCTCCATACATGTATGTACAGATGTGTTCACGTATATGTGTGCAAATATATACCCTATGATTTTATATAAATGGTTACGGTTCAACCTCAGAGCCACTCTGCAAAGTGTTCTTATCCTAATGGAAGCAAACAAAACAAATCAAAGCTAAGAGAGCTTAAGTGACTTGTACGGCCACAAAACTGCTAAGTGTCAGAGCTGGGCTTTGAAGCCAGGTAGAGCTTTCCAAATGCAACCACTCTTCCTTTAGCACTGCACACAGCTCCCTTGTTTGTTTACGTGGATCATCAAGTTACTAGAGTCAAGGAAAACTGTGAGCATGGACGGAGACGAAGGACACACACTAGGCTCCATAGCTACGGCATTCAACACGACCGTGACTGATTTCACCTGTACTTATTATTCATAAGTTTTTGTTTAGTCTTATTTTTTTAAATTCCCAAATTATGCATGTGATGTGTTTATGAATTACTTTTTTCTTAATTTTATAAAACTATGGATTTGTCACATAAATAATGGGTGCAGCCAGGGTTGAACTTCAAACATTATAGATTAGCTAAAGTTGTTGTCAACTATTGGTTTCAACCTCAGCTGCCTCCACAGAGACAGTTGGGAGAGTTTTGTGGGTTCCCTTCCAGATTTTGTTTACATCAATACAGAATTTTAATTCTCTGGTTGGTTCAGTTATTGTTAGTTTGCGTTTTAACACTATAAAAATATCCAAAACCAAGCAGTGTCTTTGAAAATGATTTTAGGTGTAGAACACAGTTACTGATATGAAAGTTTCCTTTTCATTGCATTATAGGTAATCTAGCCTATATATAATTCCTCTTTAAGTTTTCAAATGGATATTTTTATCATCTTTTGGTAGTATTTGGTTTTACTGAATAATGATTTTTAAAACACTTGTATACCCTCTGCTTCTGGAAATTCATTGAGTATTTATATTTTATTATATGTTTTGCTTTTATAAATATGAAAATATGGGATAAGAAAAAATAATTCCCTTAGGGCTGTAGCAAACACCTTTCTATATGTTCACAAAATCAAGCTCTCTGATTATGTTATTAAAATCTTCTGTATCTGGACTAAAAGAAATAAATTAAAAATCTTATGCTCTGATTGAGCTGCTTTTTAAAGGCTTTAAAAGTATTTCCATGAAGTTTTATTTTATTTACTTATTTATTTTACTCCTGGGTTGTTTGGTATGAAAAGATTAATGATGGTTAGACATTATGGAGCATATCTTTTTTTTTTTTAAGACTTTATTTATTTATTTGACAGAGAGAGATACAGTGAGAGAGGGTACACAAGCAGGGGGAGGGGGAGAGGGAAAGCAGGCTTCCTGCTGAGCAGAGAGCCCGATGTGGGCCTCGATCCCAGGATCCTGCGATCATGACCTGAGCTGAAGGCAGATGCCCAACAACTGAGTCACCCAGGTGCCTATGGAACATGTCTTTTATTATTGGTGATTTATCATTAATTGTCTCAACTTAAAGTTTTTGCCCTTGAATTTCACTTTATCTAGTTTCAATATAGACCAACCTTACTTCTTTTGTGTTAAAATTCACTTATCATTACCCATCCTTCATTTTCATCCCATCTCTATTGTGTTTTTTATTTTGTGTATTTTTTGACTTTTTATTTTGAAATTGATTATAAATTCACTGGAAGTTGCAAAGATAATACATTTAGGTTCTCTGAACCCTTCATCCAGTATCCCCTAATGGTCACATCTTACATAATCAAGATCAGGATATAGACCTTGGTACAACACATGTGTGTGGTTCTATGCCATTTTGCCACATTGTAGATTCATGGAACCACCACATCATTCAAGAGACAGACCTAGTTCATCACGACAATATCATCTTCACACTAAACTTCTCTTGTCATCTACTCCCCACTGCTGTACCATTTCTAACCTCTGGCAGCCACTATTTTCCATTTCTATAATTTTGTTATTTCAATAATACTACGTAAATGGAATCATACAGCATTTGCATTTGGGGGGTTCATTTTGTTTCACAATGCTCTTGAGATCCATCTGCATTTGCTGCATTGTCTATGTATCATTTAGTTCATTTTTTTTTTCCTCTGGGTAGTGTTCCATGGAATGGGTGTTCTATAGTGTGTTTGACCCTGACTGGCTGAAAGACATTTGGGTTGTTTCCAGTTTTTAACTATTCCAAATAAAGCTGCTGTGAACGGTCATGTATAGTCTTTGTGTGGACATCAGTTTTCATTTCATTGGGATAAATGCCTGGGAGTAATAAAATGACTGTGTTATATGTTAAGAGTATGTTTAGTTTTTTAAATATGTTATCTGGAACTCTAAAAATTATTATTAATGTTGAGTTTTCAGAGTTCTTTATAAATTCTGGATATGAAACCTTTGCCAGATATGTGATTTGAAAATACTTTCTCCAGTCTGTTGCTTGTCTTTTCATCCTCTTTATAGGGTCTTTTTTTCACAGAGCAAAAATATTTGATTTTGATGAAGTCGAGTTTATTGTTTGTTTGTTTGTTTTTGTTTTTTGGATCATGCTTTCGATGTCAGGTCTGAGAAGTCTTCACTAAGATCTAGACAGTGATCTTTTTCCTAGGTTACCTTCTAAACATTTTATGGTTTTAGATTTCCATTTACATTTATGATGCATTTTGAGCTAAATTTGTGTAAGGAGTGAGGTTATGTTGAGGTTCATATTTTTGCCTGTGGCTGTCCAATTACTCCAGAAGCATTTGTTGTAGACTTTCCTCCCTCTACTGAACTGTTTTTCAATTTTTGTCAAAAATCTGTTACCTGCGAGCCTGTCTTTTGGCTTTTTATCCTGTTCCACTGATCTTGTGAAAATACAACACAGTCTTGACAAGTAAAACTCTATCATATGTAAATTCTCCCTCTCTCTTCTTTGTTTTAAAAATTGTTTTAGTTGTTTTAGCTTCTTTCTGTTTCCTGTACATTTTCAAATATGTTTGTCTGTAGCTACAAAAAATTCTTGCTGGAGTTTTGATAGGAATTTCATTAACCTTGCTTTGCAATTTGGAGAGAATTGACATCTTTACTATGAGTCTCTCAATCCATGAACACAATGTGTCTCTCCGTTTATTTAGATCAGTTTTTATTTATTTCATTTGTGCCTGACAGTTTTCAGAATACAAGTCCTGCACATGATTTGTTAGATTCATATCAAAGGGTCTCATTTTAAGGAGGGGCTATTGTAAAGTGTATTGTGTTTGGGATTTTGGTTTCTACATGTTCATTGCCAACATATAGAAATAGAGTTGATTTTCGTGTGTTAATTTTTTTTTCTTTTAACCTTGCTGAACTCACTTATTCTAGGATTGATTGATTGATTGGTTGGTAGTGTGTTTAGACCATTTGCATTTATAATCATTGTAAATATATGAGGGCTTAGGTCTGCCATTTTATTTTTTCTTTTCTGAAAGCTCTACTTTTTGTTTTTCTTTGTATTTACAAATCGCCTGAGTGTTATACACACATACCTTTTCAGTCTAGGTGTTGAAATTTTAGTAGTTTGAGTGACGTTTAGAGACTTTTCTTCTCTTTATGGCCTTTACATACACCGAGAGCTGCATTAGATAGACATCATTACAAATTTTGCTTTGTCAATCATAATTTAATAAATTAAAAAGGAGAAGGAAAGTATATTTTGGTTATTAATATTTTTGCTTTTTCTGTTTTTTCTTCCTGATGTTCCCATATTCCTTCTTTTATCATTTCCTTTGTGTTTAGTGAAATTTATTGTCATTCTTTTATGAAAGGTCTGCTGGTGACATATATTCATGGTTTTCCTTTATCTGAGAATGTCTTGATTTCCCCTTCCTCCTGAAGGATATTTTCACATTTCACAGCTCAGAATTCACAGTTCTTTCCTTTCAGTCCTTGGAAAATGTGCCACTTCCTTCTGGCCTTGATGGTTTCTGATAAGAAACCCACTACTCATTTGCATTGCTTTTTCTTCTACCACTAACCGATCCTTTCTCTTTGGCTGCTCTTTTCCCTTGTTTTTGGTTTTCAGAAATTTTACTATGATATATATTGTTGTGGATTTCTTTGGTTTGATTCTGTTTGAGGTTTGCTCAGCTTCTTGAATATGTAACTTTATATGCTTTTCTCCAAATGTAGGAAATTTCCTGCCATTCTGGGGGGAATAGTTTTTCAGCCTCACCCCTTTTCTCCTCTTTCTGGGACCCTAATGACAAAAATATTAGTTCTTTAGTTATAATTCCACATGTCCCTGAATCCATTTCCACATTTTTAATGTATTTTCTTTCTGTTGTTCACAATGGATCATTTCTGTTTTATTTTCATGTTCACTGATTTTTCTCCTCTATCTTTTACATTTTGCTGTTTGTGACCATCTACTACATTTTTATTTCTGTTTTTGTATTTTCCAGTTGTAAAATTTCCATTTTGTTTTTTATATCTTTGGGTTTTTTTTTTTTTTTTCATTTGTTTCAAAGTTCTTCATGATTCCTATTTGAAGGATTTCTATGATGGCTTTTCTGAAATTCTTGTCAGACTATGCCAACTTCTGTGTCATTTTGATGTCAATGTTTATTGTCTTTTTTTGCTCAAGTTGAGGTCTTCTTAGATATGGATATATTTGAATCCTGAGCACTTTAGCTACTATGTTATGAGACTCTAGATACTTGTTAAACTTGTGTTTTTGCGAGCCTCCTCTGATACCATCCCAGCCATGAGTGGGAAGGGTGCCTCAATACTGCTGGGTAGGTGTTGAAGTTCAGGTTCCTGAGGGGTGTCCACTGACATTGGGAGTGGGGAGGGACTCATACTGCTCAGTAAAGATGAAATTCCAGGCTGTTCTACTTTGCCACCATCTTGGAGAGGCCTGGGGCGAATCTTCTTCTACCCCAGGAAGAGTGGAAGTGTAGGCTCTCTGCTCAACCATTGCTGGTGGGGATGAGGAGGGTTTCTGTGGTTTTGGCTGGAGTAGAATGGCTATTGTCCACTTTTCTGTCTTATTAGGCTGCCCCAATTCTGGTCCTCCGGCTACAGAAAACAGGCTATTCTTGTCTGTACTTACTGACATTTCCAGGTTGCTACCTTCTCTAGCACCCAGGCTGGGATATATGAGGCCAAAAGAAAACCCAAAGAGCTCATCACCATATCTTTCTTTGAGTTCTAGGGTTCCTAGACAGTCTTCCTTTTTCTCTTTACTTTTCAGTCTATGTTTGTTTAATGATGTCTGGGTTTTCAGGCTATACTCAGCAGGAAGAATAGGTATAAATGTATCTACTCCATCATTGTGGAAATAGCTTTTCGTCATTTTATTTATTTATTTGTGGGGTTTTTTTTTTTTTTTTTTGGTCATTTTATTTTTCATGTAATTCTCCTAGGCAGTTTACTACTCAATTTTTATCTCATCCCATGTCTTTACATTGAGATAAGGAAATTCAGCTCACTTACATTGATTTCAAATACTGATACAGAGCAATTAATTTCTTCCATTTTGTTTACTATTTTGTATTCTGCAGTGATTTTTTTTCTTTAGTTTGTTGATTAAATTAGGTAAAATTTTGTTTCTTTTTCTGCGCTGTAGTCCCTCTTACTTGACTATTCTATTATGCATCTCCGCTGAACTTAGAATGCCTTCTTATCTTAAGTGGTCCACAGCTAATAAGTGCAGAGTTCTACTGCTCTTCTGTGAATCTTCTGGGATCCTGGGGGAGTTTCATCTTGGGACACAGAAGTTGTGGCTTCTCAGTCAGGTTTTTGGAGGGGGTCCACATGCTATGCCTCTCTGAGGGAACATCAGAAAGCTAAGTTGTGGAGGCCAACAACGTGGGTGAATCATGTTAACTGTAAGGATGTCCAAAGGCAATGAGCTGTCTTCTCTGGGCATGATGTCAATCCCTATAAGTTGGAACAATGACAGCACTCAAACCTCACACCATGGTCATCTAATTCTGTTCCCTATTAAATGAAAACTCTGGTCACAGCCCAGAGGGATCCGAGAGAGTCCCATTTGGGTAGGGAACTTAATTTCAAAGAAGACCCTTTGGCCTCAAGCTGGTTCTTCTTAAAAGGTGACACAAGGGCATGACCTAGAATCTCAAAGAATCTCAAGTGTCTGTCTTTTGAGGATAGGTTTCCCTTATCCATCATAATGGTTTGGTGGATGGAGATGGAGTGCCTGGCCCTGGAGCCACCAGGGCTGATAGGACATTGAGTTAATTGTCTCCACCTGGTACTTATCTGTCATTCCTGCTGTCTTCCAAAGGCCCCTTATATTTAGACCACAGTTGGTGAAGAAAAACAAAGAATTGTGGCAATTTATTTATTTATTTATTTATTCTTTATTATTATTTTTTAAATTTTTGAGTTGTGGCAATCTCTCTCTCTATCTTTTTTTCTGAAACAGCACCACATCTTGGAAGGCCATACCTCACAAATCCAAGAGTTCACTTGAGTTAGGCCCAGATGCAGGAGGTTGAATTAGCTGCGTGCATACTCCATCCGACTGAACACTTTCTGGATCTTTCTATGCTTCAGTGTCTCCCTGGAGGATTTGTTGTCAGTGATCCCTGATTAACTAAGAAATCACATGGAAATGTAGAAAATGTATCCCACCTTTGGCAAAGGATCCATGAATCTGTCCTGTTGGTCTGACACAGTGATCTTTTTCCTGTTGGATGCTAACAGCAAGAGAGTACTACCAAAGTGTGTCTTGAATGCAGTGAATTTGCTTCATCTCCCTGGAGTCCTCCTTTCAAATAGAACTATCTTACTTATACATATAAAATCAAGTTCCTGAAGAATTTTAGACTTCTAATGTCTATGGTAGCGGAGTTCTAAGAAACTTGAGAGAGACCATCCTTCCTGTTCCACAGTAGGAAAATCTCAGATCCCATGTGGCCATGACTGGCCCAGGGTCTTCTGGCCCCCTTTCCAGAGCACTTTCCTAATAACCCAGCAGGTAGCAGGTAGCACCTTTTGGTGCTAGCTGGATGCTCACAGAACTTTGATGGGAGATACTCACATTGGAGGGATGAGAACAAGGCAGATTCACACCAAGAAAAATGCCATTTTCCTTCTGCCTGGTCCTTGCCCTCTGAGCTCCGTCTTACACTGTGCTTTGTCCATGACCAGAACTTTATCCCTGGGACCATTTTATGGGTCCTCATTCAGTGACTTGTTGAATATATGCTCATTCTTCTCTCTTACTACCTTCCTTCCACATTTTTTTAAAGCTCCCATGGGCTAGAAATGCAACAATGAACAACATAGACCAAAATCTTTTCCTCATGAAGACTTGCTTTCTAATTTTGGAAGACATAGTATAAAGACATAAA
This sequence comes from Mustela nigripes, assembly GCF_022355385.1. NCBI lineage: Eukaryota > Metazoa > Chordata > Mammalia > Carnivora > Mustelidae > Mustela > Mustela nigripes. Next base: position 153,730,194 of record NC_081560.1, read on the forward strand.
TGAGGAAAATATAATGTGTGTCAGGTGGTAGTGAGTTTTGGAGAGAAAAGCAATCAGGGAGAAGAGATAAAGAGAACTGGGGAACCGGAGAAGGTACTCACTGAGAATGTAGTGTTTGAGCAAAGAACAGAAGGTGAGACAGAAAGTCTGTTAGATAGTTGGGGGAAGAATATACAGGAGAAACAGCCAGCCCCAAGCCCTTGAGCTGGGAGCATTCTTGGGATGTCAGCAAGGAGACAATTGTGAGTGGGCCTAAGTAAGCAATGAGCAGAATGATAGGATAGAAGGGAGAGAGGTGATGAGATGGGGTTTGGGGACCAAGTGGCAAGGACCTGCTGGTCATGTAGACCTTACAAGAAATTGTAAGGATTTCAACTTTTTGTCCTGTGTCTAATGAAGAGCCATTGAATGAGGAGCGCCCTGTGGGGTTTTGTTTTAACAAGTTTACTCTGGCTGCTGTGTGGGTGCCAGTTAGGAGGCTAGCAGAAATCCAGGAAAAGGTGGTGGTGTCTGGACCAGGGAGGAGGTGATGACAAGTGGTCAGGTGCTGGATGTATTTTGGAAATAGAAATGAGAGGCTGTGCTGATGGATTATGTGGAGGGGGAAACAGAGGAGTAAAAGATGATTCTGCGAGCTGTCTGAGCAAGCGGGAACTTCTGTTAGCAAGTAGTAAAATTCAGGGTACAACTGGCCACTGATACATCTTATTTTAAAAACCTGGATTTATGGTTTTTCTAGAACAACTTGAAGACTGACATCAATGGATCCAGATTCTTGCATGGCATAATTTGCTTAAGGTGATTGATGTTCTCTTCATGAATGGGGCAAGTGCCTTCTAAATTGCCAGTGCCCCTCCTACCCCTTATTTTTATATCCACCTACTTCATTCATTAGATTTCTAAATTGCCTGCTTGATCCTTGTTGTTTAATTTTGTAGATCGTATGTCCCAGGTGCTGTATTAGACACTTCTACACGAACTTATACATATGCTTATTGTTGAGAACTCTGATTCTCACTTGTGTTTCTAGGGCTGCACCAGCAGGGGTGAAGTAAAGGTTCTGCCCTTCCCACTCTGCAGGAGCTCCAGTCCTGTCATCTCTTTCCCCATAGTTCTGGGATACCCATGCATTTTCTGGATTACCGTGCAGTGTCTGCCTTTTCCTGTCTCTCTAGAACATAGTCCTCCAGAAGTGCCAAGGCTGAAACATGGAACAAGCACAGCACAGTCTGGAACTGAGGTCCTGCTATAGGACCTTTTGTTCTGCAAATGGAACCAACGGAAATTAACAATGGAAAATAGCAAGTCCATACAAGAGCTAATAGATTATAGTTATACACTTTTAACCTCAGTATTTCAGTAAATGAACATTTTCCCACAGTGTTTATCAGGGGTCTAGTTCCATGATATTCCTGGAAAAAGTGCTCCTTCACCAAGTAATTATTACCTGCTACTTGGAGACCCAGGAAGCACTTCAGTATATGTGGAGTTCAGTGAGCCCTGCAGTAAAGATGTCAGTTATCCTGACTTCATCCAGCTTGTCCCTGAATTAGGGACTGCTTTCATCACTGCATACCTTAAGAACACATTTTGGAAACAAAGTTTTGTGTATTCAGGACAACCCTGGAGAAAACACTTAGGCTTTGAGAGGTGAAGTTTTTTCTTTCCCAGGAGCCAGAATATGTGTGAAAGTGTGAAAAATATTCCCCATCTTCTAGCTCCAAACCTGGTTCTTTTGCCAGGATATCATATTATCAGTTCATTCTGAAAAGTTTCCGCTCCCTTAGCATATATATTCCCATCAATAACAACTCAATTCAGCAGTGGTTCTCAGGGGGCTGGAGGAATACTTTGAAAAGTCCCCTGATCCTCATCTAAGAATTGGCAAAACTATATTTACCGGTCTCAGTCACTTTACTATTATTACTTGTTATATGTGTTATATGTAGCGTAAGTATTAATTACACTTGAGTCAATAACTTCTATTTGTTTTTTATTTTATTTTTCAGAATGATGTGTGCTTCATAAAAAGAAATTAGGGAAGAATTGAAAAAGAATGAAGAAAAAACTACTTCAACATAGAAATAACTGTGTTAATGTGGCAGTGGTAAGTGTGGACACGCATAACCGTGTCCATGTACGCATGCTATCGGGCTAATGCACTGTCTATATTTATTTCATGGCTTCCCTTTACTTTATCATGATGTTGTGTGACTGTTCATCTCTCATTACACATTCTTTGAGAACATGCTTTTAACGGCTGCGTGATGCTCCTCCCTCTTCTGAAGGTGCTGTGACTTGTGATTTGTGGCAGTCGTGCCATGGGTTCTCCGTGCCATTTCCTCCTCCTGGGCATGTGGGCAGTTTGTGTTTCCAGATCTCCTTTGCAGAATGATTGGACCAACAAGTTGAGTTCTGAACAATAGGATGTGGGCAGAAGTGAGAACACCACTTCTATGCCTGGCATAGCGCTCTAGTGGTGGCAGATGGAAAGTTCCTGGAACTGAGAGTCACTACTTGGGGGAAAACTGCCTGGAGATGTCCAGCCTACACCAGACTTTCAGAAGCAAGACTTCATTGTGTTTAGCCATTGAAATTTCAACATTTACTTGTTACTGCCACGTAGTTTAACATACACGAATGCATCACCACATTTATGGCATAGTTGAGCTTATTTTCAATCTCTTATTTAAAAAATGAATCTTCGGGCACCTGGGTGGCTCAGTGGGTTAAAGCCTCTGCCTTCGGCTCAGGTCATGATCCCAGTGTCCTGGGATCAAGCCCCATATCGGGCTCTCTGCTCAGCAGGGAGCCTGCTTCCTCCTCTCTCTATGCCTGCCTCTCTGCCTACTTGTGCTCTCTGTCTGTCAAATAAATAAATAAAATCTTTAAAAAAATGAATCTTCAATGATGATATTAAAGCATAATTTTTGTTTATATCTCTGACTACCATTGTTGAATATATTCTGATGTTTGGAAAATGTGTACCAATATACCTCCCCCAATACAAACAAACATGCAAAGTTGTACATGAGAGTAACCATCAGAACTTGACCTTATCAAAATTGCTTATTACTTAAAAAAACTGTGGGTTTTATAGATTTAAAATTGCATCTCATTGTTTTAATGTTCACATTTATGTTAAGTTTGAAAGCATCCTTTCCTAAGACCTCTCTGAGAAGGAGGATGGGTTCTCCTGGATGGTTGAAGGCATCAGGCATGAGCATCTCCTTGTTTCTCCAGTTTCCAGCATCTTCCATCTCCATGAATTGGGACTTCTTTGGTTGAACTCCACCTATGAATAAAGGTGCCTTTGAATCTGTCTTACAATTAATTGCCTTGTCAGTAGCCTGGATGAGACTTGCTGTGTCTAGATGGAAATAGAGATAGTCATTCTTCCCATTTTACATCTTTTTGGGAGAAAGAGAAGCTCTCTTGGGTTTCTTGGTGATTCAGGAAAGGCATAACGGACCCCCACTGAAGACACAAGGATCTCTCGGTCTCTTGGGTGAGGTGGACAGATGCATATTTCACAACAGATCTTATGATGTGCCAGAAAAGAACCAACCAAAGGGTTGCAGGAGCACAGAGGAGGGAACCAGTTCTTCTCAGGGGGCTAGAACATTCAAACAGGATCTTAAAGGTGATGCTCAAGGTGACATCTGAGCTTGATCTCTGGTCTGCGTTCCAGGCTGGGCCTCCTCTTCCCCGACAATTCCCACAGCAGCCCTTCTAATGGAGTATACAAGCCAGGTTTTCCTGTGCTGAAAGGTGATCAAATCAGACAAATCATAAATCTACAGCTGTTGTTTTGTCAGCATGTATATTTTTATAGAAAGGAGCAAATCTCTGCTGAGCCAGCCAGATAATCATCTCTGCTTTTCCTTACATGTTCAGAACTGTGAAAGAACGCCCTGGGCGGAGACCTGGTTTTAATCACCTTTGATTAACACAGAAGCTTTTGAAGGAGAAGGTGCTTTCTGTAAACTGTGGCAGGGTCCCAAGGCAGTAACATTTCAGACCTTTTCCCAGCATGTGAAATGTCTAGAGCAGGGCCAAAGTATCAAGTCTATGGAGACAATCCACTGCACGGGCAGTTACTTTAATGCCTCTGACTCATTCCTCCAAGAAGTTTTTTAGTCTTATTATTATTATTTTTTTCATTCTTGAAAAATTGCAGGCCATGCAAAGCTAGAGACTTCTGGGTCCAAGGAATGTTTCAGCTTCCTTTTATTTAGTACAAAAGGAAAGCTTTTAGGATAGATTTAGGGAAGCCAGAGAAAGTACTGGGAATGGTCCCAGAAATGATTAAGAGGCTGGAAAGATCAAGCCTAGAAAAAAACCAAGAGGGCTCGAGGGACTTCACTGTGGACAGTGGGGAAAGTCACTTACTGCCCTCAAGAAAACTCAGAGTTAAAACACAAAGAGTGTTCCCCCTGTCCAGAGATTTTGTTAGGAGTTGCCTGGTTGGTTGGGAGGTAGGAGCTTTGGGGCATGCAGGCGGGATGTAAGGATGGCTCTTGAGGGGCTTTAAGCCAGGACTCAGAATCCATCCTTTGACCTGGCTTAAGTATTGACCATTTTAGAGAAAATGTAGGTAAACTGATACCTGACTTCTGGAGACAAGCCTTTGAGGAGTACAGGAGGAACTAGCATATGCTTTGACACATTGCTTCCAGGAACTGTAACTTGGAGCATAAATCTCTGTTTGCAAAGCCTTGAGTTAGCACTGAATGAAATAGGCTCTTGGAGCCTGGACTGGGTAAGAAAGTCATAGTGAATATATGGTCTCCCTTCCTTCTTAAGGTCAGGCAACATCAGATGCATGTCCACTGAATGAGCTTTCAATGCTTCTCTCGTTTCAGAGGAGCAGGTTTCCCTCGGAAAATGCAGCCACAGCTAAGAGCTTGTTTTTGGTATGGGCTTCCCAGAGCTCTCAAGTTTCTGATGCCTCTCCGACAGGGGGTCCTGGTCCTGATTAGGAATTTTGGCTCTCTGATTGGCCTTCCTCTCTCTAATTTTGCTGAGCTCAGGGGGTTCTGCAGCATCTAGCCCACTCAAGATTGTCCAGGAGAGCTCATTCACAACTTTCCCCACCCAGCAGAGAGTTTCTCTTTAAAACAAAACATATCAGAGTCCTCCCGGCTAGTGAGAAGTAGGAGAAAATATTCAAAGACGGGAGTCCATGAACGTCACCAAGAACCTAAAACCATCTGTGTTCCATGTAGTGTATAGTCTTCTCAGGATCATTTGGTAACCAATGCCTCCCTTTCAGAAAGAGAGTTAAAAGAGGGAAGCAGAACCTCTGTTCTCTGCTGCTCCCATGGGCTGTCTCCCCGGGTGTGGTTCTGAAGGCTGGGACAGCTCCTCCGGGTTTCTGTGACCTTCACACTGCTTCTTATTCGGTTGTATGTCTCTTCCCAAGATTCGGGAAGTCAAAGTCACCTGGATTGAGACAAGTAGCACCCCACTTTCTAATTTGTGATTCAATGGCATTTGCAGGCCTGTTTCTGTGTTTGGTGGATGGTCCAGCCAGCAGATGTCTGGCCCGCAGCAATGTTGAGGGCAGGGCAAGTGTCCTGTGAGGTTACAGTCTGTGACGATAAGAACTTCGAGCCAATAGCAGGTGTCTCAAAGTTGGCCCACAGACACCTGGATTCAGATCCAGGTCCCTGACCTGCCTGTGGCCCCAGCAGCAACTGGCCAGGTATGTTTTCTCTCCTAGTTACTGCTGTTGGCCTCTGGCTCCTCACATATGTCCAGACCCTGGGCCTGCGGGCTGCCTGTTTGTCCATTCAAGGTTGTGTTCTCAATGGTAACATTTAAAAATCTATTTAATGTACCTTTTAAATTTTTTTAGAGGGAGGGGGAAATTGCAGAGAGAGAGAGAGAGAGAAAATTCTAAGCAGGTTGCATGCCCAGCGTGGAGCCCAACATGGGGCTCCATCTCCAGACCTTGAGATCATGACCTGATCCGAAATCAAGAGTCGGATGCTTAAAGGACTGAGCCACCAAGGTGCCCTATTTTATGTACTTTTCTATGTAAAATAATGTGACCACATCCTACAATGTTTTGGAAAATAGAGGCAGGATTGACCTAATCACTCCAAATCTCAGTGCCATGTATAAATATCATCATCGCTTATTCTAGGAATTTTGCTTGTAATTGTCCTTACATTAAAGAATTATTTTTATGCCCTTGAGTTTATTTAATATTAGATTATGTTTTCTATGTTGCTCTATAGTTGTGTTGGCCTCCACTTTTAATTATTTCATAATATTCCATAGAACTCTATCATTATTTACTTAGCTTTTCTAGTGAATAATGAGAGATACAGCTATGATGAACAGCATATGTGTAGTTAATTTTTTTCCTATTAGGGTTATATATTAAAAGTGGTACAAATATTTGTATCCACTTTAGCAAATATTGGCAAATTGCTTTGCAAGAAGATTGTACCAATTACAATGCTATCAGGAAATATAAATATACAAAGCTCATAGCCAGCTCTGAGTTTGTTTATGAATTAATTTATTTACTAAGTGAGTTTAGGGAAGGAAAAATGGTGCATCCAGTGTCTGTAACATTTGAAAGCCCTTCCCAGCATGACATCTGGAAAGTCTGAAGTGGAATCAGACAGTAGACTTCATTAATATAGTCGCTGTGCTAAGCTGCTTCTCTCATGGTGGGGGGAGTACCTGCCATTGACCAACCGCGCATTCTCCTCTGTGCCTATTCAGCTGTCCATCTATCATTCCCACCTACCTTCCTAGATCTGTCATACTTTGCAAAACAAATATATACAGCATAAGATATATATCTACATATATTATACAGACATATTATATATATATATATATAATATATATAGCATAACAAAACAATGCACATTACACATAAGCGTGCTGATGAAATGGGAAAATAAAGTTGGGAGGGTCAGGAGGAGTTAGCGCCTTCATGGTCTGCAGACCTCCGGAGATGAGTGCAGAGCTGGTGCCAAGTTCCTAGTGGCCAAAGAGAAGAGACAACCACAGCTGGATACAGCAGGTGCAGTGTCCATGACGCAAAGGGAAGCCTTCTGCTTAGGGAAAGTACAGTGATGCTCGGTACAAATAAGGAGAGGCTTTCTCTGTGGTGGCAGTGATGAGGCAGCCATGTTCCATGCTAGGCCAGAACCATTGGCCCATGCAGAGCAGCTCTTGGAGACTGCTTCTTGTGAGGCCCTACTATATGCCCTAATGGCTCAACCCAATCTCAGGTCACTAACACAGTGCCTTTCAGGATCTTTTACAGAGGAGGACATAAAATGAAGACAGAACCAGGTGGGGGCTCTCAGCTGGTTTGGCTCAATCTAGAAATCTTTTTGAATATTGGAGAAATGGATAAATATGAGTCTCTAAATTCTCCATAAACTTTGCTTTTCCCAGCCACATTTTGATCGAGTTCAAGAGGTAGTGAGGTTATGACAGGGGGATTGTATAAGCCCATATTGGAGTAAGTCCCTATGATGGTCCTTGTAAGGAAGAAAGGTGCCTGTCTCTGTTCACAGGTGAATCAAGGGAGAAAGCATGGGTAGCATTAAGGTTCTTCTGAAAGGAAGTGAGAACAGATGGGGATAAGGACTTCGGTGAAAGCATTAGCTTGTCCAGGAGTGGTCCCCAGGCCAGCAGCATCAGGATCACTGGGAACTTGTTAGAAATGAAGATTCAGAGTCAGAAATCCTGCAAGTGAGTCCAACACTCTGTTTTACTAAGGCCTCCATGATTCTGGAGCTGGCTAAGTTTGAGAACCACCAGCCTTGGTACTGAGGAAGGACTGATTAACTTGGAATGTGGTGAGCTGGTGGAAATGACAGAACAGGGAACGTGGAGACCTGCCCTCCATGTTCCATGCTCGCTCTGATGGGAATCCACGGTGTAACCTTGAGTGAGTTGATGCCACTGGCTCACGAAAATGGCACCACCAACCGTTGCGCTGTTACTGCATGTTGTGACGAGAAATGAGAAAAGCCTTTGAAGACTGTACAATATTATCTAGATATGATTTATGTTTAAAGTAAGTGTTTAAACCCATTTAGAATCAAGCTGACAGAAACACATTTCATTTCTTTTGGAAGGACTCTGTACTCAGAAACATTCAATAAATATTTACAAACAGAATGAGTGGATGAAGTGACTAAGTCAACAGAAGTGTGAGAAGCTGGATGCCACATCATGGCATGAGGTTCCCCCCGATGCTGCAGGTGGGTGACAGGTGTTGGTGACAGCTGAACCTGGAGAGGCAGCAAGGAAAGCATGTGGTGCGTGGAGGGCTGTGGCCTGCAGAAGCAGTGGGCCAGGCTGCCATTCCCTGAGAGAGAGTGCTGGAAGGTGAACAAAGCTGACGGAGAAGGGGATGTTGCCTTCAATCTTGGAAATGCTGGTTTGGGAGCTCCTAGGGGAAGCATCAGGACAGTGGTCAGATCTCCAAATCCAGAGCTGAGGGCAGGAGCCTGGATGGAGGTACACATCTGTGTGTCATATGATTGTGGGTGACACATGACACCATGTGGCTAGATGGCATCCCTCATGATAAGAAGAGGAAGCACAAGGAGCTGCCTTTGAGCAGGGCCACACTGACTCGGGGCAGAGGAAGCTGAGCAGGGACAACAGGAAGAAGACAGTGGATAGAGGGGAAGATGGAAGGCCAAGGCCATTTGGCAGTCTTTGAGAGCAACTGTGGTTTCAATATCATCCTCTCCAAGGTACCCACCCTGATCACTCTGCTGACCATCACAAGCCACATGCCGCCGTCTACACTCCTGGCCCCCTGACCCTGCTCCGTACCTTCTCCCTCCTGCTGCGCCTGCTACACCCGTGGCTTGCTTTGGTACTACTCTGTTGTCGCTAGGATGCAAATTCCATGAGGTTGGAGGACTTTATCTTTTTAAATCCATACATTCTAGAAGCGCTGGGGCACAGCAGGTGCCGGGTGAAGGAAAGAAGGTGAGGCCACAGCCAAACTGGAATGGGTCTCGCAGTGAGTAGGGAATGAGGAGACAGAGACTGAGACAGGGAAAGGATAGATACCCTGTGAGAGGTTCGACTGTGGGGAACAGGAAAACTGAGAGAGGTAAATGGAGGGTTTGGGAGTGCTTGAAGGAGGGGTTCTGGTTGCAATTTGTTTAGGGCTAGATGTGAGATTGTTCCAGAGTCAGTGAATTGGAAGGATCCAGTTGAGAGGAAGAAGTATGAGTTAGGAGAGAGAAAGAATAGTTGTCAAGGTATTGTTTCTGAGAAGATGTAGGGGAGGGGATTTGAAACTGGAGGGGAGGCCTGTGGAGGCAGAGGGTGAATCCACAGATGGACACAGAGGCTGGAAAGCCCACGGTATAGACAAGGAAGGTAGTGTTTCCTTCCAGGGGCTTCTGTGTTCTTGCCGAGCAGGGGAAGACGGCTGCACTCCAGACCAAGGAAGGAGAGGGTGTTCAGAGGACTGAGGCATCTGATCTGCACTGTCACTGAGAGGAAAGTAACCACCTGCTGGGTCAGGGCCCTGTGAGCTCAGGCTTTTCACAGAAGTGGCCTGTCCATAAGCCCCGAAGACTCAGGATTTTGCAGAAGATAAAGAGGCAATAGCTTTGGGGCATGATCTTCACATGACAGAAAGATGTTCAGGGGACTGTAGTACACATGCGTCATGCATGATATACCATGATACCTCACAGCACACAGCCGTGTCGTCTCTCTCCCATACTGTGCTTCCTGGCTACCAGCCACATGCTTTCTGACCTAGCAAGGCCCTCCCTGGACATGCCCCAAATCTGCCAAGCTTGGTGCCCATGGATCCTTCCAATTTCCTTCCTCTTGCTCTCTGTGTCTGTGGCTTCGACCGACAGTGCTCCCCAAGGTCTTGCCCCTACCCCTCCCTCCTAGTCACGTGGAGTGTGAGCACCTGGACCGGTGACCAGACCCACCAGGCCTGCTTTGCCCCCAGTTGGTCTGGTAGGGAGTTACTTCCATCCATGAAAGATTAATTTTGAAAATTAAGAATTTTAGTGAGCTATTTTGAAGAAACATAAGGGAGGTGGAAGCTGGGGAGGAAATAAGAATCGGGGATCTTGTGTGGGGTGATGAAGTGAGGCTCAGGAACAGTACAGGCCTTACCAGTGTGAAGGATGATATCTTCAGTAGGATTGTGTCTCCCCAAAAAGATGTGTTAGAGGCCTAACCCACCTCAGAATGTGACCTTATGTGGAAATAGAATTCTTACAGAAGTAATCTATTAAAATAAGGTCACGAGGGTGGGTCCTAATCCGAGAGGACTGGTATCTTTATAAGAAGAGGAGACCTGTAAGTAAGTAAGTAGGTAAGCTCAAGACCATGTGAAGACACAGAAAAAGACCACCCTCTACAAGAGACCTTTTCTTCACAGCCTCAGGAGAAACCCACCCTGCCCACATCTTGATTCTAGATGCTTAGCTTCCTGAAGTGTAAGAAAAAAAACTTCTGTTGCTTAAGCCCCAGTCTGTGGTACTTCGTTACCATGATCCTAGCAAATATGGCTGCAGAGAGGGCCATCAGGGATGACCCCAGGACTAACAAAAATGCTGACTCCCCCTCTTTTCTCAGGGAATACCTTGACAGAGTTGAATTATATTAGCAGAATTCCAATATTGTGCTCTGTCCTGGACAACACTAATAGGACTCTCTTCCTCTCTTCTTTAGTTAGTTTGGAAATGAATCTTTCTGATCCCCAAATACAAGAGTTCAAACTGGCAATGGTGGGCTGAGAGTGGACGGTAAGTTAGGGCTGAACTGACCACATTGATCAAGGTGCTGCGGTTTCTGGCCAGACAGGGCTGAGAGGGCCTGATGTGGCTCATGGCCCACGTGCCTGAGATGTGAGAAGGAAGTCTGCTCTGAAGTCAGAGAGCTGGTTCTTGGTTCTGCAGGATAGGACTCTGGAAGAGGAAACACCTCCAAGGATCTGGAAGGTTCGACATTATAAGGAATTACCTTGTCTGTGAGAAACCAGAGCAGTGCCAGTCCTGATATTTAAAATGCCTTCTGTTGAGATGGAAGGTGAATAGATGGTCACGATGAACCTATGACAGTGAGAGCAGACAGCTCTGCTCAATACGGGACAAAGGTCAGGTCCTGGCATATGTATCATCTCACTTAATACTTGTCAATGGCCCTCTGAGTTAAGGAAGTTGTCTTTGTATTAAAAGTTGGGCCAGAGGACCAGGGAACTGAGGTCTCACAGACACAACACAGTGCAGACATGTTTGGAACACAAGCTTCTCTGGCTCTAAACCTGCATTTGTAGGTCAGATGGACCCTGTCATTGGTGGAGGGAACCACACGTGGGAGAGCCACTGAGAGGAAGACACTGTGGCTAAGGTTTGCATCTGAGGCCAGGAGGCAAGAATGAGGGCTTCTCTGAGCAATGAGGGTCACTGTTATCATACACAAAGGATGGGTCCAGAGAAGCATGTGTGTGTGTGCGCCTGCATACTTGTGTGTGTGTGTGTGTGTGTGTGTTTGGGGGAGGTGTCAAGTAGGAAGGTAGAAGCAGGATCCTACACAAGAAAACTGGACGGCTGTAAGGCTGGATGCTAAGAGAAATATGAGAATGGCAGCTGGCTGAGAGGCATGGAGACGGTGCAATTGCAGAAGTCCAGATCCTTCCAGATCCTTGGAATGTTTCCTCTTCCAAAATCATGTCCTGCAGAACCAAGGACCAGCTCTCTGCCTTCAGAGCAGACTTCTGAGACTTCCTACGAGGAGAGGCTGTGAGGTGGGTGACCCTCTAGAATGGGGTGGGCAATATTGAACCTTTTGTAATCCGAGGCTCTAATCCATGTTAAGGATGTCAAAACAACCTTTCCCTTTTTGTTGTTCTTGACATGTTGCATAAGAATTTCAAGGAAAGTATAGGACTGTTGTTGGAGGTTAAGAGGGTGATTTCGCTGGATGAAGGACAGAAAGCAGAACTCCTCACCTCCTGTAATGCTCTTCCTTTTTGTCAGGAGACATTAGAGACATTAGACCAGAAAGAACTGGAGGGATTAAGCTGAAGTTCATGCTGGTGGAACTTTTGTTTGGGGGCCCAGTTCTGTCCTACTCAAAAGTTCATCACTGGGCCCAGGGGTCCTTGGAGTCCACTTGGAGTCCACGGTCACCCTGTTCCTGCTCTCTGGATGTGGAGGAAGGCAGTGTTCTCTGTCACCCTGTCCCAGACAACCCCAAGCTACATTCCACGCTGGATCATGGGGCACTGGGGATATGGGGGCCTTTCATAAAGTACTGGATAACCAGTAATTACCACAAAGTACCGGCTTTTCTCTAAACAGCTCTTTTACTGTGAAAAGAACCAGGTGCCCAACGCTCTTTTGTACTGCACACAGTTAGGCATTCCTAGAAGTCTCTTAATTTGACTAATTGATTTTTTTCTGGAAGTATAGTGGACCTGTTCAGCCTTACCTGAATTCTCTCTTCAACCTTGTGGGCTTCTTATCAGCTCCTTGTGGAGACCAAGTCTTCCATTGGCTGACCTTACAGTAGACTGGTTGGATGCCCCCTTCTCAGATACTCCTTACCTCACCCCACCCCCACCCCAGCTTCTGTAATGCTAGAGGTTCACTCATTCATTCACTGATTCAATCACAAATGTTCATGGGGGAATTCACTGTGTTCTGGTGCTCCAGTATTTTGTGCTTGAAAACCCTACAGTAGAAGATGCGTTCCTTTTTTAATCAAGGAAACTGAGTCTCTGTTTTGTGCTAACTAACTTCTATGTAAGCCATCATTTATCTTCTCTGAATGATGGAATGGTGAGAAGCTCGTTCCAGGGTTATCATAGGAAAAATAAGTAAGAAGATGACTGGGTGACTCAATCAGTTAAGCAACTGCCTTTGGCTCAGGTCTTAATCCCAGGATCCTGGGATTGAGTCCCACATTGGGCTCCTTGCTCAGTGGAGAGCCTGCTTCTCCCTCTGCCTGCTGCTCCTCCTACCTGTGCTCTCTGTCTGTCTCTCTTCTGACAAATAAATAAATAAAATCTTTAAAAGAAAAAGAAGTAGGACATAAGAAAATTCATGGAGAATTTACAAAGATGAAATCAACTGTACAAATAGAGGTTTAAGCTACTAATGCAAATATATTTTTCAGGATAAAAAAATAATACTATGGAAGGAAACATGTCTGTTAAGAGCCCCAGAAAGTGGAGATGGGACAATGATGAGCTCTTTTGCATGAACCAGGTTGAAGTTACGCATTGAGCCTGGACCAGATAGGGCAGGCTGCTGAAATCATGACGTGTCTTCACTTTCTACTGAACTTAAATCTGCTCCGTGAGGTGAAATGATTGTTCTCTGATAATTTGAATGGAAAAAGAAACATTATTTATTTGTAAAAATCAACTTGTGAAAGAAATATGAGGGGGAACTCTTAACCAGTTATTTACGTTGGCCTTCAATTACTGGATGGGGACTCCATAGCAACTCCTACCTAGGGAGTGAGACCCAGCATCAGAAACGTCACATTTACCAACTTCCCAATTTTCCTAAGGTCCTGGCTCCTGTGCGCACATTCTTTCTAACGCTCCCAGGCACCACATCAGGCTGGTTTCACAAGGACAGTTACAAATTTCACCCATCAAGGAGAGTTAGATGCAGGCAAATTATTGTGCCCAATTCAAAGGTTACGAAAGAATCTTTCAGATTTCGGTGACTTCCATCTCTTTTAAATAAGTTGAACATATCCTTTGGTTCTAAGGAAAGCAGCTTGTAAAATGTTTGGGAGCTCTGGGGACATCAAACAGCTCTTGGAGGAGTGCATTTTAATGGTTTACTTGTAAAAGAATCAGTAAAAGAAAAGCAAAACCACATGGTTTAAATTCCTCTCAATAATACGAGGTATTTTTGTAGGCGTCTTTTCTTTTTCCTGAGGGTTTCAACACATCTTTGAGTGCTTATCCCACAAATCCTCAAAGTAACCCTCAGTGAGACTGACATAGCCAAAGAGATGGCTGAACTGTAACATTGTCTTTGTTTGGGCCTGGGGCTCGGGGCCCAGGACCTAGCAGACCCTGGGCTCATCAAGAAATGGGGTGGGGAGAAGGGACAGGAAAGTCTGTGGAGAAGTGAGCAATGAGGGTGCAGAGGCAGCTAATTTAGAGGTTCAAGGCTCACAAGCTTACAGATTCCAAGCAGGTGACATGAAGCCTTGAACTCAATCTTGAGACTTAAAAATGGAGGGTTGCATGGGGCGAGCAGCTTGAAGACTATAGAGCTCTTGTTCAACAGACATTCACGTTCAACCAAAACAACATGCTGGCAAGAGACAGCAGGTCTGTGGGCAGTTGCCGCCGCCAGCCGCCTACCTGCTTTGGACTCACTTCCTTGGCTGTGGATTAGAGCAAGACAGGGAGAGCGACTTCCCAAAAGGTAACAGGTGGAAAGTGCTTGTAACTCATACAACTCCTGGGTCCCTTGCCTCATGTTTCGTCTAAGTGCAGACTGGCAGGAGCCTGCAGAACACGGGTAAGGAGAGACCTGGGTCAAGGTCACATGACATTGGACCAATGACATCACCTTATTTTTGTGAGATTTCTCCACTGTAATAAGGGGCATTAGGCACCACTGCAATGACTTATGAGGATGGACTATGAAGATGGCACAAATTGTGATTCTAACAATCGATTTTTGCTCCCAGACGTGACTTTCAGAAATGGTCATTGAGTGTCTGCTGCGTGGCCTGCCCTGGGGATGTGGTGGTGAGTAAACGCAGACGCTGTTTCTTCCCTCCAAAACATGGCGCGAAGTCCAGCGGCAAGGACTGATGTTATTGGAGTGACTCCACAAGCAGGCATGGCCAGAGAGAGTGAGGCTGTGTGTGGAACATTCGGAGGCTTGGACTCATGGCGAATGCAGACAGGAAGGATGGGGGTGAGGTCACAGGGAAATAAGGATGTGATAGGAGCTGCACTAATTTCTGATCCCATGACTTTGACCCAGGGGCATCTGCAGGATGCTTGGAGCTGCCCCGCTTCTGTTCTTAGCTCCTTAATCCTGTTCTGCCCACCCACCCACTGCTCTGGTCACAGGGTCCCACCCCATTTCATAGCACTCCTGGAGACTCATGTCAGATCCCTCCCCTCTGGCTCTGCTGTGAGTCCTTGTCCACATTTCCCTCCCTGGCTGCACCTGCCACTGCGTAGTCTCAGCCTGTGCCTTGTCTGTCCCAGTCCTTGTGGCTAAGACCACATGCCAGCATCTCCTGTGATTCTGTCCCCTCCCTTCTCCTCACCAGGAAATGATACCCAAAAGCATTATACTAATTTAGGCAAGGACCTTGTTTGCATGCAACAGAAACTGACTTTGGCTGATCTTATCAAGGAAAGGGATTTGTTGGAAGGCTGTTGAGCAATTCAGAAGACCCCAGAAAGGCCATGGAACAGTATTTAGATAATGGTCAGGCACAAGAGAAGCTGAGCCGTAGGCAGGATGCCTGCCTAAATCATAGCCAGAGCTGGTCTAGGGTGACCCCTGGGGCCACCCCTGCCCCACCCAGAGGCCCCCCCATGCCCTGCGGTTTCAGCAGCGCTGACCATGCTTCAAGCGGCCTAACTCTCTGCTGATGCCCCGCAGGCCTCAGGCTTTTGGCACCAGGTCAGGTCAGCATGGCTTGCTTGCCAAGCCCATGGGAAGGCATCAGAAGTTTCTACTTTCAGAATAGGAAGCAGATGCTGCAAGATTGACTGAATCATAGCTCCAAAAGCATGGAGAAGAGACAACTCAGGCCAGATTTTGAGTTAATCTAGAGATTGACTAA
Source organism: Mustela nigripes (assembly GCF_022355385.1). Classification (NCBI taxonomy): domain Eukaryota; kingdom Metazoa; phylum Chordata; class Mammalia; order Carnivora; family Mustelidae; genus Mustela; species Mustela nigripes. Next base: position 153,746,013 of record NC_081560.1, read on the forward strand.
GTGACGAAGAGTGAGCCTGAGGGGGGAGGAGAATGATGCCCAGCTTCCAGCTTGGATCATGGAGTGACGCTGGTAGCCCTTGCTGAGATGGACAGAAGGAGACCAGGGTCAAGGTAGTTGTGGGCAAAATAGACCTGAGATACTTGAGGGATAAGAAGATTGTGGAATTTACAGCACACTTGGCACATCATAGATGTTCAGTAAATACTTGCCAAATAAATATATTGACCCAGAGGCCATAGAGAAGATGGGGACTATAGCTAATGAATAGTCAGGGGCTTATTCAGGAGAGAGACAAAAGAGGTTTCCTCTCTGCCATTCCCACCTGCCTGCTCTCTCTCTCAGGCAACTTGTTCAACAGAGTTCATGCTAAGGTCTCCTACAATCCCCTTTGGAAGCCCTGGACTCCTCTCAAGAGCTCCCTGGGGTCATGGCTTGGCTTTTAGCCCCAAGTTTTGCAGTTCCTCTGTGGTTAACAAGGTCCTGGGGTCTCCATTCTTTTTCCTTCCCCTGTTGAAATTTTTGGTCACCACTTTCCTGCTACCCTGCCTGTTGCTGCTTGCCGAATTTTCCATGGGGTTCCACCAATGCCATAAAAGAGAAAGCTCATGTAGGCTTTTGGGAGAGAGCAGGTTGGGTACGCACTAAATTTCTTTGAAGTTTCAGCTCTATTTTAAAAAATCATGTGAATATGTTTTATATTCTACTCTGTAAAATATTTGTTTTAATATAAAAGGCCAAGATTTTAGTTTTAGTTTTTGTTTTTGTTTTTTAAACCACTGAAGAACATGGACATTCCTGAGTCATGTATGTTCTGTGGCTTCAAACATGACGGTGTGGCTCCAGCCCTGCTGCACCATGAGAGAAGGCAGCTTAACTTCCCTGTGACCCACAGAGAGGACGGTTCCTAAGTCCCCTATATTCATCTTCTGTGATGCTTCTTGCCCAGGACGTGCCAAGTAGACCAATGTTTATGGGCCTGTTGCATCTAGACCGGGCCGAAGAGGCAGAGCTATGTGGCCACAAACGTCATGATTTGAAGGGATCTTAGTTGTTTCCTAACCTCAGGAATGGAAGACACATGCACCTTGGATCTCCTGTGCCTGAAGCAGATGAGCTCTGTCACTGTCACAGACCCACCTTCCAGCCTTCCATCTCTGAATGGGCACAGGATTCTGGGAAGTGAGGGCCATGTGCACAGAATTGGCATGGAGATGAAAACCTACTTGTTAACCCCCAGATGGTCAAACCCTCACCATTTTAGTAGGAGGGATACAGCGGCCAAGGGAAGCTGGGATTTCCACAGGCTTCTTGCAGCAGCATCTGCACCGGAGCCTGGTCTCCCGATGTCCAATTTCGTCCAGTCTGAACTGTCCACATCAAGGGAGGGGCATGACTTGGGGCAGGGATCAGCCTTCCCTCCCTGTCACCCCTCTTAAATGACTCTAACATGGTCCTCTATTTAGAATTCAAGGTGAAATTATTAAAGTTTCTTGCTGAAATGCCCAACACATGAAAGAAACAACCATAAATTGCCTAATGAACCAAAAGAAGAAAATTCTGTTCATTAAGGGAGATGAGATGGGACTTCATGCTACTTTATAATAACTGATAATGTTCATTGGGACCCTATCCTTCTTCATCACAAATGAAATCTAGAACAAGTTCCCATAGCTGAGACTCAGGGAGGCAACAGGGAATAGTGGAAGGAACATTGGCTTTAGAGAAAGTCATATCCGGTTGCATCCCTGCTCCAGCACCGACAAGCTGAGTGACCTTGGACAAGTTACATAACCTCTCTAAACTCAGTATGTGATCATTAAATGAAATAGTATGTAAAATGCCTGGGACCATAAGGACATCTGACTAAGAAGAGTCTGTGGCTGTCTCATTCCTTTTTCAAGAGAATCAGTTTTTCTGGAACACTGAGGCTTGGGTCTAAACACACCTGTGCATTCTAGATCACTTAGAGGGCTCTCCTGGGCACTCAGGAACTACAATAAAGAGTCTACACATGCTAGAGATGCTGGTATAAGACAAAATGAGCTGTTTATTGTTTAATTTAAATAAGTTAGTGAGAGGAAAATGATATGAAACAAATGAGCAAAGAATGTGGTAAATGAAGAGGTCAGCTTGGAAAGAAAGGCAGAATGTAATGCCGCTGAGGGGACGGCTGGGCACTCACCATGGACTCCAGCAGTTGGCTCCCATCTCTGGGAAGCTCAGCAGCTGCTTCTTGCAGAGCCCACCCAGGGCTCCAGGCTCTGCTAAGATGACTAGCCATCTCTCGATCTTTTGAATATCTACAGTGAGGGGCAACACGAAGGGGACAGGAAAGCAGCCTCAGGGACCAGATTATGCGGCCAAAGGTGAAATGATGGCTTGGACGGCACTTGGGGGCTACCTCCCCTGGCCAGAGAGCCACTTGCCAGGGTGTCAGAAATGAACAGGAGCATCTCTCGGGAAGCATACTATTTTATGCGGCCCATATTTTCTTTGCTTGGTTTAAAAAATTCACAGTGAAAATGCTAGTCCCGTCTGTGGAACGAAGCAAAAAGAGAAAGGCTCTGCTATCAAAAGCACAATAAAGAAAAAAAAAAAGAAAGCGGTATCCCATTTTCAGTGGACAGAAGTGATGGGGTACAGGCAGGTTCCAAGGAGATGCAGGCAGGCAATTCCCGATAAGTGTCTTCAGCAAGACCTCTCTTTTTTCTGGAGCTCATCTTCCTTGACCGTTAGGGGCACGGAGTTCGGATTTTAAACAAGAGATGGTTCCCTTATAGTTTCTCTCCTGCATTTGCTATGGCTATTTGTGTGTCTATATATACATTTAAATGTGCATGTGTTTCAGCTCATCATTTTTTTCTGTTGTTTTATCCAGAAGTATTCACCAGAGACTAGCCAAGGAGCTGTGGGCCAAGGTTTTGTCACTGTGATATCACGGTAGCAAAGTATCTGCAAACAAGTCACACATTTAACATTAAGAAATTTTGCATGAATAATGGCCATCACATCGTTTTGATGAACTATTATGTATCAACTAAAAGAAGAAATTCAGGTACATATACCCATATGTGTATCTATATCCTCATCTCTACTTACGTGTTTGTTTATATTTATTTCCAATCCATCTAAATCTAGAAAAAAACCCAGAAAATACACACCAGTGTTATCTCAATATTGGCACTATAGTGGTGATTTTTATTTTTGTATTTCTCATTTATTTTCCAAATTTTCAACAATGAGTACATTCAAAATGAAAATAACTTATTTTTCTAACAATACATGTAATAAATACTCTGAAGTCTCAAATAGTTGAAACACTCAAAGTGAAATCACTTGCAATTTCAGGACATACGTTATTAGGATTTTGTTCTCTTCCCGGTTTGCTTTCATCGTCCTTATATGTATATGAATGAGATGTACTTATAAATGCAAACCCATACAGATAACCTATATATGAGGAGTTCAGTATTTGCAGGATTTTTCAATTGCTTGTATCTCATTTGTTGAAGAATCACAGATATCATTCTCTTAATAAATGTTGATTGTACTCATTGTTGTAATGAGCTGGTTAGCATTGCTTCCTCTGCGATGCTTTCTTCACATGCATTTGCCCAAGCTTCTAGTAGAATAATATGTTAAAAGAAGTGGAGATTTTAAGGCCTTTTAATGGATTTTTCAGGTTTCTTTCCAGAAAGATTATACTAACTTATACTCCCTCTATCAGGGTTTAGCGTTGTCTCAATATGCCTTCATTCTCATTTTTGTTAATTTAACCTTTGAAAATATTGTCTTTCTGGTCTTAATTGGCACTCACACGAAACTTTCAGTCCAAAGCCGGGCATGAAGGAACAGTGGAGGCTCTTCTGAAAAGGGAAAACGTTACTAATTCAAATGATAAGCATTTCAAGCTTTCATGTGTGTACACGATTCACTTCCAAATGTCAACCACAAAAAGTAGATTGCTGAAATACCTTAGCTTGAGAGTAGATAAGAAACAGATTTTCTGGTGTCATCCAATTCCAGGGGAGACTCATGCTTTATCTCTCATCTCCTTATTTATGGCACTTTTTTTTTTTTCTTTTTGCCAGTTGGAAATGAGCTACGAATATTCAATTAGAATAAATTTTGGCACTATTTTTGTCTTTTCCTTATGCATGCCCCAAGTATTTACTTCTGACTACAGACTTACTTTGTAAACATCTCTCTTATCTTTGTATCTTTGATTTTGCAATTACAACTGGAAATAGTTTGGGTTTTTTTCCTTTTACAGAAATGCACAAAGAAAGTCAAACGTAATGGATGCCAAAGGGATAGATAGATAACTTGTGCCCCGGTGGTGTGTATGTGTCTGAGTGTATACTTGGGGTGGAGACGCAGGGAAGGGCAAGGACGAACAGGAAATCTGGGACGTTTACCAAACCCTCTGAAATGGCTTCCCATTGTGGGCACTTAGATTTGCAAGGTGCCTTGCAAGGTGCCCTGGGAGCTGACGGCTGCTTATAACATTCCTTGGGGGTTGGGAGAGTTATTCTTCTAAAGTTAGAGCTTGGGAGAGTCAGGGACCTGCACCCAGAGCCCTCAGTCGGAGGTGGGAGGGACCTGGATTGCCCCATCTTCTGACTTCCGGCCCCTTTTCTCGCCCTTCCAACCTGCTACCTTGCCCTTCACTGGTCCCAATTCCTCTTCCTCCCATGTTCCATACCTGAGACACTAAGGAATTTGGAAGTACACACCAGGAAAGGTGGGTCTGGCCCTTTCCCATATCTTACTCTGGTGCCTCCCTATGATTTGTGCCTCTGGATCCGTGAAACTGTTGGACCATAGCCATTCTGGTCCTAATTCCCCTGCCTCTCTCACCTGCGAGGAGCCCACCAGAGCACAGAAGTTACTATGCATAGGTGTTCTGGGTGGGCAATATCTCTTCCCCGATGTTGAGCTTACCTGCCTATGTGCAGGATCTGGTTTTCTTTGTCTCCTTGCAGCAAGCCTCCCACCAAGCTCCCCACTGTGGCAGATTAATGAGATCTTGTCATGGAAAGACTACTCAAAGGCCCAGGAACACCAGTCCCAGACAGGCTTGCAGACCCTACATATAATCTGCTCTTTGGAGACAGTTTTGGCGGAAGATGTCAGTCACGTAATCACCCTTTTTTGTGGTCCAGCTCAGTTGAGTAGTGTCTGTTCAAGGATTGTCCAGCTTTGCCTCTAGGCCAAAGAGCTCCTCGTTTTCATCTCAGCATCCCAGTTGGGCACCATAAGTAAGAAATCACTTGACTAAGCAGCAAAAGTTAGAATGTTCTCAGTGGCCTTGACGTCTACCCAGAAATCTTATCTCTGATGAAATAGCTCCTCAGGTAAACTCCAAATTCTTCTTTTGCTGGGGGAGTCATGAGTAGAGTAGCTTTTGTTTAACGGAAAACAGCTCAGGCACACTTTGGTCTGTTTGCATTGGGCATGTCAAAGTATCCTCATCTCAGGAGACCTTAGAGAAGGTTGTTACTTCAGATCCTTCAGAGACTTGGGCCCTGGAACAAACTTGTGCTGAAATCCAATCTTCCTGTTTGTCACCCTCGTTGCCTGTTTCTCTGCCTCAAACCTGTTCAAAGTTTCCTTTGCCTTGTGGGTCTTTTCAGTACACATCCTATGCGGAACCTTATACCATCTGGTCCCTTCTAAAGTTACCCAATATGCTCAAGATTCTCCTCAGGACACCATATCTTCCTTCCTCCTTTTTGTGGCCCTCACTTTATCCACTGTCCACCAAGAGTGGCGTCTTTGGAGGTCCACCTAGGACCATCTCTGTAAATAGATAGGTCTAGATAACATAAAGCTGTAGGGATATGAGTGAATCCCAACCATGCAGAGGCCATCTCTGTGTGTTCAGGTGTAACTAAAACAAAGGCACTGCAGTTGTTTATTTCAGAATGTAATTATCCCACTTTCCATTCTCATAAATTCCTTATGATACATCATTGGGTGATGTGGTAGACAGAATAATGCCCCCACAAATGCCCATGTCCTAATCCTTGGAAACTGAAACCATGTTAGCTTCATGGCAAAAAGGAACTTTGCAGATGTGATTAGGGATTGTGAGATGGGGAGATTATTTGGATTACCCAGGTAGGCCCAGTGTTATCACATGGGTTGTAAAATGGAGAATCTCCTGGCTGTGGTCACAGAAAGAGATGTGATGATGAGAGCAAGGTCAGGGGATCAGGGTCAAAGGTGAAATCTTACAGGCTTTGAAGATGGAGGAAGGAGCCATCAACCAAGGATATCCTGTAGAAACTGGAAACTGGATCCAAGAAAGGAAGGAGATCTTTCCCTAGAGCCTCCAGAAGGAATGCAGCCCTATTGATACCTTGATTTTAGCCCAGGGAGACCCATTTCAGGCTTCCAATCTGCAGAATAGAAGATAATAAATTTGTGGTGTTTGAAGCCACTGAGGCTGGTGATTGGTGACAGCGGCCAGGAAACCTCACATGGGTGAGATGAAACCAGGTATCATCCTGTAGGTTCAGGCTGGTGTCTCACGTGCTCTGTTTACTAAGGGTTTAGTACAAACTGTCTGCTTGCTGCAGAGTCAAGCTTCTTCTGATCTATTTCCTTTTTGGGTTTCAACATTCATAGCATGAAGTTATGTTTCAGTTTTCTTTCTCCCCGAGGCAGCTTGGTGGCTTTTTTGGAATGGGGCTTATCTCCAATGAAGAGACACCCTTTCTTGCTTTTCTCAGCCAGTTAGGCAACAGCAAAATAATATGGGTTATATTAAAATTGCTTCTTAATAAATTCTCTCCAGGATCTGAAAGCTTTTTTTATTTTGAAGAACAGAACAAGAAAGGAATATAAATCCAGAATCATAAGCCAAGGAGCTAGTTAAGTTAGCATTGCTCCAGAGATATATTACCAAATATTGAAAAAATTCACACTGCTATCAACCTTGTGCACCATTTTCTCTGGGACCTTAGTTTTTGCTGCCCTCAAGGCTGACTGGGCTTCTGGAAAAGCACCCAGAGTTCCTCAGAGTGAAAGCCAAATATACTACCTAACTTGCCATTTAGACACACTGTCTCACATATTGCCCTTCACAGGAGAAAATATGATTGTTTTCCTAAGGCATTATTTGTAATGGGTGGACAGAAAATTAGAAATTTTGTGTACACAGATTCCCTGCAGAGCCTCTCCAGAAGGGAAAGTTGCATTCCATGCATGGAAGTAAATCAGCCTTCCAGAGGACATGGGTGTTAGGAAGATCTCTGGTTGCTAGATGTGATTTGTGCTATCTGACAGGGTTCTTATTTGAATATCTCCTATCAATTTGCAGTTCACAGGGACCTACTTTGTAGACAAAGTTGGTAGATTTCATTGCCGATGAAACCAATGACCAGCAAAGCATCCACAAACCGCTGTCACCGCGTAGGTATTTGTATTTGCTGACAGCAGGTGCCTGAGCACTCAAATCTCTGTCCCCATATACACCGAGCCGAGGGACCACACGGGCAGCAAGCTTAGAATTCCATGGCTCCATGAATGCAAAAGCCATCTGACTCATCCCCCGCACCATGTGTGCACTTGGAGCTAGCCTTTTCAGCTGTGTACTTGCCTACTGCCGGCCTGACACTGAGCACCCAACTGCATTGTAGTGCACGCCCTGGAGGAGGAGGGTGCAGCCCCAGGAGCATACACTGACATTGGGGTCCCACAGTGGCCGGCGAGCCTGGAGTTGGCTGTGGACCTTGTCACCTGCCCTGGCCAACACCACTGTGTGTATGTCTGTCATTGGCCCCTGTCACTACATGGGTACCTGCCGCCGGTCCCAACAGCCAAGTGTGTGCATGCCACTAGCCCCAGGCATCATCAGTGGCTGCCCTTGTCCCCACCCACTGGGCCTGGAGGCACTGCTGAGAGTCACCCCGAGAGTCCTGCAGCCCCTGTGGAACCCTCTCCATGCTCACCAAGGTCCACAGTTGTCAGTCAAAAGAAATCAAGGACACACGTTGATGACATCAATCCCTCTACCCTGGGAGGGGCAAAGCATAAGCATGACCATGACTGACATGTGTTCTGGGTGTTGGTTTGCCTCTTCTGCCTGCAGGGTCTGGGTCATCATCACTGTCTGAGGACTTAGTGTCTCATAGCCTCCCCAACCTTACCTCAGACAAGCAAGCCGCTTCATGGCGCATGGAGCCCTTCACCTACCACACACCCCGGAAGCCCCCTGTATGGATGGCAGGGAAGGAACTGCTTACAAACATAGCTGAAACATCGTCTGGACATAAAGCGTCATGAGGGGGGATGTGTTCCTCTAAAATGTAATATTGGCTGCAAATCAATGACCATGTTATGGTACCATGTCCCCAAGCGCAGAATATGACAGATGAGCACAGACAGACTTCCTCTGTAAAAGGTAAATAAGTAACTACTTTCCTTCTTGCCTATCATTATTTGTTGGCAAGACAAGGAATGTAAAACAATGTACAAGAATAAGACAAGTATATCAGAGAATAGGAAGTATAGGCATTTTCACATAAATGAGGGCAGTTAATACATGATAATGATATTTAAGATCAATGGAAAGAAATGGACTATCTAATATGACTGTGTGGGAACTTTAAGCTATAAACTTGGAAAAAACTAAAATTTAGATCTCTACCTTACATGCCATTCATAAGAATAAGTTCCAGATGGGTTACAGAATCAAACAATTAAAAAAAAAAAAAACTAAAAAAAAATTAGAAGGGAGAATGTTTATGACTGAGAAGTAGGAAAGGCCTAAAATAAGAAATACATTCTAAACATATAAAGATTGACAAATATGATGACATCAACATCCAAAACTATAAAATCAAAAACATTTTAAAAGGTTAAAAAAAGTAACAGATCTATTTTAAAAAGTTAAAAAATAGAAACAAGTTCGTATTGCTAACATACGTAATAGATGCAAGACCCAAATCCTGAATATATGAAGAGCTCCTTTGTTCAATAAAAGACAAACACTAACAGGAAAATGGTCAAAATATTGAAAGAGGCTGCTCACAGTCAAGGAAATACAAATCAACACTACTTTGTATTGATTGATAGTCCCTTTCTTATCTGGAAAAGTCCATTTAAAAATGGTAATGAAACTATTTTAAGCCATAGGCATGGTGAAATTTTCAGAGTTTGATGAAATTGGTGATAACAGGATGACAGGTTTAGTAAATTGATACAGCTGTTCTGAAGGGCAGTGCCACAATAACTGTAATAACTAAAAATGGACATACGCTTTGATTTGGAAATTCCACTTCTTGGTAATCCTCCTAGAAAAGTAATTGCACAAGTTCATGAAGGGGTAGGTGGAGAGACATATGGGGATGTTAATTGGAACATTATTTTTAAGAGCAAATATAAAATAAAATCAAAATGAGGGGCACCTGGGTGGCTCAGTCAATTGAGTGGCCAACTTGTGGTGGAGTGTCGACTCAGGTAATGTCCTCAGGGTCATGGGATGGAGATCCGCATGGGGCACTATGCTCAGCCGGAAGTCTACTTCTCTGCCTCTCTCTCCCTCTATCTTTCCCCCACTTGCATGCACTCTCTCTCCCAAATAAATAAGTAAACATTTTAAAAAAATAAAATAAAAATGAAAACAACCTAAACTCTACCAGTACAGAAATAGCAGGCACTCGAAGGACAGTGGAGATAAACACGCAGTACCATTAGATCTGTGAGACACATAATATAGTGACAAAAAGGTTACAACACAGTATGTGTAGTGTGGTAAACTGATATAAAACAAAAACAGGCACAAATATCAATCAATTGAGCACAGAGCCATGAATTTCTCTAGATTAGTGCTGCCCAGCAGGACTTTCTCTGATGAAAATGTCCTATAATCTTTGTTGCATAACATGGTTAGCCACATGTGGCTTTGAGTGTGCAAAATGTGGCAATTGTGACTAAGAAACTGAATGTCAGATTTTATTTAATTTAAAACCCTCTAAGTTTAAAAAGCTGGACTTGGCCAGTGGCTCTCTAATGGACTACATAGCTGAAGATTCACAAATGCATGATAAATCATCTCCAGAGGACTGCATTCAGGTGTGGAGATGTTTCACATAAGTATATTCATGTATTACTTGTGTCACTGGACAAGTAACATTTAAAGAGGAAAATATAAGAAATTCTTCCTCAAAAATGTACAAAATCTGTCAAAAAAAAAAGAGTAATTACTGGCCAAGTCATACTTTCTTGGTAATAGATGTCCCTAAAAACATGGGGGAGTGGCCAACTGGTCAACCCTTACCTAGAGAAAGGCATGGCCAAAGAAGGTTGGTGCTCTGCCGGCTGAGCTGGGGCCCCATCCTGGGTGGGTAGAGTGAAAGGGCAATGCCATCGAGAACTCAAGGCTGAACTGGAAAGACCTACATCAGCAGACAAACAGAAGAGTGGAGATAAGGTTGAAACAGAAGATCAAGAAGAGTTAGATGGGCACAGGAGCCGAAAACAACTGGGCTTGCCTGTGTGAGCCACTGGGTAGCTGTACCAATAGCATCCTCTTGTCTCAGATGCCTAGGAATGTCTCCCTTTGTATTGGTGTATGCTGGATGATGCACGCAGAGTCACGATGGACATTCCCACTATTGTACATATTTTAAAAAGTAGCATCCATTTGGCTCATCCTTTTCACCAACAGACCATGTCCCCTGTTAACGGCTTGCTGATGTGCTCTATGCGGATGGATTAAGCATAGAATTGGAGCAGAAGAGAAGTTCCCCTTTAGAGCCCCTCTTGTGCCTGCAGACCTAGCCGGGGAATCAGGCAGTTTGATTTAATGATGGAGAAATGCCTCACTGCTTCCCAAGTACTGCAGAGTAAAAGAAGGATCGCCAATGGGCTGTTTTATAGAGACCAACCATCCAGCTCTAAGTAGGAACAGACTTGCCCTTGTTTATTCATTTCCAGCTTCTCAACATAATAAAAGGATCCAATTTAGTGGGGTAAAACTCATAGATAACAACATCCTGAATTCATCATTTTTCTCAAGAACAGGATCTGGCCTCAGGGAATAAGCTTAGAAGCTGAATATTCTTCATCAGAATATTCTGTACAAGGTGCTAAGTAGTTATCACAGCACTGTGGCTCTATCGGTGAGTACAGAACAAAACATGGTAATGAGCAGAGAACTCTGATCAGAAACGACTGGGTGCTTCATGTGATAAGCAATAATGTCCACCAGTTCCTCAGCTAAGCTCAGCGACTTCTCCCCATGTCCCAAGCCCATACAACTCCCAGCACTGTGCTCGGAAGTATGGGAGAGATGAGGCCACAGTGGAAAATCGGGGACCATGAGCAGCAGAAGCCAAGGAGTTGCCCGAGGCAAGCTAGAGTCCAAGCAGGAATGTGCCCAAATCAGGCCGGGTCAGGCAGGCAGTGGGAGTGAGGCACAGGCCATCAGGAGCAAGACAGAAGGCACAGAGCCTCAGGAGTGCAACACATGGAGGAGACTCAGACCAGCCAGATGGGGCTGGGGAGCAGCAGGGCCTGTCCAGGGAGCAAGCTGACCTGCATGAAGATAGGCAAATGGGACCCAGCCAACGTGGTGGGCTCTAAGATCAAGGGCCTGGCATCCGGTAGTCATCCCAAATTGCTCACACTATCCATTAGTTTAGTAGGTCCTGCAAACTGAGTGGCTAAAACTACAGAAATGTATTGTCTCTCAGATCCAGAGGCCAGGACTCTAAAAATAAAACATCAGCGGGCTTGGCTTCTTCTGGAGGCTCTAGCTAGAATCCTGTTTCAGGCTGCTATCCTTGGCTAAAGGATGGCCATTTTCATGTTCACGTGGTGTTTTCCCTAAGTGTCTCTGTTCAAATTTCCTTCCTCCCTTCCTTCCTCCTTCCCTTCCTTTCTTCCTTTCTCTCTCTCTCTTTCTTTCCTTCCTTCTTTCTTTCTCTTTATTTCAGATTTATTTATTTATCTAAGAGACAGAGAGAGAGCGCGAGCATGAGCAGGAGGGGCAGAGGGAGCCGGAGAGAGAAACTCAAGCAGACCCCACACCAAGCATGGAGCCTGACACAGAGCTCCCTCTCACAGCCCTGAGATCACAACCTGAGCCGAAACCAAGAGTTGGATGCTCAGCTGACTGTGCCACTCAGGCGCTCCCCAAATTTCCTTTTTTTAATAAAGATATTAGTTATAACTGATAGGGACCATCCTAAATGACCTCATTTTGATTGATTACTCTCAAAATATAAACACACAAAGTCTAGAAACTGTCTGTGAGTAGAAGGAGAGAGTAACTAAGAAAAGGAAAAACATTTATAAAGACAAAATATTCAGAACTTTATTGTTATCCTAAAATGGAAAGGCTTGAGGTTCAACTGTACCATTTACCAGCCATCTGTTCTCAATAGGCAATAACCAGAAAGATTGCACCTGGCCACATGGGACAACTGTCCTAAATAGAGATGACACCAGCAAGTGACGTCCACCCCTTGAGATCTTCAGATCCCACCTTTACAAGAGAATGGTTATAAAATCTGCCCTGAGCCACAAAGTCAACCTATAGGTTGGGACATACTGGGACAGGCCAGTGGAGCTGGGTCAGCTGCAACAAGGGTCTCCGGCTGTTGCCTTTGACCTGCTGCAATTCAATATGAAAGTGAGGAAATCACATGTGAACCAAACACTCTGGGAATTTTTGAATCCTGATGTCACGCAAACCCGTGAGAACACTTCACAACATTTTATATCCCTGTGCTAAAGAGGTCCATATGGACTCAAATTATCTTGACCTTTGTTCATCTACTCTTTCTCAAGCGGACTTCTCGAAAAGCACGGTGCTGACCCTTCACATGAAATGTGCCCGGCAGCTCAGATTGCTCAACAAAAAACAAAGGCACTTAGGATTCAACCGTTCTCCAAACAACGGCTTTCCAAACTTCAATGTGTGCAGTTGCTGAGTCTGTTTCCAATTATCCTGGGAAGCTGTGACCATGGCCTCACCCTTTGTCCAGGACAGTGTTGGGCTACCATGAAGAGAAAGATGCAGAGAATGGTCACCGAAGGGCCCTTCTGCTGGTGGGCCATCGGCACCTTCGTAAGTGGGCACATGTATGAAAAATGGGGCCGAAGGGAACCATATTCCTTCCACGTTTTTTGAGCACTTAGATGTTTGGGGACCTATTCAAGGCATTGGAGAAAGAGAGATGCAACAAGACAAAGTTCTGGCTTTGTGAAGCTTACATTCTAGTGGAGCAACCAAATGTCTCTATCTCTGCTTACACCTACACCTGTGTATCTCTGTCTATCTTTGTATCTTCTACTGCATGCGTGAGTGTAATCTAACTACACATAGCAATGTGTCTTCTGAGGTCAGATAAAGCAGGACTCATGGATGAGTGTACAGTTGAAGTGAGGTTATTTATTTTAAATAAGTGGTCCATGAATGGTCCTTTGGAGAAAGTGATGCGTGGACAAGGATTCAAATGGAATGAGCCAAGTACAGATTCGGAAAAACAAGTCTTCCAGAGGAAGGGACTGGCGAGGTAAAATGAGTGTCAGTGAAGTGGTGTGAGCTAGGGGAGAGGAGTGTAGCAGAGGCTCAGTAGGGCCATTAGCCAAGGTTCTTGTGCAAACTGCAGGATAAGGTTGGATCACTCCACCCCCTCCCTTACCCCTAGCCTAACCTCTCCTTCCTTCCCTTGGTATTATTCTCTCAGGCACCCAGAAGACACACCTGGTCTCCTCTTACTGCTTGCTTCTTCCTCCCTTCTTTCTCACTACCCCGTCACGGTAGCTAAATATTTAATTAATATATTCTTAAATATTTCATTGACGTATAATAAACATGTGGAAAAGAGCACAGAGCTATAGAGCTGGATGGATTTTCGTGGACTGTACATGGCTAGAAGGAGATACCCTCAAGACCGCGCCCCAGAAACCCTGAGGCCCTCTGCCCTGACGTCTCCCCAGGTAACGAATTAACATCATGAATTTGACCCAATTCTGTGTTTTAGATAAATGGACTCATAGAACATGGCATTTTCCTTTTTCACTTCCTTCTTGTACTTTAACGTGATACTTATCAGATTCACCTGTATCATTGCATGTAGCTGTACACCATTCATTCTCATTGCTTATGATGCTCCACTGTGGGAACATACTGCAATTTATAAATGTATTCTATTAGAAGTGGGCACCGAACAGTTTCCAGCATTGGGATATTATAAATAGCACTGCTATGAATGTTGTAGGATATGAAGTTTGGTGAACATATGTATGTATTTTTGTTGAACCTACGCCTAAGAGAGGAATTGCTCATACAATAGGTGCGTGTTTTGAGATGGCGTCAATCTTACTACAGGGTTTTTCAATATTGATTCATTTAAAAATAACATTTATTTTTAAGATAATAAAAAGTAGCGCATATTATTGTTTGGAAAACAAAGTAAAATAAAACAAAATGAAACTACGTATTAGTTTTTATTTTTGCAGTTACAGAATTGGGATCATGCTATATACCCTTATGTTTTCATTTTACATTTGTAGCGTTTTCAATATAATTAAATGTTTTCCAAAAGCGAAAGTTTTCATGACAGCATCTGGATATGTCAAAATAAATTTAATTACTTAAATTTAAAAAGTATTTTATTATTGTAAACAGTGCTTCCATGAATATTACTACATGAATTTTATGCACATTTCTGATTATTGTCCCTGAATATATTTTGAGAAACAGTTTCTGAATCAAATGACTTACTGCAATTAAAGTTCTTGCTTTCTGCTGCTTAATTTTTCTCAGAGAATTGAAAACAGAACTCATTTACAGTTCCACCAGCGTTTGACTGATGAAGTCCATTGACAACACAAGTGTATACTATTTTATCAATTAACATTACATGATAGCAATTAATATTAAAAGTTTATGTGTTAACTGGCCCTTTGCATCTTTGGTAACTACCCTGTCTTCTGCTCATTTTCTGTTCATTTTTCAATCTTCTGCTCATTTTCTGGGGTAGTCAAGTTTTTCCACTGATTTGGTAGTACCTTCATATTTTCAAATTATGAACCGCATCTTTATTGTGTCTTCATCTTTTACCTATATTTACAATTGCTCTTGCTCTGTGACAGAAGGCTCATGCCCCATAGACAGAGAAGGCCTGAGAGCTACAATTCACCTTCCTTGAAAGGAAAGTGCCTATATGTTGTGGATTTACATCTGTACCACTTACTTCATCTCTATTTGTGGTGATCTGTTGATTGCAGATGATTTGTAACTGGAATGATAATTAGAAATGTGACCCTCTACATTGTTCTTAAGCCTGTATAAATCAAAGAACTAGAAGTGATCTAGGAGACTGCCTCATCCAGGGTCGTCATTGTAAAGACAGGGAAACTGAGGCAAAGATCACATCAAAGATTTGCTAAAGGTCATAAACAGAGATCGGTGTCAGAGAATTAGAACTCAGGTTTCCTTTCATTGGTTGACTCCTTGGCTCTTGTAAAACAATCCTACCCTCTCTCTCTCTATGAATTTCTTTTGTGTTATGTGCACACAGACACACATCTTGCATTTCTCCTTTTTCTTTGGGAATCACGTTCATTTGGTGTAGGACATGGGCAGCTATAGGTCCCTGAACACCAGCATCTAAGAGGGCCCTGCTTAACATCTGGCTCCTCTCTCCGTGGGCTCCAGGGCAGAGGTCTTGGCCTCAGTCTGACTTCCCGGATCAGTGGGTAAACCACTATGGTGAACACACTCGTCCCTTTATACTTCCCCGAGGTCTCTTCTGTGACTGGTGCCTGAGGCTGCTTTCCTCCATGACTCCTTTCTGATGCTCAGATCCATATGCAGAGGTAGAGCCTAAATGAGCTCCTGGAACCCTTCCAGGGCCTTGTGGGAAAGCTGGAGTATGACCAGTGCCAAATGGGCCTGTCTGCAAGTTGGACAGGATCCAAAGATGGAAAGATGTCTGAATTCCTCCGAGCGCATCCTTTCAGTGGACATTTCCCAAAGCAAGACTGGCCCCTAAGGATGACATTTCATTAGAGCCCAGTTTCTTGGCAGTGTTCTCTGTAAAGCTACAAGGACGTTTACTTCAAAACCAAAAATCTGGAATATATCTCAGATCGTAAAATCAGACTTGCAGAAAATTTCAAAGTGGCATGAGAAATGGAGGTCCAGGGCTCATACTGAGCCACACTTCATGGCTGGCTGTTCATTACAGTAAGATGGCTTCACCACTCTGGCCAGCTTGAAATCATCTGGCTTCAGGGTACAAATTAGGGACTGCAAGGTAATTCCAGAAGGAATCTTGCAGGAATTTCTGAATTGTAACACCTACATCACTCCAACCAAATTCGCTTTAAACACTTCATACATTGACTGTTTTCAGATTGCAAAAGTAAATATGTGTAGCCCTCATTTTGCACAGGTTTACAAACATTCCAAGGTTGCAATGCACAATATATGACCAACATTCATTTTGCATGTCCTGCTTCAGGAAACTTAAAAGTGTAGATAAGCCAGAAAACCCTGGCTAATGTCTAGACTAAGACAATCTGTAAGTCACTAATTGTTTTTCCATTTATAATTCAGGTAAAACACAGGGTTTCTTTTTTTTTTTTTTTTTTTCACAGTAAGTTTCTTGGTTTTAGATTGTGTTATCTACTCATAGAATAATTTCAGAGCTACTTTAGGAATTATTCAGATCTTATGTCTTCTTAATCAAAAGAACAAAGTTAAGCCAATATTTTCAAATGGAAAATAGCATTAATCAAAGGCAAAGTATGATTTAAACCAACTGCCACTGGAATTGAGCGATGAAAAAGAAAATGTTCTCATGTGTTCCCTGTTCCTCCTTAGGGTGAAAATAGCGCATGCTTTGTTTTCAGACTTTACCAAGGGAGATGCAGCAGAAAATAAATCACAGCCCGCGGATCTCTTCCTTCCAGCTGTCTGCATAGTCAGTATTGATCGCCACTGAAATCGCTGTGGTTTATGCTGATTTATCCATGTAACACCCCATGAACAGGGGCAGCTCCCTGGATTCCCAGAGCTTTTCCGTGAGAACTTGGGAAAGGGGTTTACGCTGAACATACTGTGCTTTGTACCCTACACAGTGCTTACTGACCAGAGACTGCTTACCATAGACGTCTGGATACCAGACTCATTAAAATGGGGGATGCTGAGGTCTCTGATTCTGTAAAAATATCTGAATGTGTTTGGAACAACGAGCGAGCAGCTAGAACAAGAATGAGGATTTTTTGGTGACTTCTCAGATGTTAGCAAACATGGAACTGTGCATGCTTTGGTGTTCACAGCTGATGGCGGGACCTTGTCCTTTCTGAAATTTGCGTGTTGTTTTTATTTTATTTTTTTTCCACCAGCTTTATTGAGGTATGATTGGCAAAGAAAATTGTATATATTTAGGTTACACACTGGGATTTTTAAAGCAGGAGGAAATAATCTTCATATACATTGTGAAGTAATTGTAACTATCAAGTTAATTCACATGTCTATCCGTTCACATAGTTACCTCTTTTGTAGTAAGAAGACTTGAGATCCACTCTCTTAACAAATGCTAAGTATACACTGCAATGTCACCATGCTGTACATTAGATCTCCAGTACTTATTCATCTTTTTTTTTTAAGATTTTATTTATGTATTTGACAAACAGAGATCACAAGTAGGCAGAGGCAGGCAGAGAGAGAGGAGGAAGTAGGCTCCCCACTGAGCAGAGAGCCAGATGTGAGGCTCGATCCCAGGACCCTGGGATCATGACCCGAGCCGAAGGCAGAGGCTTTAACCCACTGAGCCACCCAGGCGCCCCACTTATTCATCTTATTACTGGAAATGTGTATCCTTTGAGTGAACCTCTCCTCATTCCCATCACCTCCCTGAATCCCTGGCCACCACTTTACTACTCTCTGGTTCTATGAGTTTGAGTGCTTTAGATCCCACATATAAATGAGATCCTATAGCAAGAGAGTGGACATTCTTGCCTTGTTCTTGATCTTAGAAGAAAAGCTTTCAACTTTTCATCATTCAGTATGATGTTAGCTGTGGATTTACCATATATGGCCTTTATTATATTGAGGGACATTCTTTTTATATCTAATTTGTTGAGATTTTTTTTTCTCTTGAAAAGATGTTGAATTTTATCAATTTTTTTCTGCAACTGTTGAGATAATCATATGATTTTAATCCTTTATTGCATTAATGTGGTGTATCCCATTTATTGATTTGTATTATGGTGAGTCATCCTGGCACCCCAGGGGTAGATTCCACTTGATCTTGGTGTATGATCCTTTTAACGCACTGTTGATTTCGGTTTGCTGGTATCTGCTGAAAATTTTGGCATCCATGTACATCATGGATATTGATCTATTGGTCTACAATTTTCTTTCCTTGTAGTGTCCTTGCCTGGTTTTGGTATCAAATTATAAATTGAGTTTGCGAGTGTTGTCTCGTTATTAAAGGAAGGATTTAGTGAGATTTCAGAGGACAGTTGGCATTCACAGGCTGCAGAATGAGCATGGGATAAGCATGAGAACAGAATATCCCTTCTTTACTGGTCATTTGGGCAGTGGCATGTCACTGAAACCCTTTGAGCCTCAGTAGCTATGTCAGTGAAACTGGAACCATGACACCTTACCTTGATATGAGAGACTAATGAAGATGATCAATGAGGACACACTCAGTGAAGTAGATCAATGGAACAGAATAGAGAAAGCAGAAATAGACCCACACCTATACACCCGACTGATTTCTGATTGAGGTGAAAAGGCATTTCAGTGGAGGAAAAATAGCATTTTCAATAAATGAATAAATGGTGCAAAGCAACTGAAAACCTATAGGCAAAAATATAAAATAAAAGCTACTTTGACTGAGGCCTCATATGTTTTGCAAAAATTAACTCAAAATGCATCATGGGTTTATATGTAAAGTGACTTAAGAAAGTTTTATTGATAGCCCTAAACTGAGAACAATCCAAATGTCCCTCATTGGTTGACTGGACAAAGGAATAGGTGAAGAATTCCTAGACTTGGTAACAAAAGCATGATCTATAAAAGGAAAATTTGATAACCTAGACCTCATCAAAACGGAAATCTTTTGCTCTTTGACTCTGTTAAGAGGATGAAAAACTGAGGCTCAAATTGGGAGAAAGTATTTGTAAACCACACATCCTATAGTGACTTAATCTAGAATTTATAAAGAACTCAAATCTTCGACAAAAGAAGAAAGAATATCCAATGGAAAAAAGACAGTCTCTTCAACAAATGGTGTTGGAAAAACTGGACAGCAACATGCAAAAGAATGAAACTAGATCACTTTCTTACACCATACGCAAAAATAAATTCAAAATGGATGAGAGACCTAAATGTGAGACAGGAAACCATTAAAATCCTAGAGAAAAACTTAGGCAGTAAGTTTTTTACATCAGCCATAACATCATCTTACTAGATAGGTCTCCTGAGACAAGGGAAACAAAAGCAAAAATAAACTACTGGGACTTCATCGAAATAAAAACTTCAGCCCAGCGAAAGAAACAATTAACAGAACTAAAAGACAGCTTATGGAATGAGAGAACATATTTGCAAATAAAGTATCTGATAAAGGGCTAGTATCCAAAATATATAAGGATCTTATATAACTCAACACCCCAAAACCCAAATATCCACTTAAAAAATGGACAGAAGACATGAACAGATTATTTCTCCAGAGAAGATATACAAATGGTCAACAGACACATGAAAAGATATATATATATATATATATATATATATATATATATATATACACACACACACACATATATATGCGCCATATAATAGAATATTATTTGGCCATAACAAAGAATGAAATCTTGCCATTTGCAGTGACATGGGTGGAGTTAGAGGGTATTACACTAAGCAAAATATGTCTGTCTGAGAAAGACAAATACCATATGATTTCACTCATATGTGGAATTTAAGAAACAAAACAAATGAACATGGGGGAAGAAAAAGAGAGGCAGACCAAGAAAGAGACTCTTAACTATAGAAAACAAACTGAAGGTTACTGGAGAGGAGGTCGATGGGGGAAAGGGTTAGATGAGTAACGGGGATTAAGAAATGCCCGGTGGGGACACCTGGGTGGCTCAGTAGGTTAAGCTGCTGCCTTCAGCTCAGGTCATGATCCCAGGGTCCTGGGATCGAGTCCCACATCGGGTTCCTTGCTCAGCAGGGAGCCTGCTTCTCTCTCTGCCTCTGCCTGCCACAATGCCTGCTTCTGCTCGCGCGCGCTCTCTCTCTCTCTCTGACAAATGACAAAGAAATAAAATCTTAAAAAAACAAAAAAAAAGAAAGAAAAGAAATGCACGGTGGTGACGAGCACCGGGTGTTGTACGTAAGTGATAGATCACTAAATTCTATACATGAAACTAATATTGTGCTGCATGTAAACTAGCTGGAACTTAAATAAAAACTTGGAAAGAAAAGGAAACAAAACAAAACAAAACAAAAAGAACACTAAAGCTCATGGTAACAATTAAAAAAAGATCAAATTAGAAAATGGGCAAAAGACATAGACTGACATTTTACTGCAAAGAATATACAGATGGCAAATAAGCCCATGAAATGATGTTTTAGCATCATTAGCCACTAGGGAAATGTATATTGAAATCACAATCAGATATCGCTACACACCTACCAGAATGGCTAAAATAGAAAGTGACAACGCCAAATGCTGGCAAGAATGTAGAGAAACCAGATCACTCATACACTGCTGGTGGGAATATAAAATGATCTAGTCACCCTAGAGAAGAATATGGAAGTTTATAACAAAAGTAAAAAATGCTCTTACTGCATGACCTAGCAATTTCCTTTTAGGCATTTATCCCAAAATAATGGAAACATACAAAAACTTGTCCATGAGTATTCTGAGAAACTTTGTTAGTAATAGCCCAACCTGGAAATAATCCAAGTATCCTTCAATGGATGAATAGTTAAACCGTGGTACATCCATACTATGCAATAAAAAGTAAAAAAGAATGAACTATTGATACACATGACCTGGATGGGTATAAAGTGAAAACAGGCAATCACAGGTTATATACTAGGTGGTCTTATTTATATGGCATTTTAAAAATACTGCATTGTTTCTTGAAATACCATATTAAAAATTATAGTGATGGGGCACCTGGGTGGTTCATTTGGTTAAGTGTCTGCCTTTGGTTAGGGTCATGATCTTGGGGTCTAGGGATTGAACCCCATGTCATGCTCCCTGCTCAATGGGGAGTCTGCTTGTCCTTTTCCCTCTGCCCTTCACCCCTGCTTGTGTTCTCTCTCTCTCTCACTCTGCTCTCTCTCTCTCAAATAAATAAATAAAATCTTTAAAAAATTATAGTGATAAAGAACAGATTAGTGGCTGTCAGGTGCTGAGTGGGAAGGGGAAAGAAGTTGTCTGTGTCTAAGGATAGTAATCACCAAAGATCTTTGTGACAGAGCTGTTCTTTATCTTTAGTGTGGTTGTGGTCACATAATGAACATATGCAGTAAAATTGCATGAAACTAGTACACATGCACACACACACACACACACACACACATAAATACCTATCAAACTGGTGAAGTCTGTATAAGTTTGATAGATTCTATCAATGTCAGCTTCCTGATTAAGATCTTGTACTATATATACAGTAAATTATGATTCGGAGAAACAAAGGAAAGTGGGCACAGAATCTCTTTGTACTGTTTCTGACGACTGCGTGTGAACCTACAACTATCTCAAAATAGAAAGTTTTTAAAAATGCAAAAAATTATAGAAGATAACTAAAATTCAAGACATATAGCAAAAGAGAGTAAAAGGTAACATGAGATAAGACGGATGAGTCTGAGAAACTGTCTGAGCCATAGTCACATCCAGAGAGGGCTGAGAAAATGCTTGGTGGCTGATGTTACTTGAGGACGTAATCCAGCAAAATAAATTGTTAGATAAACAAACAATCACGAAGAAGAATCGGGATCCTGAAAACGGGGGCTGGAGGCCCAGAGGTGCAGTAAATGAAAGAGTGTCTTGGGATGAGACT
Source organism: Mustela nigripes (assembly GCF_022355385.1). NCBI lineage: Eukaryota > Metazoa > Chordata > Mammalia > Carnivora > Mustelidae > Mustela > Mustela nigripes. Next base: position 153,768,075 of record NC_081560.1, read on the forward strand.
CTGCAGCTTTCCAAGAGAACGACCCTAGGGATGAGAGCAGCAAACCAGAAAACTCCAGGAAAGGATTGCTCGGGGAGGAAAATAGAGTGTTTCAGGCTCTAGACATAGAATTGCGGACTTGGATGAACTTGAAGATATGGACAAGACACATCATTATTCTTAACAAAAGGAACAAGAAAGAAATGAGAAACTCCAAGGAAAACAGAAAACTCTGAAGCCTGGGGCCCAAATGTGAAAAAGTCAAATGTGCTGTATTTTAAGCAACTGATGCAGAGTAAGGAAACCGAATATATTTTATCTCAATGCTATGGAAATTCACAGCCTAGGGATCATACCATGAGACCACACAGAGATATAATTCTTGCAGACCACTTCACCATGAAATGGACAATATTTTTAGTAATAACAATGTTAATACATTACTTAACTTTTAAACTTTTGAATTCAACCATAGACAAAGTATGGATGACATAGTTATGATTACAACATACTGAGACTGCTAAAAGTTTGACAATTTGAAAATAAAACTGGCATAAGGTAGAAAGTAGGCAAGAGAGAATGGGGGGGAGAGAGGGAAGTGAGAGACAGAGACAGAGAGAGGGAGACTAATACTTTTCATCTTTCATTAGCAAAACCCAGAACCAGTAATGGAAATACACATCTGTCATTTAATTTAACAAACCAAAGAAAGGCCAATGAAAAGAGGCAATATGGGTGAGTCATTTTAAACCACATTCTGGTGCCAGCTACGGTTGGGTTCCAATCCCAGCTCTGACTTGAGTTGTTCCATTACCTTGAACAAGTTAGTTCAACCCTTTGTACGTTTTCCCCCTGATCTGTAAAATATCCTTGGCAATAGGGTCTGCCTCAAGGTTGTTACAAATAGGGAATGAGTGAGTATTTCTAAGGTACTCAGTGCCTGGCCTTAACAGGTTTACTATGTAAGTAATTGATAAATAAACCATGATGTTTTGGGAAAGGCTCACAAGGGTCAGGAGTTGTGTATGAAGTCATCACATTCATTGTGAAAGCTAGCCTAGCACTGAAAATAAGGAATGGACATATTTTCATGTTTTTAAATCTAGGAAGAGATGAACAAAAACCAGAAAAGCTGAAAGAGAATAGCTTTAAGAACAAGGACTAGGCATAGAGAGGGATGAGGTGTGACACGGTCTCTTTTTTATTTAAAAAAATACACACACACACACACACACACACACACACGCAAGTCAAGCACAAGGCAAAGGCAAGGGCTAAGGCCTGACAGATTGAACTGGCAAAGGAACAATGAATCCTCTTTAGATAAAAACAGTTTATTGCTTATGTAAGCAGTAGAAGGAAGAGTGGCCAAAAGTGCCAGGTCCCTGTAGCTCTTACACAGGGAGACAGCCAAACCCAAATGGCCAGATGATTGCCATCTGGGGAACACCTTCTGCCTGGAGACCCAGTTCCAGCCTGTGGCTGAGGGCTTATCCAGCCTGCGGCTCTAACCCGGGTGCGGACACTGAAGGCTCGCTCCTGCATTAGAGCCTGGCGGGAGAGGAGAAAGCCATCTGACAGACCCCCCAAGGGAGGCAGGGAGGCTAGAAGGGAGGGCCTTGCAGCAGACTTAGGTCAGTGGCTCAAGACTTACTTTGTGCGTGGCCTCTGTGGATACACACACGATTGCCACGACCAGGATGCACATGCCTACATACATGTATATATGTGTGTACATCTTGTTCAGTTCATGCTCATGGTCAAGTTTTCTTCCACATGTACATGTGAATGCATACAGTATACAGTGGTTTCATGTATCGAACACAGTATACGGCGTCCTAGTTCAGAGTGCATAGTGATGGAGGGATTCACCTCCAGGCCAGGTCTCCCGGGCACGCAGAACCAGGATGACATGACCCTCCGTGGGCAGGAAAAGGGTCCGGGGCTGACCAGTGTTCGAGAAGGAGGAACAGCTCCATCTTCACATCTTGCCCAACCAGGACATTGTCCTGGTAGCTGAAACTTACAGAGAAAGTTCAGGAAAAGTACAGGCGCTAGAATGGTTTGAAAATGAATAATGAAAATGGCTAAACTAATCTGAAAATGAAGAATGGAAATGAGTGAGCTAATGTGGTTCATTGAAAAACTTCACTTTCTTGTTCAAAAGGGTCATTGAAAATGGTAAGAGTGAGATTGGTGGGGCCAGACTCCGCAGGGGGCCATTAGATGACTTAGTATTATTTCAAACCCTCAGGATAAAACTACTTCATGGAGAACAGAAATTGGCAGTTGCCTCTGTTTCACAGGAAGAGGTGAGGGAACATGAAAAAAAAAAAAACCCTCTGAGCCCGAGGTTTCCCATCTGTAGAACAAGGATTAAAATGTGTACCCTGCTTACGCCACAGGTGGAGAACAAATGAGCAAGCGAGAGGCTTCAATGTTGCCTTGTCCTGAGCACCTGCCGCATCTCGGACACAGGTCACCCCCTGCGTCCGAGTGGGAGAGGGGCTGAGGGTGCCGATCACCAGACAGGTCTTTTAAGAGCACTCGATGAATTGCAGAGTACTGAGAAAATAGCCTGTGCTCTTCCAGGGCTAGGGAGAGCCATCAAAAGGAGTCTGACTCAAGGGTTTGGAAGCTTTGCTTCCCCTTGGATAATTCTTTTCAGTACAGAGATTATGGTCAGTGTTATCACTTCATAAAGAGCTGTGCTCAAAGGAAGCCAGGCTTTGACCCTCGTCAGCTGTGGACCTTACACTTGTGTTTTCCCTCCTTACATCTTAATTTTCTCAGACGTGAAACATGGCTGATGACACAGTCTTTGCCGAGTTGTGAGAATGAAATGAGATAACGTTTTTAAATGCTTGGCAAGGTACTTAGTACTTGGCAAACAATAAAAGGAGCTGTGGCAAGTGCTTTTATTGTGAGAATTACTATTTTTATGTATGTTGGCTCCGGTAAAAATGGAAACCAGGTAGCGGGAAATCACCATGGGCTGGATGGAGCAAACTGTTCTGATGCTACAAGTAATACCTGTGCACTAGTTTCTCTTTGCTGGAGGAAGTCCTCCCTCAGGATCTCCCATAGTCGCTCCTATCAGTGTGAGGCGGGTGTTACAGCTCCAATTTCCCTGATGCGGACAGCCTTGCAGGGTTTCTATGATGTGCCCTTGGCCTGTGACCAGTAAAGAAACGGGAGATTCTGTGTCTCCGTCTTAGGTCCATCAGGCAACCCATGAATAAATACTGCCTTCTGATATTTCACTAAATCCCTCCCCCAAAACTTGCTTTCCTTAATTCTATGATGAAACAATTTGCTTCAAATTATTATTATTTTTTTTTATCCTAGAACATCAGGCCTGGGTAATAACTTGGAGACCAACCCTTCAAACCCCTAAACATATCAGGCTGGGAGCGGGTTTTCTCAAGAAGGGGAGACACTCCAAGTCCCAAAGCTAGTAAATATTGATAGCAGAATCCAGATGGTCTACGTCTTATGGAAATATCTTTTTAATGTGCCATGTGGCTTCTCAGACGGCCCCATTGATTTGTTTCCGTGTTTGTGTATGAGAGTACGTTTTGCGCGCTGCAAGTATAAACCCGTCACACGGCTCCACCTGTCTCCGCCTTCCGGGTGGATAAGGGCTTCCTTGCGAGACTGGTATTTGCCGCGCAGGATAGCCCCCAATCACAGGCAAGCTCTTGTGATTAAATGTGCTCTCTAGCCAGAGTCCGTACAGCCGTTTCGACGTCATTCAAAAATGTGCAGCAAGAATTTCCTGCGGGATCCTGCTGCGTTGGACTGGAGGAGCTTGTCTAATGCAGACGCTCCGAAGCCTAGATGCTACTCCTCGGGGTAGCTGGAGAGTGTATTGGTAAAAGGAGAACTTGACTCCAATCATGTTAAGCAAATAGCGGCAACATCAGCCCATCCACAGAAGTCATCGGGCTCGCAAGACATGAAATATTGTCCAGTTCACCAACCTAAATAATCATGGCCACGGCTGGGCAGATTGTGTAAACAACAACTAAAACCTCCCTCCTCCATGAAATATAGTCACCTGTTGTCTGCTGCCAAAACCAATAAACTAGCTCCTTGGCTGAATCATCTAAACATTTTCTTGGACAGCAGCAGTTTTCAACCCGAACTGCAAAGCCAAGCTGCGTGACAAATATACCATCGGTCCTATCTTTGGATATGAATGATGTTTTCTATCAGCCCACTAAAAACATACCCTGCTGTTATGGATGGAGTGCCAATCGTTTTGGAAAACACAGTGAAAAGAACAATGCATCATTTTTCCATGGCTCTGAGACCTGTGGATTTTGTTAAAAAGACTTAAATGGTTTTCGAAAGCCATGAAACACACCATTCTTCCTCCGCACACACAGCGCACGCCATCTCTTTCGCAAGCTGTGTGCTGGGGGTGGGCTTCAGCCCCACAGGACCTGTCCCACGGAGGACTTTGAGGCCTGCCTGATGCCCCTTTTTTCCTGTAGCCCCTACACTACACTATATGGTCTGTAATTTATAGACTGCAAGTTACCTGGAGTTCGTATGACATTTTCCAGATTGTATCAGCAACAGTTCTATACAAGTTTGACCGATTTTGAAATCTACCCTCTGTGGGTGTGGCACAGCCCCCTTTCAGCACAGTTACACTTCCCGTGTATCTGGATCGTGTGGAGTATAGAGGACAAACCCTCATAGCGTGTCTAGGGCTGGTTAATCGGGACACACTGGTAAAGCAGGAATTACAAACTTTCCAGACATCAGTTGTAACTATTTGATTTCAATTTCAAAAAAGTGAATGGTGCCAAGTTGCATCTTACCGCCTTTCTTACAGAAGGCATAGCTATAGTAGAACTTTTGCAAAGAAATGTGAGCGCAGAATTTTGCCAGACTTTTTCTAAAATGAAAAAATGCCAATACTTTACAATCGTTTCTTCCATTCCCAATTTGAGACCAGTATTTTAGTGTTTTATGGGGGTCTTCCAAAACACCCAGCTTAAGTTTTTTATACTCAGCAGCTGTCTTTTCATATTGGTACATGAGTTTCGTAATACTTGATTATAGTGTAATAGATATAAATGATATAAATTGTTTTAGAAAGTGTAAAATTTGTGTTTAGGCTTAAAAATAGCTTGCTAGTCTGAAGCTTTCTACACTGCCACGTATTTCTGTCAATGTGCTCAATTGATTAACTCAGCAAGTTAAGGAGGAATAAGGTAGCCTATGTTGTGATATTTCTCATTACAAAAGATGATGGATGGGCTGGTCTTCCCTCTATCCACTTTGTATCAGTCTTGCTCCTTTAATCATGGACCCATTATTGGGAGACCCAACAATACCTTTTATTATTTAAGCTTTTATTTTAAGATAATGGTAGATTCGCATGCATTCGTTAGAAATAATACAAGGAGATCCCATGTACCTTTTTTTTTTTTTTAAGGATTTTATTTATTTATTTGTCAGAGAAAGAGAGAGAGCACAGGCAGACAGAGTGGCAGGCAGAGTCAGAGGGAGAAGCAGGCTCCCCACGGAGCAAGGAGCCTGATGCGGGACTCGATCCCAGGACGCTGAGATCATGACCTGAGCCAAAAGCAGCTGCTTAACCAACTGAGCCACCCAGGCGTCCCTCCCATGTACCTTTTAAGGAATTTTCCCCAATGACAACCATCTGCAAAATTACAGTACAATGTAACGACCAGGTTATAGACGTTGATATAATACATTGACCTTATTCAATTTTCTTTAGCTTTCCTTGCACTCATTTGTGCATGTGTGTGGAAGTCCCCTCTTTGACCTTTATATCCACCCCCCACCGGACTCCCCCTCCTCTCTACCCTCATCCACCGCACCTCGCAACCACTAATTTATTCTCCATTTCAGAATATTACATAAATGGAATCATATAGTATGTTAGATATTTTACAACTGCTTAATTGAAATATAATTTACAAATCACAAAATTTAACCTTCTAGAATGTACAGTTCCGTGGGTTTTAGTACATTTACAGGTTGTGCAACCATCACCACTAATTACAAATATTTAAATACCCCATATCCATTAGCAGTCATGTGTCACTCCCACTTTGAGGCCTGCCTGATGCCCTACTGAATGACTAATAAATGGTAACAATGTGGTAAGTAGGAGAAATTTGTAATGTTCTAAATCAACTGCACTACACATTAGGCAGCATTGTGTGATTTGAAGGTAAACTTCCATTAGTTGAAACAATCTTAGAAACTCTATTACAATTATGAAAGTAAAGAATAGATGTATAATTTATATATAGAGTAAAGATAAAATGGAATCTTAAAATGCTCAGTTAAAAACCAGAGAAGGTAGGACAAATGGGGAAAACCAAAAACAAATACAATCAATAGAAAACAATTATGCAATTTGTTGCTGTTAGTCCAAATATTTTAATAGTACCTTAAATATTAAAAAACAAAATTCAGCCAATTAAACTTGAAGATGTAATTGACTTTATTAAATGACTTATGAGTTTGGCAATATCCCTTCTAGCAAGTCTCAGAGGTAAGCTCTGAGGACTTGTATAAATGGAAGGATTTTATAGAAGGGTGGGGGTTAAGAAATTTATTAACAAAAGAAAAAGATTGTTCAGGCAAAGTGTTTCCCTTAAGGGGAAGAGCAGGGGTCTTATCATGCAGATTACCTCATCTTCCTTTGGGGGATGGGGAAGGCCTGGGTAGTAGATTACTTCAGTAAGGTCAGAGAATTCAGGGAGGTTGAAACTACAGTTAGATTAGGTATTAAGCCCTAGTTTGGGACTTCAGGCTAATTGAGGCCATTTTGGGCCAGTGGTTTTCTTTTTAACAACGTATAGAGTCCATAAGCACAAATTAAAAAACAAACAAACAAACAAAAAAAGAGTTTGTCAAAATAGATGAAAAAGAAGACCCAGATATACATTATCTACAAGAAATCCACTTTAAGTATGAAAAGACAGGTTAAGAACAAAGGGATGGAGAAAATTATACCGTGGTAACACTAAGCCAAGGGAATATGGAATATCTATATTAATTTCTGATAAAGCAGGCTTCAGAACAAGGCAAACGATAAAAAATAAAGAGAGGCATGACATAATAACAGAGGGGCCCATTCTCTAGGGAGACCTAACAGTCCTTACTGTGTATGCCTCTATCAACACAATGTCAAAATATATGAGGCAAAACCTGACAGAATTGGAAAGAGAAAACAAACACAAACCAAAGATCCATTTCTCTGTCTTCTTACAATGCTTGGCCCAGATTTATTCATGCCTTTTTCTGCAGCTCTAATCACCATGCCATATAGGCTGATAGAGGCAGAGAAAACCATAGTTGCCACCCAAGCGCTCCAGCTCTCCCACTATTTTCTTTGTCTATGCATGGCAGCCTGGATTTGCAGTGTACAGATTATAGACCTCAGCCTCCAGAAAGGACTCCTGGGGTTCAAAGCTGCATCTTCTCATCCTTCATTGTATATTTTAGGGCCAGTTACTTAATTCCTTTCAGCATCAATATCCTCATATTTAAAATATGATTCTTAAAACTAACCTACTTCAGCTTTTTGTGGTTTAAATGAGATGATCTACACAATGTTTCTGACATAGAAAAGGGCTGAATAGATGGTTCTGGTCTTTACTCTTTTCATCAACCCAATGTACTTACCTCTAAATTAGGGAGAGTAATAAGACCTATGTCATCTACTGCTGTGTAACAAACACACTAAACTTAGTAGCATAACATGAATACTACTTACTATGCTGTCAGGACATGTAGGTCTGGAATTCAGATAAAACACAGGAGGCAAGGTCTCAATTAGGAACTGGGAAAAGTCAGAAGGTTTCTTTGCTTATGAGACTGGCACCCACACTTGGATTACTGAAGGGTGGGCTCAGACACACCTATCTATTGAAGTGCTGGTTGTGGCCTCTCTATGTAGCCCTGGCTTCCCACTGAATGGGAGCTGGTTTCAAGAGCGGGTGATCCTAAGGGAGTACTCAAAGAGAGCAAGACAGAAGTTGTAAATCTTCAGAGCCAGCCTCAGAAGACATATACTCTGCCGCAGTCGGTTGGTTACAATTAAGTCGCTAAGACCAGTTCATAGTGAAGACAAAGGTTAATTAGATCCCACTTCTTAATGGGATAGGGAAATACCACATGGCAAAAGCGCATGTAGGATGGGTGACAATATTGTGACTGGGTTTGGAAAGAACAATATGCCACAGAAAATGCATATAATTCACTTAACACTGCAGGTACATGGTAAGAACTCAATAAAAGTAAGTTTTTATTATTGTTTTTATTATTATGCTGATCTTTATAAAACATACATTCCTACCCCTGAGGAGCTTATAACTTAGCGGACACAAATTACATAAAGCAACACATGCAATAGAGGGTTATAAGAGAATCCCATCATGCTTGCAAAGGAGTCTCAGAGGAAGTGATTGTTAATTCTCTTTGTGAGTGTAAGGAGAGCCTCTGGAGTAGATGGCCCTTGAGTTGACTTTATCCAAAGTAGACAGAGGAAATTGCTTATGCAGTCTTGAGGGGCCAGAAATAAACTCAGAGCAATTCTTGTCCCAGTTGTTGAACCCCAGCAGCTCCTTCTCACTGTTTTAGAATTGCCAAGGTAGGTCTTACTGTCTTGATCAAGGCTCACTAAATTGACTGATCCTCATGCAATCAGATTCATAAATAGAAAATTCTTGCTTCTCTGGCCAGATACCCAGAAATGAAGCAAGCGGATGAGACGGGCTTGCTCTCCTGGTAGAGCCACACTTGGGAAGGAGTAGAGTCTGGTCTGTGGTCAGAAGCGGTGGTCAGCATGGGGCTGCTAGGTGCCAGGCTCAACATGGATCATGGCAAGAGGAAGAACAAAGAACGTAACAAACCTCTTCATGTTATATTCCATATACTTTTCTTATGGCCCTGAAATTGTTGGCCTTGGTGTTACAGTTAATTGGGTGTTTAACAGAACTACCTTCCTTCCATATCCTTCTATCCCCACCAAAATAACAAGCTCCTGAGAGGGCTGGCACGCACCTTTGTAATTTCAGTTTACCAGAAACATGGTAGAGCCTCAATACATGTTTAACAAAGAAAGAAGGATCCTTTATTTTTTTGTCCAAGGACATGCCACAACTTCTTTCTTATACTTTAATATTTAATAAGAACTACTCAGCCCAGTTTCCCAATCCCCACATCACATCACAGTTTTGGGAAAAACTAACCACTCTTCTTGTCATGTTTAATTTGTGTGTGCGTGCCTATATGTGCACGTGTGTGTGCGTGTGTGGAGGTGTGTATTAAGGAAGAAGGTTGGTGGGTGATTACTAGCCATACAGCCTCATCTAGATTTTCTTAATGAAATAGATGTATGGCAGCAAATTTCATAAAGTTAATCTTTTTAGGAGTGAATCAGAGAGAAGGCACCCTTGTAGATGTGATCCTTTTCTCCTTGGAGAGAATAATTATTCTTTTTCTCCACACAAGCAGCCTCAGTGGGAATCTCGGATGACTTGGGTGATGGAAAAATATTTACAAATGCTTTCCTTTTGCCCCTGAGGAGATAGTCTGGGCTACTTCCATATTTCTTTAAGTGAGTTTGGCTGGAGAAGGAGAGAAAAGGGTTTTCAGGCATAGAATTGGAGTTGTATGTCAAACAGCCTGCCGTTAAGTTGGAAAGGGGGTACCCAGTGTCATTCAAAGCAATCCTCAAGAGCTCTAAGGCATCTGCCATTAGTTTTGATGTCCCTGAATATCCACTTTCCAAAAACCTTGTACTAAATTTGCCAATGCACAGAACATTCTGGAGTTCACTAAAGGTATAAATTGCTTTCTAGATCATTTCATTTTCATACTACCTACAGGCACCAATGCCTAATTTGAAGTCAATTTGTCTTGAAAAATACCTTTTGCACTTTACATTTTCCTTGCTGTTAGTTGTCGCTGATGGATTTAGGAAGGACAAATGGCTTGTGATGCTAGGCAGATGTGTCCCTGAAACGTGAACCATTGTTGGAGTCAAGGCAGAGATGCCAAGTGCAGTTTAACTATATCCCATTTTCTGCTGAATCACCACATCATGGTTGGGAATATTTATGTTTTATGTCCACATTTTATGAGGTATTGGCAAAATCAGAGGTGGCCAGGAGAAAGAACAAATTTCACGTTCAGAGACTGCTATAAAGCGGTCATGGACAGCTATTACCTGATGTACATAATTTTTTAGACTGTTCCTGTTAAAGAAAAAATTATTCATGACATTTGTTAAAGATGGCAAGGAAGGCTTTATTTAAGTCTACAAGGGGGTTTTGTAGTAGGGGAAGGAGATTGGGCTCAATTCCGAAAACATTAAGGAAAAGTGGGAATTTATAGCCAAGTAGCAGGGTGGGAGGTCGGTGAATGGAAAATTACTAAGAGGTGGTGTAATTCTTATTTAACTGACCTACTGGGATTTTAGGCAAGCTAGGGTGATAGGATATCAAGGGTAGGGAATTTTTGCTTAACTGATTCAGCGGGATTCTTGCTAAAACTGGAATAAGCCGGCCAAGGACAGAGCCCTTGATCAAGGACTTAACCCAAGGTCAAGGCCTACTGAGAAGAACTCATAAGAACCTCACTGAAGTTTAGGGGAAGAGAGTCTTTGTCATCCCCAAATCTGTTCTCCAAAATATTTCACTACATCCAACTAAATATCCTTTCAAATATTGATGACATTTAGTGGCTAATCAAAAGACAAATTATCCTGAAGTTGAAAATGTTATTTTGGTAAAATCTCTGTCCTTTCTTTAATGTAAGTTTGTTGATAGGTTATTTTCCTCACCTTTGTGATGGCATGAATCTTACTTTCTAAAGTTTTTATTTAAATTATCAAATTTTTTATTATAGATGTTAATGAATTAATAATTTAAAAAATGAATTCTATTATGGACAAGTGTCTTATTTTAAAGAACACACTTGGGGCACCTGGGTGGCTTAGTTGGTTAAGTGTCTGCCTTCAGCTCAGGTCATGATCCCAGGGTTCTGGGATCCAGTCCTGCATCAGACTTCTTGCTCAGCAGGGAGTCTGCTTCTCCCTCACCCTCTGTCCCTCCCCTTGCTCCAGCTCTCTCTCTCTCAAATAAGTAAATAAAATCTTAAATAGAAAGTGCACTCAAATTAACTCAATGTGGATCATAGAACTACATGTAAGAACTAAACTATAAAAATCCTGGGAGAAAACATAGGAGTACATCTTCATGACCTTGGATTAGATAATATCTTCTCATATCAAAAGTTCATGAGACAAAAAAGAAAACAACAGATAAATCAGACTTCATCAAAACTAAAGACTTCTGTTCATTAACATGAATTCTGTTCATCTCTTTTAGTGATCATGTGAAAGGATAAGCTACTTCAAACTTACAGGCATAAACAGTGATTAACTAATTAGGCTCACAGCTTCTGTGAATGAGAGATGAAGGCAGGTCATAGTGGGAATGACTTGTGTCTCTGCACCACAATGCCTAGGGCTTCAAATGGAATGCATTAAATGCATTCACAAAGCTAGAAGTGATTTTAGGGGCACCTGGGTAGCTCGAGTCGGTTAAGTGACTGACTTGGTTTCAGCTCAGGTCATGATCTCAGGGTCATGAGATTTAGTCCCAAGTTAGCGCTGCACTCTGTGCAGAATCTTCTTGTCCCCCCCCTTTCCCTTTTCCCCCTCCCTCCACTTTTCTCTCTCTCAAATAAATTTTTAAAAATATTTTAAAAAATATTTTTTTTAAAAAAGAGGTAACTTGAATAGCTGAACCCTGTAATATCTAGAAGCTTCTTCACTAACAGGTCTGTTTCCTGGGCCAGGATAAGTTGAAAGCTGGACTGCGCTGGGACTATTTATCAGAGTGCCTCAGGTGGCCTCTTCATGAGATGGGGGTCCCTCCCAGTGTAAGATTTAAGAGTAGTCACACTCCTTACAGGTCTGTTTAGGGCTACGAAGACCCAATGTTCCACTAAAGCCCTAGCCGCAAAAGGTACTCAGTGTGGTTCTTCCAATTTCTGTTCCCTGAAGCAGTCACAAGCTCAAACAAATTAAAGGATACAGGGCAAAGGTCATGACCTCTTGATGGGGGTCTTTTTAAAATAATTTGTAGCCATGTCTTAAAATGTCCACAGTTGTCAAGGGAACCAGCCATTCAATAAAACGATTCATTCACGAGGCACATACCTGCTTATTTGATATGGAAACGATTGAGCCTCACTAAGACTACGGTGGAATATTCCTCAAAAGTCTTTCACATTTAAGTTTGCATTTTAGGTCCTCTATTAACAAACATTCACCTCTACAAATTAGGAAACTATTTTTGAGAAGTCAGTCTTATCTGAGCGTGGCTACAGTGAATTTGTTTCCTGAATCGGAAGCCTGAGTGCACTGGCGAACTCGTTCTAATTTACCAACTCGTGCTCAGGACTTGACTGGAGATTTCCCACACATCTGGTGGCATAGCATCTGGAGAATGGAAGAATGACCACATTTAGAGTCGGACAGACCAGGTTTCTAGATCCAACCTCACCTTTTTATGGTTCACGGTAATTCTTCTTAATTCCCTTAGCTACCAGCTCTTCATTCGTAAAATAGAGGTAATAAAGCATACCTTGCTGAATCATTGGGAAGTTTGGAGATGTATGTATAAATTTATAGCACATCTTAAATTTTTACTAAATGGTAAATATTATTTATATGTCAATGAAACCTTAGAATGCAAGTTATTTTTAATAATAGAAAATTTTAGATAGCACCATCAATTCGTAGTTGTCTTCCTAACTATATAAAACAATGACATTCACATGAAGCCCTCAAATTTTCTCATAAATATTTACTAAGCACTCACCATGTGCCAGGCCTGGCCCAAGTTGGAAACACACCAGCAAACGAAATCAGCCAGGTTACAACTAATGGTGGGAAAACAGTTCACTGAGAACCATTGAGGTCCCAGGGGTGGCCATAGTGGAAGAAAACAGAGACACACAGGGTTGACACTCATTCTGCATCCTTTTAACTTCTCCTCATTTGATTGTCCATATTAAAATCAGGAATAGATTTTTATATTTGGCTGTTAGGAGAAAAAGTCCCTGAGATCTGGGCAGATAAATTCAAAAGCAAACTGGCCAACATAGCCTGGGGTGAGCCAGAGAATATTCCTATCCAGGATGAGATGCTGGCTTTAATTGGCTTGGTGCTTCAGAACTCCCTGTTCTTTCCCAGGCTTTCCACCAGGCAGTGGTAAGTGTGACTGTGACATCGTTGGGCCCAGACTATTCCCTGATGATCAGCAGACTTTCTCTGCCCTGGATGGGTTGGCCAACAGAATCTCATCCACTCTGGTTCTGTATATCCTTCCCCCAACACTAGTGGACTTCCTGTGAGTTGTTTCCTGGGACAGATCTCTTTTCTTCTTGAAGGAGGTGACTTCAGCTCCTCACTTACTCTGTTGAGAAACTTAGCCTTTACATGAGAAAGAGCTCATCTTCCATCTCACTCCTAACACAACATCTCTCCTCAGACCCTGAACGTTATCATTGTCCCCAAATTACCACAGTTGAAGCCATCTATAGGTGTGACTAAAAAAAAAAACCAATTAAAATGAAAATGATTCTCTCTGCCCAGCGCAATGTGGGGTTCTCAGATGTCCAGGATGAGAAGTCAGATCCACATACACAGTAATTAAGTGACCTCCAAGTCTGGGGGGTCAGTGTGGCCATACACAGGATGGCTTAAACCAAACCTTTGCTATTAAAAAAAAAAAAAAAAGTGTTATTATGATAGTTAAAGCTGAACTGTTCGACACCACACAAATAGCTCAGAAAAGTCTCATGAAACCGCTTGCATGTCCTTTCCTCAACCCATCCGTCACCCAAGGCTTTCACATGAGAACACTTCCAGCCCAAGAAGGGAGTCTGGCAGCTATTGACTCAGCCCTTTGTTAAAGAGGACATGGGACTGTGATTTCTGGCCTGAAGAGTTGAGTCTGTAATAGATGAGGTGTCTGGGGAAAGCCTCAGGGAAAAGAGAAATGAGTAAACAGGCTCTGGACTTCACCTCCAGACACCCTTCACTTGACCTCCTGGGCCTGGGGAAGACATGGAGGTTTTTGCTCCAATGGCTTCAGCATTTTCCAATTGTCCTTGGATTTGGAACATTTTTTGATATATGTCAGCTACTTTCATATTGCAATACCCAAACTCATTTCTCCAGCACATCTCTCCTTTGAATTATGCTGTCCCAAGTGATAGAAAAACATTATTTAAATTGAGCTAAAAAAATTTTTTTTAAAGTCCAGTACTTGAGCTATACGCCAAGGTCTTCACAAGCCAAAAAAAGCTCTCACTAAGATGTAAAATGAAATGGCAGGCAGACCCTGGGATGTGTTATTGTATGATGTTTGAAGGAAAGACCAACATCATTTAAGCAGAGGGTTCAAGTGATTTTCAAGCACAAGCTAATGATTATTACCTGTTACAGGAGAAGAGAGGCTAGTGTAGTGCTGGAGTCAAGAGCATGTGACCTGGTGACTGCAGTAAGAGGCAGCCCAGAAAGGAAGCCAAAATAGGAGATCTCAAGATGAGGGGGAGGCCCAAGAAGGGAATCGGGAAGAATGAGTTGGAACCTTGACCAAGAAAGAGACTAATATCTTGGACATTTATCAGATAAGAGTGCAGGGTGATACAACCTTGAGAAATTTACCTACTTATTAGAAGATTTGAAGACTTTATGTGGATATTATTGTTTTATACAGTGAAAAAGACAGAACTGTGAATCGATAATGCTGTTTAGAGTTTACTATGATTAAAAACAACTTAACACGCTAAGGCTTCATCTGTTGTGTTAATAATAACTACCATTTGGTAAATAAGATGTTCCCTCATCTGTTAAAGGACAATTAGACCTTACTTCATGGGGATATCATGAGGATTGAATTAGTTATGTATATACATATAAACATACATGATGCTTGGCACTGTGCTTGACACATAATAAGAATCACAATAAAAATCACAGTAAATAGTAGTGATCAGCACCAATACTACCATTACATAGCTCATTCCTGAAAATAAAATTTATTACTTTAAGAGGGACATTGGGGGAGCCTGGGTGGCTTAGTGGGTTAAAGCCTCTGCCTTCGGCTCAGATCATGACCTGATCATGATCTTAGGGTCCTAGGATCGAGCCCTGCATCAGGCTCTCTGCTCAGCAGGAGCATGCTTCCTCCTCTCTCTCTTCCTGCCTTTCCACCTACTTGTGATCTCTGTCTGTCAAATAAATAAATAAAATCTTAAAAAAAAAAAAGAGGGACATTGCAAATACAGGGAAGAATGAATAGGATGTAAAAAATAAGCTGTGTTGTGCACACTCTTGCTTTTAGAACATCATCTGCATAATTTGGCTTTTACTAATAATGCTGCTATAAACATGAGGGGCATATGTATCCCCTTTGAAATAGTATTTTTGCATTCTAGGGTATATACTTAATAATGCAATTGCTGGATCATAAGGTAGTTCTATTTTTAACTTTTTGAGGAACCTCCACACGGTTTTCCTGAGTGGCCGCACCAGCTTGCATTCCCACCAGTAGTGCAAGAGCATTCCCCTTTCTCCATATCCTCGCCAACACTTGTTGTTTCCTGTGTGGTGATTCTGAATGGTATGAGGCGGTATTTCTTTGTAGTTTTGATTTGCATCTCCCCGATGGTGCGTGATGTTGAACATCTTTTCATGTGTCTGTTGGCCATCTGGATGTCTTCTTTGAAAAACGTCTATTTATGTCCTCTGCCCACTTTTTAATTAAATTATTCATTTTGGGGGTGTGGAATTTAATATGTTCTTTATACATTTTGGATACTGAATCCTTATCTGATATGTCACTTACAAATATCTCCTCCCATTCAGTAGGTTATCTTTAGTTTTGTTGATTGTTTCCTTCACTGTGCAGAAGCTTTTTATTTAGCTGAAGTGTCCCTAGACTAATGAATGGTTAGAGAAGATGTGGCATATATATCCAGTGGAATATTGTTTATCTATAAAAAATAATGAAATCTTGCCATTTGCAATGACTTGGATGGAGCTACAGAGTATTATCCTAAGTGAAATAAGTTCATAAAAAGACAAACGCCATATGATTTCATTCATATATGGAATTCATATATGGAATTTAAGAAACAAAACAAATGAGCAAAGGGAAAAAAGAGAGAGAGGCAAACAAAGAAACAGACTCTTTTTTTTTTTAAGATTTTTTATTTATTAATTTGACAGAGAGAGAGAGACACAGTGAGAGAAGGAACACAAGCAGGGGGAGTTGCAGAGAGGGAGGGAGAAGCAGGCTTCCTACAGAGCAGGGAGCCCAATGCAGGGCTCTATCCCAGGACCCTGGGATCATGACCTGAGCTGAAGGCAGATGCTTAACAACTGAACCACCCAGGCACCTCAAAGAAGCAGACTCCTAAGTACAGAGAGCAAACTGATGATTTCCACAGCAGAAGTGGGCAGAGGGATGGGTGAAATGGGTGATGGGAATTAAGAAGAGCACTTGTGATGAACACCAGGTGTTGTACCAAGTGTTGAATCACTAAATTGTACACCTGAAACCATATTACACTGTATGTTAACTGGAACTTAAATAAAAACTTTGAAAATGTAAAACATTGCTTTGCAACAAAAGGAATGGCAAGTAATATCAGTAGAGGAAACTCTCCAAGAGGTATCCAGGGGAAGCAGAATAGTGTCCCTCCCAAGGATGTCCACACCTAAGCCCTGGAAACTGGAGATGTTACCTTTCAAGGCAAACATGTGATTAAGATTATGGACCATGAGGTGGGAAGATAATTCTGTGTTATCTGGTTGAGCTCAGTCTAATTAGATGAGTCCTTAAAAGTGGAAGAGAAAGGTAGAAGTGTGGGTCAGAGAGATAGAACATCCACCAGCATTGTGGGCTTTGAAGATGGAGGAAAGGGGCCATAAACCAAGGATTCCAGTGACATCTAGAAGTTGGGGATGGCTCTTTGCTCATAGCCAGCAAGAAACAGGGACCTCAGTCCTGCAACTATAAAGAACTGAACTGGTTCAATGATCTGAATAAGCAGGAAAGGGACTCTCCCTCCAGAAAGAAACACAGCCTGCCAATACCTTGATGGTAGTTTGGTGAGACTACAGATTTCTGATTCACAGAACCATAAGATAAATTTACACCAACTATGCCACTAAATTTATGGTAATTTGTTATAGCAGCAGCAGGAGACTAATACCATATCCAGAAATAAAATATGTTCTCTCAGAGGGCAGAGAGTTCTCTGTCACTGGACGTTTTAGACATCTTTTATGACCCATACACTTTTTTTTTTCCCAGAGAGAGACAGATAGAGCAGGTGGGGGAGGGGCAGAGGCAGAGGGAGAGGGAGAATCCCAAGCAGGTTCCTTGCTGAGCATGGAGCCTGAAGCAGACTTGAACTTACCACCCTGTGATCATGACTGAAGCGGAGATCAAGAGTCGAGGTTTAACCATCTGTGCCACTCACGGACCCAGATCCGTATACTATTATAGTTTCTCCTTTAAAACTCAGAACACCTCAGTGAACTATGCTCTGCCCACATTTTATGAGTGAATAAACAAGTTTGGAGAGGGAAATTAGTAAATTATACAATACTAGACTGGGCTCTTCCTAACTTCAAAATTCATGCTGTAATAGTTTATCACTCTTACTCCCCTCTGTTTGACATATTTAGGGGGGATTTAGTTGTGAAGATTAAAATAATAAGTGAGGGGTTGAACTCACATATTTATTATAGCTCTGAGACCTTTAAAAATTAGGGTGTAAGACCTTTTCCCCTTTGACTTTCCACTGAGAACTTGCCCTTGTATAAATGAATATCTAAAGCATTACATTTCACCCCGATGCCCAAAGTTAACTTTCTCTCACCCCACACCCACATGCTGATGCTGTTCTTACAGACTCACATCTGATTCTTCAAGATTCTCAAGTCACCTATAAGAATGCAAATGCACTGTCAACAACAGGAAAGCTTTGCTTAATAATTTAGGTCAGAACTTTGAGGCTTGCTAGATAAGAAATATCTCCAGTGGGGAGGGACAGGGAATTTCATAGTCTCAATCATATCTCTTCTCCTCATCTTACATAATTGGGATCCTTCCTCATCTTTTCAGTGCATGCGTTTCTTTTCCACCTGGCATAGTCTGCTTGCCTAAATCCAATGTGACACCATGAAGACCTGAGGAATACCCCCAAGGCTACCTTCTTTTGCCTTTTTTTGTAGAGGTTTGGAACCAGGTGGCCTACCTAGACTCACAGCTAGCTTGCCATGTGCTAAGTGTATAGCCTTGAGTAATCTATGGAACTACACTAACCTTGAACTTGCTCAACTCTAAAGAATATAATAACAGCATATGTCTCCCAAGGTTTAGTTGAGATGCGTTGCAATCTCTCATGTAAAGCTCTTAGTAGAGTATCTACAGTAATATATATTCTAAAAAGTGCTGTTGGTTTTGTTACTATTGTTGTCACTGATGGAATAAAAACTTTTCATTATAACTTCTTACAGATTTTCATCCTGGTGCCAGTGAAGTCTAGAGAGCTAGGGGTTTGTTGTGGAATTAGAGCTCAGAGAAGCTCAACCTGGAGCATATGGTAGCCAGCAGCCAAAGGTGACTACACAGTTCTTGAAATGTGATGAGTCTAAATTGAGATGAGTGTAAGCATAAAATACAGTACAGAAAAAGAATGTAAAATATGTCGATAGTTGTATGTTAATTACATGTTTAAATGATAATATTTTAAGTATTGGGCTGCTATTAAAATTAATTTTGTTTGTGTATTTTTCTTTTTTTAATATGGTGACTAGTAAATTTAGAATTCCATTTATGGTTCCCACTGTTTTTCACTGGAAAGCAACGACCTAGTATTCTCTTCCTTATTAAACAACTCAAATACAGGGTCAGCCTTGCTACATACTGGAGAGAAGACCTCCCAATCTGTTTAGCACTTAAGCGGTGGTTCTAGAAAACCACACTTTTAAAAAATATTTAATGAAACAACTTATATTCAGTGACACAGAAATAAGCATATAGAATTCAAAAACTATTAGCTAGTATTACTACTATTACTGTCTCCATACTAAGTGCAAGGTTGTAGATTCTCTGTGCTCCCAAAGGGGGAGTCATCTAACCTCCCGCAGAGCTGGGCTACACTCTGGGAGAAGGATTGGTGAACTGGCTGATCCTTGAGTCGCTGTGGCGAGCAGCAGGGTCGTTGGGTATCTGCCTGGGTCCATGGAACCTGGTGGGGCCATTTGTGTGAGTGCCCCCAACCGCACCCCGTAACTACAGTGCAGGGATCAAATTGACAGGTGAGAGATTTGTAGATTGCTGACTTGAGTGGTGCAGAGAATGGAGTGTGAAATTGTGTGAAAATGCTTGGGGTGCCTGCGTTATCTCCATGTTCCTTGGGAACCAACTGGCTTCTCTACCCTGCATCTTACCCCTCACCAGGATCTCCAGGGACCAGGTGCAGACCACTGGTGATTTATCTGAGGCTCTCCTGCCAAGTGGTCTCAATGTTTCACAGGTTTCCACCAGAGCATCTCCTCTGCCTTCCCTACTCTCAGTGGCTTTACTTCCCAGTATTTGATGCTAAATAGATTCGGATGGACAATTTGGCTCTCTCTGCTCCTTCTTGGCCACTGCCTGTGTTAGCTCCCACAAATAAAACCTGAGCTGACAGCAGTGGGATTTATGAAGATCAGTAAGAAATGAGCTCTGCAGAACGGCATTGCATGCAGCTGAACCTAGAAGTACCGAGGTCTCTGTTTCCGGGCCAAACGGCCCAAAGGGTCTGGACCCTTGCAATTGAAAGAATAAGATAAGCCATTCTCATCCAAAGAAAACGGCTTTTTATTTTCTCCGGAATCCTCAGATTTGAAGTATGCCTTGGCACTCAACGGCCCTTCCATCCCACATGCCCCGAAGTTCCCAGTTACCTCCAGGGCTGCCTCATCCTACAGTCTGGGGCAATTACTCAAATCCTACCCAGGGGACCTACTTTGAGTTCGAAACAGAATATGTCCTGAGATCTCCTTGCATCATTTTCTTTCTGATGTTTTAGTTATAGAAGAACTGAATCAATGTAAGCTTGGTAACACCATCCAAATCTCTGAAAAGCTCTTCCTGTTCCCAGCACACTGGGCAGTGTCTTTCCCCAGAATGGTGATGGAGGCATAGTCTCCAGAGATGTGAAAGAGCTCCAGGGAGTTTATATTTCACTGAGGGAAGGTGGTACCCTCAAGAGTCTAAAGGAACTGACCACATGGGGCCAATGTGCTTTCGCAATCAGACTTCCTTGCCCCAGGGTTCTCCAGGCATGGAATCCTTCTGCACACAAGACTGAATACATGCTCTTTCCAGCCTTGAAATATAAAAATAAATAATTAAGCCAAGTGAACATTTGATTTCTGTTAAATACATATTATATATACACGGACACGTATATATACACACATACATGTATTTATATATGTACATACCTGTATGGGTACCTGCATACCACACGAACACACAAACATACACACAGCCCTATTTAAGCACATATATACATATGCATGGATGTATACACATGTGCTCACACACACACACACACATGCTTGCACACCCCTCCCCTGTTTCAGAGTCTCTCCTGACACATTGGCAGTGGCTGGGTCCAACTGAAACCTGGATGAAAAGTTCACCAACTCCATCTCCTTGTGGTGTGGCTGCTTAGCCTTTAGAGCTGGGCCCAAGACATCAAACAACTTTAGAGCCAGTCTAGGATAGAGACTTCTGTCACGCTGAGTTAAGACCACGCTTGGAGAGGGGCTCCTGGGTGGCTCAGTTGGTTAAGCATCTGATTCTTGATTTCGGCTCAGGTCATGGTCTCAGGGTCATATCATGAGATGGAGCTCCGGCTGGAGCTGGCTCAGTGCACAATCAGCACCCCTTGCTCTCCCCCAATCTGCACTTACACACCCTTGTGTGAGCTCTTTCCCTCTCCCCCTGCCAAGTAAATACAATCTTAAACACACACACACACACGCAAACAATTACTATGCCCGGAGAGTCATTCCTTTTGACCCGGCCTCAGTCCCAGAAGGTTCGAGCAGAGTGAGGCAAACAGCAACGTCCTTCAAATAAACTCAACCATGCTTCATTATTAAATGCATTTTTATTTTAGACATACACTGTATAGCTCCCCAAATGCTGCCCTTGAAGTAAACACATTCAAGGGATGGTGGTTGTGGCAGCGAGAGGCAGGAGTGCCAAGAAAATGCTTCCCATTTCCTTCCTGCCTCAGCTATCCACGTGACAAGTTTCAAAGCCAGAAACCTGGTGTTGGATACTAAAGATTAGTAATATTAAAGTAAGTTCAACGAAAGGGAAGAAAAAGAAAATCAGATATACTCCAAACAAATGATACTTGGGAAAAACCAGAAATGACATTCATGCAGCTCACGAATGTCTGCTTTCTGGGGTGGAAAGCCTCCAGCAGCCCAGGCAAAGAGCACCTGAGTGGGGCAGGCAGACTGTCATCCTCTGAGCTCTGGCTGAGAGAAGCCTCATGTAAGTCAGCTTCATTTCGTCTCTCTGCCTTTCCCTGTTTGCACAAACATCATCCCAGGGAAATTAGGGAAAAGCAACTCTGATGACAATGAAAAAAAAAATTGCCTCAATGGTTGTCTGAGTTTGCTGTGACTACAGGAAGCTCTTTAAAGACACAGACATGTCTTTAAGTGAACGCATTAAGGCTTCTGTGGGAATATTCACTCCAGCAACTGGGTTTAACGTGCAGCAGTTTTGATTCTGTTTCTCCCGCATCAACTGCACTTGGCAATGAAGGAGAGCAGGCAGCGGCTTGCAGTCTTGGAATGTGTATTTCAACCTCCCAGAAATAGTCAGTACCTGAAACCTGACTTTGTGTGGGGGCTAATCCTCCTTTTGGACACTGCTCCTTCTTTTAACTTTTTAAGAAAGAGACAATGCAATAGTGTTAGCGTGTCATGTGGAATCAAGTATTGTTGATGCACGATTTAAATATTTTCAAGATGCATCATTCATATGCCTTGGCTTAAAACTGTCTAGTCCAAAACGTATGGCAAGGATATCACCAAAAAATATATGTATAGGAATTGTTAGATTACTTTATTTCTTTTAAATCAAACACAGTTTTGGGGATGCCTGGGTGGCTCAGTGGGTTAAAGCATCTGCCTTTGGCTCAGGTCATGGTCTCAGGGTCCTGGGGTCTCGAGGCCCCCTTCGGGCTCCTTGCTTGGCTGGGAGCCTGCCTCTCCCTCTGCCTGTGCGTTCGCTCTCTCTCTTTCTCTCTCATGCTGTCTTTCTCTTTCTCAAATAAATAAATAAATAAATTTATTTAATTGTTTGATTTAAAAAATTTAAATCAAACTATTTTACCTCTAGGTAGAAGGACTTTTCATCTTCATGCTACTCCCAGAGTTGTACAGGTAGCATTCATAGCAGTGATGTTTCCCTGATTCTTGAAGTTGGAGTGAAGCCATGTGACCAGGTCCGGCCAATGAACTAGGAGCAAGGGTGACCAGCACCATTTCTGGGCTGAGGTACAAAGTCTCAGCTCTGCCCTCGGGCTCTCTCTTCCCTTCTCCCCAGGCCTCAGGGTCATGATTTCTGGATGGTGTTGCTCCTGCCTATGGAGCAGGCCACCAGGACCACACCCAATTTTTCTGGAAGCAACAAAGGAATCTTCATTGTGTGAAGCCAGGGACATTTAGGAGTTACTGTGTTATCTTGGCATAGTCCAGTGTTACCAGACTAATTTTGTTCTGAGGACTCACACAGGCACGCAACAGACCTCATGGTGGGAAAACGAGAGACATTCCCTTCCAATGTCAGTCCCTTTTGGTGGTCACATATTTGCTCACCATCCAAGCTCTAGTGACCCATGCAAAGCAGATGCCTTTGTTCATTCCACAGCACAGTCACACGTAGAAGCTGCACTCTTGCCAAGGGGAGCAAGGGACAAAAGGAGGCTTGGATAAGGTGGAGCCAAGGTGATACCAGTTCAGATGCATCTCACTCCAGGCAGCCTGCAGCTGGGCCAGGGAAGTGCTGCGGGGCAAGGGAGGCACTGGGGGGCAGGGAGATGGTGGGGGCCAGGGTGGTGCTGGAAGGTGCTGGGGGCCAGGGCAGTGCTGGGCAAAGCAAGCATTGCTGCCTTTAAGATTTAGGGTCACTGTGGCCTGTCCACTCCCAGTACAGAATGGAGTAGTAACAGCATCCTCAAGAGGGAGAACAGAGTTTCTTCCATGTGCCCACACTGCCCCAGCAGCAAGTGTCTTAAGGATGGGTGACAGAAATGGGAAAGAAATGCAGCAAGAATAAAATCCCCACCCTAAATTGAGATAAGTTTAATGTAATTCCTAACAAAATAACAACCATATTTTTGTAGATACAGAGAAAATTATCCTAAAATTTATATGGAAAGACACAGGCCCTATAATAACTACAGTTCTCTTGCAAAGGAACTTTAGTGCAAGAATAACCTGGCAATCAGGAAAGTGTAGTATTGGCACAGCCATAGAGAGATTAATGGGACAGAATAGAGAATCCAGAATTGACCACACACTAATTAGCCCAGGTGATTTTTAATGAAGGTGTAAAAGCCACTCAGTGGAACAAAGACAGCCTTTTCCATAATTGGTACTGGTCTAATTGTACACCTGTCAGCAAAAAGAGAAAAAAAAAAGGAATCTCACCCTAAGCTTCATACCTTTTATATAAATTAACTCAAAGTGGATTGTGGATTAAAATATAAGAGATGAAACTATAAATATTTTAGGAAAAAAACTTAGGAGAAAATCTTCTAAGCTGAGGGCCAGGTGAAGAGTTTTTAGACTCGACAGTAAAAGCTTGACCCATAAAAGAAAAAATTAATAAACTGCATTTCATCAAAAATTAAAAATTTGCTCAGTGAAAGACGCTGTGAAAAAAGATGAAAAGGCGAGAAGCAGACTGGAAAAAAATATGCCAATAATAGATCTGACCAACGACTAGTTTCTAGAATACATAAAGAAATCTCAGAATTCAATAGTAAAAACAAAATCTATTTAGAAAACAGGCAAAAGAGTTGGACAGACATTTCACCGAAGAATATGTACGGATGCAAATAATCCATGAGATTATGCTCAATGTCATTAGGCGTTAAGGAAATGCCAACGAAACCCATAACGCGATACCGATACACACCTGTCAGAATGACTGAAACCGACGCGGCCAAGTGTGAGCAAGGATAAGAGGGGCTGGACTGTGCGTGCATTTCTGGTGGGATCCTAAAATGGTCGAGTCACTCTGGAAAACAGTTTGGCAGTTTCTTAAGAGTAACCAAGTAACTATCATAAGATCCAGCAATTACACTCTTTATTTATCCCAAAGAAATGAGGTCTGCAGTCACCCGAGAACCTGTACACAAGTGTTTATAGCAGCTTTATTTGCTATAACCAAAATGCAACAACCCAGATGTCCTTTGTGAGGGTGCCAGGTTAAGCAGACTGTGGTCTTTCCACACCATGGAATACTGCTCAGCAATAACAAGACATAAAGTATTGACATGCAATGACTTGGATGGTTTCAAGGAAGTGCTGCTGATTACCTCTGAGGCCAGAGGCCTGGGGCGAGAGCAACTTTTCAGGGAGCGCTTAGCCATGGGCAGGGTGTAGCCAGAGTTGTTCAGCGTACTTGTGACACACGGATGTCGACACATCCCGGCTGGTGAGAGCTTTATAGTTCACAAATGGCTTTGCCTAGTTTACTAATTAGGGTATCCATTAGCTGCAATACTGCGTGGTGCTCAGGGCCACCTGTTCTGAAATTCTGTGGCTTCACTTCCAGTCCTGGCTTTGTTAGTTGCAAAAAAAAAAAAAAAAAAGAAAGAAAGAAAAGAAAAAAGCAAAAAAGATGCTCTTGAACAAGCTACCGAATTTCTTAGTCTCCATTTTCTTGCCCATCCAACAAATGTAACGCTAACCTACATTGTAATATTGTTATGAGGATTACATAAAGTCACAAAGAAAGGGCTTTATCAGAGTGCCAAAAACAGAGTAATAACTACTTACATTTATTACTGCAATTACCTACACTATTATTATTATTATTATTATATGACTTAATAATCCTTGAAATGTCTTGCACCGTGTGTCTACAGCACCTCACTCTGCAGAGATGAGTTTTCCTAGGTCAGACCACTAGTCCTACCAATCCCCCCTGATAAATCAGGGGTGCGGAGAGCCAGTCTTCACTGCAGACACATTGCAGAGAACTTTCCAAGCTCTTTAGTGAAGAGTCGGGCAGCCAGATCTGTACGTTTCCAGTGTAAGCTATTCTTTCCTTCAGCCTTTTCATGGGCTTGGGTACAAGTCAAGTCCTTCATCCTCCCGTAGCCCCTTCCTCACTCTGTGGAAGTGAGACGCCATAAAGACGCAGCCCCCAGGGTTCCCTGAATCATGAAAGGCATTTCACAGTCCTGGAGAACATCCTTTGATTTTTTCCAGGACCCCATTTTTTTCTCCAGCTTGCTTTGTCTCCTGATTGAAGGATTACCAAAAACATCCCACAAAAGGCTCCATGTATCTTTTGAAAGGTAAAACGGAACCAGCTGAGCCTAATCAACTCCCAGAGGTGCCATAAATACCCACCAGGCTATAAAAACACAATCTCTCTGATAGGACAAAGAAGAAGTGAGAGCTACAAGGGGAGCATGGCCCCCCAACCTCAGGATAAACACTTCTCAAACTTGCTTTGGGCTCACAGTCTGTCAGAGTTTAGTGGCCAGGCTGAAGAGTCGAAAGAGAATCTTAAGTGAGGGTTCCCAGAGCCCAAGCTTTGGCCCAGGGAGTCCCTGAGGACCAGAGCTGTGCAGGACTAGTGACGGGGACACATGGAGAGGCAAAGGCTCCCAGGCAGCCAGGTGCAGGGGTGCTGAGATGAGGATGTCGTGGAAGATTACCCCGTTCTCGATTTGGACAATAAAGCTCTTACTACACGTCTGGTCCCATCTTCACCGATTTCAGTCAGTTGGGAAGATTCGTAAGTCTCCGTTTGTGCCTTCAAGCTTTAGCAGACTTTCCCCTTCTTTGGAATGTCTTCTCCAGGGAAACCTGATTGCTGAGTGACATCAATAGATAACTAATGGAAAACACTGGACACATAATAACTCGCCAATAAAAGTCAGTGTCCTCCTTTTCCTTTCAGAGAAGACTTCAGCCCTTGTCTACCTGGCAGAAAGACCCATGACTTTCTTGGTTTTCCATCCACTTTGGTTTCCTCATCTGCTTTGTCTTCTTTAAAAGTGTGTCTCCTTCTACTTGGCCACTGTGTATCACTGATACAGGGCAGCTGGGGAGCATTGGAACAATGAGGAGATTGGGTAGAAGTTGATCTGGTGGCTTGGATTCCCTGAAAGGGGCAGACCAACCTGAGACAAACCGGTGGAGGTGGGGCCTGATTTCCCCAGGTGTAAAGAGAGTAAAAGGGTCTTTTTTTTTTTTTTTAAGATTTTATTTATTTATCAGAGAGAGAGAGAGGGAGAGCGAGCGAGCACAGGCAGACAGAATGGCAGGCAGAGGCAGAGGGAGAAGCAGGCTCCCTGCTGAGCAAGGAGCCCGACGTGGGACCCGATCCCAGGACGTTGGGATCATGACCTGAACTGAAGGCAGCTGCTTAACCAACTGAGCCACCCAGGCACCATAGGACAGTCCTTACCATGTACAAAGTCAGTTCTTACCAGAGAACAAAAAGGCATTCTCTTCTGGGCTCTAAGTGTCCCATTTTGGCTTAAATTGATTTTCCTCCTCCGTTGATGAGTTCTTCTCCTTGGATGGACCCACTCGCAACTTGTCACTCAGATTGCCCTGAGATCCAACCCAGCAAATGCTCTAGCTGACTTCAGTCCTGAGAGCAGGGGCTCCTCCAGATCCATGCCTCAGTCCTGGCAGTGTCACATGTCAGCTGTGTCACATGGGGCTGGAAGCTAGCCTGTCAAAGCAGCTGTTGTTACAACTTTGGTTGGTACCTAAACAAAATAGGAACACAGTGACATACCAGGAGACAAAATAGAAAAGAGATAATAAATAATTTCCTTCATCCTGAGTAGTTTCCATTCTAGAATCAAGGTCATTGTCTCAGTTTCAGAGTCTGGTCTACTAAATCACAGGCTGGGAAAACATATCTGGATGGGAGATATGAGAGTGTATGCACACATGTGTGTGTGTGTCAGAGGGTCCTGAACTATCTCTTCATTCCTTTGCTGAAAATAACTCTGTACTCATTTTCATTGTAAGTGGTTTAGTATTCAGCAACAATAATAGACAGAAATAGCAAAAATAACAGAACTGGGGAAGAGACAAAAGATCCTGACCTCTTTCCCAGGGGACTCAGAGCTCCCCTCATACTTTTACTCCCTGTCGTCATTGCTAACATTCCCATTCACACAGATTTCTGTCCACTTTGTGGGTCATGCCCTTATACCTGGAAGATGAAACAACAGAAGGTACTGCTTGTCTTGAAGGCTCCCTTTCCTTAGGGGACCTTTGTTGCCAGGCACTGTTCATCTCTCTGAGCCCCAGTGACTTCTCAAAACTCCCTCCCAGGAGTCCTTCGTCATGCCTTCATGTCCTCCCACTCTGTCCCAGAAGCAAGGTTCCCTCTCTTACACAACTCCTCAGACCATCTGACTGGGAAGCAGGATTTAGAAGCAGGAGGGAGAAACTGACTGAGAGGCAGACGGGGTTTCTACCAAGTAGAGTTGGATCCAGAGTGACAGAGGGTGCTCCCAGCTTTATCGTCTGAGGTGAGGGGACACCTCATCTGGGTCCAGGTTCCCTCAGGGTCAGGGCTGACAAACATACAAGTCCTCACCACAGTCATGGCAAGAGTGGCCCCTCGAGTGGCATGGGGAAGCACCGTCTATCGTTTCACATATCCCTTATCTTGCCAGTCAGTGCCTCATCTTCTTGATCTGTAAAATGAACAAAATGATCCATGTTCATATACTGGTCCCATCCTCCATATCCCAGAATTGGGCTTGTGGCTAATTCCTTCAGCTCTGAAGATAGGGTTACTGAGCACAGCAGGGAAATGTGGCTGTCAAGGGGCACGTAGGTGGCTCAGTGATTTAAGCATCTGACTCTTGATTTCAGCTCAGGTTGTAATTTCAGGGTCTGGGGACTGAGCCCCATGTCAGGCTCTGCACTCAGCTGAGAGTCTGCTTGAGATTCTCTCTCCCTCTCTCTCTGTCCCTTCCCTTGCTCATCTACTCACTTTCTCTCTTTCAAATAAAAATTAATTAATTAATTAATTAAATCTTATAAAAAGGGAGAAATCTGGGTGTCATAGGGGCCATGTCACACCATAATGGCATTGCCATAGTGATCATCTTGTACAGAATATTAGTAACAACATTTATAACAATAGATAGCTAATATTTTCAAGAGCTTACTCTATGTCCATCATGGGTGCTTGGGCTCTATGGACATTATCTTATTTAGTCTTTACAACAATTCAGTGAGAGGTAATATTATCCCTTTAATCATGTTATATGTGAGAAAACTGACTATTTCAATGCCTGGGCATAATGAACAGAAGCTATTCATCATTGTCGTCATCACCACCATTGTTTCTTCCTCAACCCACCTTTTCCTTCCCTTCCATCTTTCCCCTCTTCTTCATATTTCTTTTTTTTATCAGCGTACTCTGGAAACATCCAAGCTGATGGCCGGATATGAAAGCTATTAAAGTCAAAAGAAGTTGTTGATATTCTATATCTATATCTTAACTATAGTTAAGTCAACAAGGGAGTGACAGTTGAAGCTGGTAGCTTTTAACAGCTAAAGAATCACAGGGGAGATTTGTCAAACTGGAAGACATAAAGAAAATGTGTGAGGTGCAGTCTCAGACAACAACCCATTCTTCCTGGGATGGCCCACTTTGGTTGCTTTGACCTAATGTAGTTCATGCATACTGTCATTCATGTCATGCATTTCCTGTGGGCTCCACCTGGAGCTATTTGGGGTTGAGTCTCATCATGCTCTGAGAGGATTCTGTGTGCACTACTGGAAGAGATTCAAATCTTGGAGTTGAGCATCCCTGGGTCTGCCACCAACAGTGTGATTTGGGCATATCTTCTAAACGCCCTAATCTCCAGATGGGAACATAAGAAGTTTGTTTTAAATCAGCAGAGCAGATAAGTAGGACAGGTGCTACTTTTACTCTCTTATGTCTGAGGCTGTTGTCACTAAACAGTCATATTTTCTTTTTCTTTCTGGGCAGTAGGGGTCCTCCTCAACGCAGTCATCCATCAGCAGTTGAGTGAAGTTGGCAAACGGGATGAAACGTCTCTGTTATGCAGGCCTTCTCTAACTGTTCTAATTTATTAGTCCCAGAGTCCCCAGTGCTGTGGCATCAGCCATGCTTCTACTGACTGATTTCCAAGGAAGAGTCTCTGGGGAGTCTAAGGGGGTTGTGGAGTCAAAACAGTGACTAAGTGCTGAATACCTGCCATGTCAGGAAGGTCCGGTGTGGCCACAGTCTCAGCATTATGATTTGTGTCTTGGCCAAGAAGAATGAATCTGAAGCAATTAAGGAATCAGGACTCATGTTTTTTATTTAGTCTTGGAAACAGGGGACAGAGTTTAACTTGTGTTTGTGTGGGTGGGCGTGGTTCACAAACTCTTCTTTTTATAGCACAATGGGGCTCCATCCTGCTTTAAGAAAACCGGTTTAACAACAGAATTTGTAAAGGACCCACTGACCTGGATCCCAGTGAGGTCCCGTGAACACTATCACATAATTCATCAACCAAGCCACAGATGTGGATTGCTCCTTCTTTACTGGCCTCCTGCTCCCACCACCAATGTTTCTGGGAGTGTCTGGTTTCCAATAAGCTCATGACCAAGTTCCCTCTCTGTCTGGGTGTGGCTGTGCTCCTCCTGACTCCTCTGTTCTCAGCCACCACTCTTCCTGGTACCAAGCAGTTTCTGCCTGGGGGAGAGAGAGAACTATGACTCCTCTGTTTGTTATTTTCTGGGATACTCAAAAATCCCCCATTCCTTGGGTTATCATAGTTCTCCCCATCCTGCTCTGTCTGGTGTACTTTCCTCTCAGGGGTGCTAAGACTATTCCAGGAATCATCAAGTTGTGGTTGTCTGAATGAAAAAGGTACATTTGTATGAACGTGTAAAGGTATGGTGGATGTTGGGCTATGATATTCCAGTCATAGTTACCCTGTTTCATATTCTGGGATTCCCTCCTGCCTCAGCTTCAGGAGGAGCTACTGACCTGCTCCTGAGGCAAGCTGGAGACAAATTCCTTTCCAAGATTCTTTCACAGGAAAGGACTTCTGTTAAGACATCCTAATGTATGTAAGATGTATGTATGTATATAATCAACATGGATTCCATTATAGCTCAAGGATATTCCTTTGAGTCCCTGCAAACTGACTTTTATTGGCCTTCACTATAGTTTGCTGGGCACAGCAGATATGTCTAAGACTTAAAATCAAGGAGGAAGATCCCAAATCAATAACCTGATTTTCTACCTAAGAAATTAGAAAAATAAAAGCAAAGTAAGACCAAAGCAAGCAAAAAGATGGGACTTACAAAGATTAGCACAGAAATAAATGAAATAGAAAATAGAAAAATAATAAAGAAAATCAATAAGATCAAAAAAAGTTCTTTGAAAAAAATCAAGAGAATTGGCAGTTTTTTAGCTAAGCTGGCCAAGAAATAAAGACTCAGTTATTTAAATCAGACTAAAAAGATGCATTATTACTGAACTTATGAAAATGAAGATGATGAGAGACTACTATGAACAACTGTATGTCAATAAGTTAGATGACATGGATGAAATAGATTCCTAGAAAGACACACATTCTGAGTAACGTTCACATTGCTGGTCCTCAAAGCCCAAGGGCCTTCTCAATCAGCAAGGCAAGGTTTCATTTTGCACCATCACTTTCTTTGGAAATTGCTATTCTCTGCATTTTGCATGAGTTGTGACAGAGTAAGTAAAGAGGTTGACCCTAAGACAGCAGAGCATGGCAATTAACAGATAGGGTGAACAATTATCCTACTTTGGTGTAAGCTATCCTGGTGGGAGGACTGAGAGTCCCTCATCCCAGATGAACTAGGAAGGTCGCAGGCTATCCCTCACTCTTACCCAAAGTCATCCCCTGGGGAGATTGTCCTTGACAGGTTAATTCTGCTTCTCCACTTCCTAGCTGAGGGCTGTAAGACTGCATTATTATATCTCTGAGCCTTAGATTTAAAATCTTTACAATGGGACAAGAATAAGCACATCACAGTATCCTTTTTTTTAAATTTTTTTTATTTATTTATTTTTAAAGATTTTATTTATTTATTTGACAGAGAGAGATCACAAGTAGGCAGAGAGGCAAGGCAGGGAGAGAGAAGGAAGCAGGCTCTCTGCTGAGCAGAGAGCCCGATGTGGGACTCGATCCCAGGACCCTGAGATCATGACCTGAGCCGAAGGCAGCGGCTTAACCCACTGAGCCACCCAGGCGCCCACATCACAGTATCCTTATGGAAAAATATGTACCTATCCTATTTTCCCATAGCAGTAGGTCCTTAATACATGTTACCCTCCCACATGCCTACTTAATTCTTAGGGTTCTTGGTCCTCTAATCCCACCTTTAAACCCAGAACACTTACAAATTCTGATGTGTAAATGCCAACATTACCATGTAAGTGAGACTTGGGTTTAATGTGGCTCCTGGAGTCCTGAGTCTGGATCTCCTCCTAGATTCATCTCATCAGGGAGATAAGATGTCATCTCTGCTCTGGGCCCCAAGATTTCTGACCATGTCTGACATATGTATCTGGGCTCAGTGCCCACCGACCCAGTGGGTGTTTGGTTAAAGGCCTTAGTGAAACCTCCCATCCCGCTACCCATGCCAAGGCCCTTCCCACACATCTGAATCACCATTCTCAGGGATGATCCTGTAACCTCTACAGTTCAAAGTAATACTGTTACTCTGTGGCCTGGCTTCACCTGCTGTTGCTTCCTGTGTCATGGGAGCAGGAAAATAGTCCCCTCTTTGCCAAGCAACCTGTATTTTAGAAACTATGAGAAGTCTGTAGGTCCTTTCCCCCTTCAGACACTAGGTTATCTCTCCTTTCTATTACACAGAAGTGTATCTGTCTTGACTTTCCCACCCAAGCACATAGAAGACAGCACATGCCCTTCAATCCAGGGGTCCAGAGATCCAATTCAACGAATGAGCTGGGACTTGCTGAGCATTTCCCACTGATGCCTTCTTGGAGGTGGCATCCCAGCTTTGGGATGTCCTTGTCCAACAAAAGGAATCTTTTAAGGGCCCAATGAAGGGCTGGAAGTAGGCCACACTGCCAAAAACCAAATGTATCAGAAGAGGACAGATACGGGTCTCACTGGGGCAACTGCACATGTTACTGGCTTGTACAGGGAACTACCCCCAGTGAAGTAGTAGAAGGAGATGAGCAGGAACAAGGCCTCAAGGAGGGGTATGAGGACAACTCAGTTAGTCCCAAGGGTGTTGCAGCCTGGAGGTAGCCCAGTTCGTCTCCACACACCTCTGGCCTTTGCCCTGGCCTACAAAGGGCTATGGCTCTTCCAGGACACCAACCTGAGCTCAGACAGAGCTCCTCCTGTCGTTAATTCCAGGCAGATACATCTCTTTGTTGGCTTTTCTCAAGTGAGGCCATATCCTTAGGTAGTACTGTGAAACAATGCACCTTTCCGATAGGCAGCCGATGCATACTAGCTCAGGAGGTGGAAGGGGAATGCCCCAGATGGCCTCCAGGATAAAGCATAGTTAGGACAGCCCCGCCATCCAGGACCTTCTTTCAGGCCAGGGTTTCTCAGTCTTGGCATGATTGACCTTTGGGGCTTGCTAACCCTTGGCTGCAGGAATACTATCTTGTGTAGGGCTGTGGAGTGTAGAGCAGTATCCCTGGCCAGTACCCATTATTTTCCAGTAGCATCCAACCTCTCCATGTGTGACAACCAAAAATGTCTCTAG
The DNA here is from genome assembly GCF_022355385.1 of Mustela nigripes. Lineage (NCBI taxonomy): Eukaryota > Metazoa > Chordata > Mammalia > Carnivora > Mustelidae > Mustela > Mustela nigripes. The sequence continues at coordinate 153,801,193 of NC_081560.1, forward strand.
GCATTAACATGTTTCTCTGGGGGGATAAGGTTCTCCCAGTTGAGGACCACTGGGGAGTTTACAGTCAGACCAATGCAGATTCAAGTCTCTCAGCATCCTTCACCAGTGGCATGGCCCTGAGCCTCAGTCTGCTCCTCTGTAGGGTAAGAATCATACTACTTCCCTCCCTGTGGTGTTTAGGGATGAAATGAGTGAATACACAGGACACATCCCTTTTGAGAGGACATTCAGGGTGTGTCCCCACTCTCTGCTTCTGACCCCACCCTATGCCACTACTACCATTTCCCCTGACCCAGTCCCTCCAGAGCATTTTCTAGGAAACTGTAGACCTTGATGGTGAGACTCTCATAGCCATGGAATGTAGGAGCTGGAAGGAGTCAGGGTTCATCTTGTATAGCTCCTTCATTGTTCAGGGGAAGAAACAGAAATCTGAGGAGGGGGTGACTTGTCCAAACCTATGGGATAGTTGGGGACACAGAAAGGATTCGTCACAGCTTCCTTCCTTTGAACTAGAATCTCCCTGCTTTACCTTTCTCCCATTTTCTGCCCACTATCCCATTGGCTTCTCTAATACCTAGCCATAAGGAGGTAGAGAGGAGATGAATAGTTCCATTTTATAGGGGGGGAGTCTCTCCCCTGAGAGCTCAGGCAATCTTTTAAAATCACACGACTGGGTTAGCAACAGAACTCAGACAAACATCAGCTGTTCTGGCCCCTAACTGTGCTCCTTCTGGGGTGTCTGCACTTTGAAAGAAGGAAATGGCATTGTGAAGCCTGAGGCAGAGCCTGTAGGAGAGATGTTGGGATCAGACAGGCCTTACTGTAAACTAATAACAGCTCTGGAGGCATTGCACATTAGAATCACCAAGAGAGCTTCAAACAAACAAAATGTCTTGGACTTTTTCCACACATGGGTCATCCACATCCTGGAAAGTTCCACTCTGGGAATCCACAGATCCAGGTAAGCTGGGGACCCCTGGTGAAGACACCTCCACTTGTACTTGGAGCTAACCCTCAATGTAGTGTAGTGAGGGTGACCCTTTGCAGGGCTCCCTGTGCCCAGGAAGGAAGCCGGTGTCCATGTGCTCACCTGCTCCTGTAGATCCATCTTTCCCAAACAGAGTGACTGGCAGTGACAGTGATGCTGATGGTCCTGGGAGCTTCCCTCTAACACAATTACTGGATATATGATCTAGTAAAAGTTCAGAAAAAATACTTCTCTTTCTATTGAAAACATCCTTATAATAAGTAGAGAGAATCATTGTACAATCAATAAATGATATATTTTTTTAATTTGTTGGCTTGACTTTTTCTTTTTCTTTCTTTTTTTTTTTTCTTTTTGGACGTGATAGTCTTAACTAGTGAAACAGTGAAAATTAATTTTCCCCTCTCCCCATCAGACATTCCCGTGGGGCTATATGTTTCAGGCCTTGGGCTCCTCTCCCAAGTCTGTGTTAGTAGCTTTTGCATTTGCAAGTTCGGAGCTTTTGCATTTGCACGTTCACTCAAGAACACTATCAACGCCACTGAGAGTTGAATGCATCCCCAAATAGCCACTTCTCCTTGGTTCAGTCTTAGCTCCGTCATCTACCAGCTGTGTACTTCTGAGCAAGCTTTTTAAAATTCTCAAAGCGTCCAATTCCCTCAGCTGTAAAATGATCTTCAATCTCGCAAATCTGTGGTAAAGATTGTAAACAATAATTTCATAGCTGTGGGGACACGGTGGACACTCACTGAAAGTAGGTGTTTTGCAACTTGAAGCAAGAGCAAGAATAATTGTCTGATGTCATTTGTCCCAGAAAGAGGTGGTGCTCTTTGGTGTCAAGTGGATGATTGCAGAGTTCAGTCATCAAGTGTAGTCAAAGAAGAGAAGCCCAGGGGAGCATGCAGGGCCCTGGGTCTCTGTCAGCCCACAAAAGGGGATTTTAAGTGAACCTGAGGCTGTTAACATTGACACACGTTGAAGAACATTCTCTGTGGTGAGCAAACCCATTAGAACGCTGAAGCCCAAAAAACTTTGCTTCACCCGCAGTGGTTCCTTACGAACAAAACATGACAACTTCATTTGAATGGGGGCTAATGGTGAACAGATGGGCTGGCAAGGCAAAGACCACAAAATAATATCTCCAAAAATGTAGCTATGTTCTGTAAACCCAGACTCCTGTTCTCACTTTTCAGTCCCTGGAATAGCTAGCTGAGACTGAGGAAGATGGCTGGCAAGAAACAGGGAATGGCCAGAAAGGTGTTCATTCATCTGCAACTCTGAGATGTGGCCACTGGCTGCCCCCAGCAGGATGACAATGAGGTGCAGGAAAAGGGAAAGGGGGCCAGGACATGGCCCTTGAAAGTTATCAAAGAGGCATCTACGTGGGGATGGATTCTTAAGATTAATTCTCAACAAAAAAGAGGAAAGTGACTATTTACCAAACTAGTATCTAGACATTCACCATAATAACATATAACATTCACCCAATAACATATACATACACTATTTTATAACAACCATCTTCCAAGGTGATTTTCATTTTATTTGTTGTTTGATTTTGCCTTTTATTGTTTGTTGCTTTGGCTTGGTTGGCACCAAAATACTGTTGAGTTTTTGGGTTGTTCCCAGTGGTAGGGAGTTTGGAGACAACTTTAGAGTCCAGGGATTCAGTAGAAATTGCAGAAGACAATGAACTCTGAGAGCTTCCAGAATGTTTATGAAATTAATCATGACTCAATTGCATGGAAATTCATAGATAATTGCAATTTCATGTCTGAGTTGATGTGCGGACAAAACAGAGACAATATAATAGAAAGAGAACGCAGGAGATGCATACAAGTTTAAATTAAGGTATTAGCACACATTGTGGGGAGAAATCTGACTTCCAAGGGCATGGATTTGGGGGTTTAACGCAAAACCAAACTGACTGTAATTTACATTATTTTATCTCATTAAAACAGACAAAAATTCTAGGGTTGGGGTTATTGGCCTCATGTTATTAGGAAATTGAACACCAAAAGAATAAAGAAATAAATAGTGAGTGGGAGAAATCAACATTTGAATCCAATTCTTTTTATTCAGAAAAATTCTGATTTATTAGGACCACAAATACCTATCCAGTTAGCCTGGAAACGCTTTCACTTTGCAAGAGACTTGACCACATGTGTATATTCTATCCCCTATCGAAGTCTGTGGTCCTCATTTAATCTACCTCCTATGCAGCTTGCTTCTTAACATATTTAAAAAATAATAATAAAAATCAACCCTATTTGTTGTAAAAATAAGGTAAAAACAAACTTAAAAATACAGAAATAAATTTTTAAAAATATGTCAGCCAAAATGCCATACAGGGACACTCTTGTTATTAAGGGTTTGTGATCATCATTACTGGCATCTTTCTATAGAGACTACCAGCTAGATAGAAAGAATTCTATGAAATTTACATCAAAATTTAAAACAACACATGTTATTATGAAAATATAAATTTTCCTAGGATAAATCTATAGAGAATGGAAGTTACATTAAAAAGTCCAACAAGATTTATTACAGCTTTAACAAATTGCTTCTGAAGTTATAAGTAAGAACATATAACTAAAAATAGCTGAGTAGAAGAGAAGAAGGCAGAGAATGTGTTTTAGCAGTTACCAAGACTTCTGAAGATTTTAACAAAATAGAGACCATAATGATTTGGCCCAGAGATATGCAAATATATAATAACACCTCCATAAGGAGAAAATATGTAAAATTACTACCTATATAGTGCCATGCTATCCACCATAGTCAATTCCAAGAAAATTAAAACTTAAGTTAGAAAAGTGTGTAATTGTAGAAGAGATATGGGTGATTATATTTAACACCTAGAGGAGGAAGGGGAAAATTGTTTTTTAAGAAACCACAAATTACAAATGATAAAGGAAAATTTAGTAAATTTACCTATATTATAATTGAAATGGTATCAGTAAAAATAAACAACTAAGTAGGAGGAAAAAAAGGAAAAACCGTAGTTCTGCTAGCCTTAGGTGTTAGTCCTCATTGCAATGAAGAAGACCCACCAAAAATTTAAGAAGAACACTTTGAAAATTGGACAGCCATTGAAAAGTTGAGTTCTATACACATCCTTGGAAGACAGGGAAAGTACGCACACACATGGAAGACACACAAGGGTGTCCAGGGGAAGGAAACACAGGACAGACCCGAGAGCTGTCTAAACCTTGAAGGCATCTCTCTGCCCACACATGGATCTGTTACAGAAGGCAGGAACTTATATTTTGAGCATAGACTTACATTTGACCACACCCTCTTTTCCACTACTGGCTTATCACTAGGCTGTTCAGGCACTGAGGCAGTCCATGGGAAGCCATCAGTGACCAAACATTGTCAGGGAGGCAGAGTCTGCATGTAAGTCTAGGCAGATTAAAAACAAGCAAACAAATAAAACTCTCTCAAGACAAAGGAACTTCAGAATTCAGAGTTATGACAATAAAGTATCTCAAAACTCCATTGTTTTATAACACCAAAAATGATGACATGCAAATAAATGGGAAAGTGTTACTGATACTCAGAGGGAGAAAAGAAGTCAATAGAAACTGATTCCAGGTGGTCCCAGATGTTGCCTCAGGCAGGCAAAGACTCCATTTTAGTAGGTGAGTTGCCAAAGCGAGCACAAAGACCTCCGTTTTAACACTGTTAAATGTTTAAAGACAAAAGGAAATGGTGTCTAAAGAACTAAAGAAAGATATAATAACAGCAACTTCAACATTAAAATATCTCTATAAAGAAAAATAAATTATAAAAAAGCAAATGGAAATATGAATGACAGACATGAAAAAAATCATTAAATAATTCCAAAATAATACTTGAATAGAATAACCAGTGAACTTGGTGGTTGATGTATAGAAACCATCTGATGTAAAAAATAAAGAGAAAAATAGGGAAGAAAAATGAGCAAAGCCTCTTGTGGAACAACATGTAACACTCAATCTGGGCATCTGTAAGACCCTCCCAACACTCAGGAAAAGGTGCCTCTCTGCCTTCTGATGTCAGTGATCATCTACCAGGCATGGCCAGTGATTCTCAGATGTCTTCTACTACAATTTCTTCATCTTCCTGTGTTTTGTGTGTGTGTGAGAAATTTTTAAAAAAATTTAATGTATTATTTTATATGCACCCCTATGTTTATTGCAGCATTATTTACAACAGCCAAGATATGAAAACAACATACATGTATATCAATAGATGAATGGGTAAAGATGTGCATACACACAGTGAAATATTACTTATCAAAAGGAATGAAATTTTGCCATTCATGACAAGATGGGTGGACTAGAGCATATTATGTTAAGTGAAGTAAGTCAGACAAATAAAGATGAATACCATATGATTTCACTTATATGTAGAATCTAAAAAACAAACAAATGAACAAACAAATAACAGCAACAACAAAAGAGAAACAGACTCATAAATACAGAGAACAAAGTAGTGATTGCTGGAGGAGGCAGGGAACTAGGGGAATGGGTGAAACAGGTGAAGGGTATTAAGAGGTACAAAGTTCCAGTTATAAAATAAGCAAGTCATGGGGATGAAAAGTACAACATAGGCAATACAGTCAATACTGTTATAATAACTTCGTGTGATGACAGATAGAAACAACTTATTATGGTGAGAATTTTGCTAGGTATGTAGTTATTGAATCACTACTCTGTACACCTGAAACTAAAATTATATTATATATCAACTCTACGTTCAGTTAAAAATACAATTAAAAGGGGCACCTGGGTGGCTCAGTGGGTTAAAGCCTCTGCCTTCGGCTCAGGTCATGATCTCAGCATCCTGGGATTGAGCCCCACATCGGGCTCTCTGCTCGGCCAGGAACTTGCTTCCTCCTCTCTCTCTGCCTGCCTCTCTGCCTACTTGTGATCTCTGTCTGTCAAATAAATAAATAAAATCTTTAAAAAAAAATACAATTAAAAAGATGTTGGCCACTTGCCAGCAGCATTTCCACTTTGAAAAATAATGTATTGTTTTATTGGTGTATTATTTATTTATTTTTCCTTTTTACTAAATATTATGTGTAAGTCTCACGACATGTCATTTGACACATACTGTTCACCACTGAGCACAATCTACAATGCTTTCGCCTCACTTTGTTTTTTTGTTTTTGTTTTTATGTTTTCTTTCTTTTAGAGCAGTTTTAGGTTCACAGCAAAATTGAGAGGAGCGTACACAGAATTCCCATACACTCCTGAGGCTATACATGCATAGCCTCCCCGATTTTCAACACCTCCCCCAACAGAGTGATATATTTGCTACAGTCAGTGAACCTACATTGACCATTATGATCACTCAAAGTCCATAGTTTACATTATGGTTCTTTTCTGGTATTGAATGTTCTATGAGTTTGGACAAGTGCTTCATGGTACGTATTCATCATGATGGTGTAATGAAGAGTAGTATTTTAATTGTCCTAAAAATCCCCTGTGCTCTACTTGTTTTTCCCCCATACAAACTCCTGACAACCACTATTTTGTTTTTGTTTTTTTACTGTCACCCTAGTTTTGCCTTTTCCAGAATGTCATATAGTTGGAATCGTACAGGATGTGGCCTTTTCAGACTGGCTTCTTTTACTTAGTGATGTGCATTTAAGTTTCTTCCATGTCTTTCCATGGCTCAATAGAGTGTTTCATTTTAAACATTGCATTTTCTGAATGCACTGCAGTTTTTTTAGCCAGTCACCCATGGAAGGAAAATGTGGTTGTTCCTGAGTTTTGGTAATTATGAATAAAGCTGCTATAGATATTCATGTGCAAGTTTTGGTTTGGACATAAGTTTTCAATTCTTTTCATTAAATCCTGAAGAGTGTGATTGGGGAATCATATAGTAAGAGTATATTTAATTTTGTTTGAAAAAAAAACTACAAATAATCATAAATAATAAATAAAAGAAACTTTTTCCAATAATGAATGAGAGTTCCTGTTGCTCCACAACCTCATCAGTATTTGCTGTTGTTAGTATTTTGGACTTTAGCCATTTCAATACAAGTGCAATGGTATCTCATTGTTGTTTTAATTTGCAATTCCTTGATGACACATAATGTGGAACAGCTTTCATGTCCTTATTTGTCACCTGTGTATCTTCTTTGGTCACGTATCTATGAAGCTATTAGCCTATTTTAAATTAGATCATTTCTTTTCTTATTGCTGGGTTTTAAGAGTTCTTTGAATATTTGGAATAAGTCTCTTCTCAGATATTTTCTCTCTGTGACATCTTCTCATCTCTTGCTGTTGTCTTCCACAGAGTAGAATTTTTAAGTTTTAATAAAGCCCAGCTTATTAATTATTTCTTTTATGTATTATGTTTTTGGTGTCTAAAAAGTCATTATCATACCCAATATCATCTATGCTTTCTCTTATGTTATCTTCTAGGAGGTTTAAATTTTTGTATTTTACATTTAGGTCTATGATATAATTTGAGTTAATTTTTGTGAAGGGTGAAAGATGAGTGTCTAGATTTATTTTTTTTAGCATTGGATTTTGTCAAATGCTTTTCCTTTTCTTTTTTTTTTTTTTTCATTATGACTTTTTTCTCTGGAGTTTTTTTTTTTTTAATTTTTTATTTTTTATAAACATATATTTTTATCTCCAGGGGTATAGGTCTGTGAATTGCCAGGTTTACACACTTCACAGTGCACCTGACTGTTTATAGCAGCAATGTCCACAATAGCCAAACTATGGAAAGAACCTAGATGTCCATCAACAGATGAATGAATAAAGAAGATGTGGTATATATATATACAATGGAATACTATGTAGCCTTCAAAAGAAATGAAATCTTGCCATTTGCGACAACATGGATGTCAAATGCTTTTTCTGAATCTATTGATATGATCATGTGATCTTTCTGTTTGAGCTTGTTCATGTGATGGATTACATTAATTGATTTTTTAAAAGATTTTATTTATTTATTTGACAGAGAGACATCACAAGCAGGCAGAGAGGCAGGCAGAGGGGAAGGGAGAAGCAGACTCCTTGCTGAGCAGAGAGCCTGATGCAGGGTTTGATCCCAGGACCCTGAGATCACCTGAGCCAAAGGCAGAGGCTTAACCCACTGAGCCACACAGCTGCCCCATTAATTGATTTTTCAGTGTTGAACTAGCCTTAAATCTGGGATAGACCCCATTTAGTTGTGGTATATACTTCTTTTTATACCTTGTTGGATTTCATTTACTAACATTTTGTTGAGGATTTTTAAATCCATGTTCATGAGAGTTATTGGCCTGATGTTTTCTTTTCTTGTAATGTCTTTGTTTTGGTATTAGGATAACACTGACCTCATAGAATGAGTTAGGAAATATTATTTTTGCTTCTGCCCTCTGGAAGAGAGTATAAAGAATTAGTATAATTTCTTCCTTAAATGTTTGGTAGAATCAACCAACGAAATTTTGTAGATTTTTTGAGTGCTTTCTTGTGAAGCACAAACTGGAGGATGGAACTTCATACTAAAGAAACATTCTGTGGAAATCCTTTTAAAATGACTATCTGCCTACTTTTATGTCCTTTCCTTTGCTCTCGATTTTTCGAAATTGAGGCATAGTGAAGTATTAGTGTGGGGTAGTTTTTTTTGGGGGGAGGGTTGTCATTGCCTATCCTTCTCTGTTGTCTTAAGAAAGGAGAGTGGGCAGAAGGGGCTATCTAACTTAAAGGTCATCCAAAGGTAGATTTGAAATGGCTGTGGTTGGGGAAGAACTATATAAGGGGAGGGAAATGGCTTTTTAAAAAATAAAATTTTCTAATACTAATATAAATTTTCTGATTTACTGTGGTTTTTGCCTTTCTAAGCTTTTAAATCACTTGGAGGGAAGAAAATACCCAGAGAATCAAAATATTTAAGTACTATGACTGTACGTGTGTGTGTGTGTGTGTGTAGAAGGTTTTGTATTAGTGTGCAAATAGCATTACAACTGGGAACTTAACTTTATTTTTTAAAAATAGAGAAGATTTTTGCATCACATTATGTAAAGAAGCAATAAACTAATTTAATCAAAAAGTACATTGTGGTTAAACTTGTGTTTAGCCTCCAGAAGTTTCACTTCAATGTAAATAATAAACATTTTTTCTTAAAAAAAATTTCATACCTGTAAGATTGACTAAAATATTTAAAGTCTGACAATGCCAAGTATGTTTGTGACATTTTAATATACAAATATTGAAATGGGAGCAATCATATCTTGCTGTAGGAATGTAGGAATATAAACTATTATAACCACTTGGAAAATGAGAAGATCCACTTAAAGCTCTCTATAACCCAGCACTTCCTCTCCTACTTGTGTAACTTGGAAAAACACCTGCATACAGGGGCGCCTGGGTGGCTCAGTGGGTTAAAGCCTCTGCTTTCAGCTCAGGTCATGATCTCAGGGTCCTGGGATCGAGCCCCACATCAGGCTCTCTGCTCAGCAGGAAGCCTGCTTCCTCCTCTCTCTGCCTGCCTCTCTGCCTACTTGTGATCTCTGTCTGTCAAATAAGTTAAAAAAAAAAAAAACAAAAAAACAACAAAAAAAAAACCACCTGCATACGTACTCAATAAAAACATAAAGTGCCAGACTAGCATGTCTGAGGGGGGGAAATTGGAGTCAACTGCCATGCCCATCATGAAAGGGATGATACTTAAATTTTGATGGGTTCTTTTTACTATACGTTTCCCAGCAATGAAAACAAATGAGTTAGATTTACAATGATCAACAATGACAGATCTCATAAGCATAATAGTAAAAAAAGCAGGTTTCAGAAATATTTGTATAGAGTGATTCCATTTACAAAATGTTAAAAAAAAATGCCAAGCAAGATAATACCTTCTGGAAATATACGCACATATGGGGTAAATGTAAAAGAATAAAGGGACTGACGACAAATTCAGAAGAGTGGTTACCTCTGAGAGAAGGGAAGTAATGATAGCCAGGATGGGAACACAAAAAGTCTTCAAACAATATTTTCAGTGTTTTATCTATTCATCTGAATAGCTAATACATAAAGGTTTATTGCTCCCTACACCTTTTGTAGACCTGAAATATTTTATAAAATTTTGATAAAGGAGAAATTTTCTTATTTAGTCCAATCTCCATAGGCAAACTAGAGACAGAGTTACTTGGAAATATTAACAAAGTTTCAGTTCATGTACGGAATTGAAAGTGTTGAGAAACCCAAGGTTTTTATAAAGTCAAAAATTGAAGAATTTCTAAACTAGGGGGCGCCAAACACATGGCAAATTGTTTCTACTTCATTTATTATTATTATTTTTTTAATTTTTATTTTTAACAGCATTGTTTTAGCTAATAAACAGAAGTTCCCAACATTCTCTTTCAGGACATTACCTCCCAGAACTTCTGTAAGAAATTGTAGTGATATTGGTGTTTTTATTAAGCATTCAAAGTTGTTAGAAAATGACCTATTTTGTACATAGCAATATCATTTATGACTTCATTAACTGATGACTGCTATTGGAGTCCCCCAAACAATGCGCTAAAAATAAGTGACTTTGAAACAGACTCCAGATGTAATAATGATTTGAAAAGAGGGCAAGAATTGCCATGATTGGGCGCCTGGGTGGCTCAGTGGGTTAAGCCGCTGCCTTCGGCTCAGGTCATGATCTCAGGGTCCTGGGATCGAGTCCCGCATTGGGCTCTCTGCTCGGCAGGGAACCTGCTTCCCTCTCTCTCTCTGCCTGCCTCTCTGTCTACTTGTGATCTCTCTCTCTGTCAAATAAATAAATAAAATCTTTATAAAAAAAAAAAAAAGAATTGCCATGATTATATTAAGATAGTATGTTCCAAAACATTAGAGAAAATGAGAAAATAAAAAGTGGCATTTAATCTGTATGCCACCCACTTTACTAAAAATATCACATGGAAATAGAATAGCACAGTATCATTAACCTCTAAGTTAGGCAATGCATCATTAATTCGTGTAGCCATTCCTTGTTCCGCTCTCGGTAATGATATTCGAGCCGTAGGACGAGCTGGCATCCCTGGACCTTTATTCCAATGGGGCAATACATGGTTGGAGCAAGGCAGAGGCTGCACTGGAAAATGGGGTGTGCATTCTCCATTCCTCACACTCCTTACCAATCACTACTGCTTAAATCAGAGGTGCTCAAACTTTCGCTCTCGGCAGCATTACCTTAGACCTCGTTAAAGCATAGATTGCAGGATCCCAACCTATAATTCTGATGTAACAAGCCAGGGCAGGCCCTGAGAATCTGCATTTCTAATAAGTTCTCAAGTGACGCTGATTCTGCTGGTCCTTATATCCATTGACCCATACCAGTCTGCTCCATTCTTCAACTTTTTCCACACAACCCCCCTTCCCATTTAAGTTTGTGGCTTCCCCAGTCTCAGTTATACAGTTTACAAATAATTTACCTTTTCAGCATATTAGAACAGTTACCCCTCTATTTCTACTCTTAACGTCTCAATATGCTCTCCTGAGTGGTAGGAGAAAAAGCCAAGCTATTCTCTATGTTTCTGAGTAACCACCTGGAACGGATCTCAATTATGATACATCACCTATGCGTGCATTGAGGAGGGGAAAGGAAGAAGAACACTTGGACTTTCAATGTTAATCCTCCATAATCTCTAGGGTTAGGGTTTATTTGGGAATATGCACAAGTAATTCTTATTCTTATTATGGGAAATTGGAGAATATATGTTCTCAAATATATCCCCAAAGAGATTAAAAGAGATCTTTTGGGCCCCTACGGGGGAACTCAGTAGACATTAGTTCCCATTTCCCATCTCTCCTCTCCTCTAATTGAAGTGGAGGGGGTTTAGGGAAATATCAAAGAGTTGAATGTATTTTGCCTTAGAGGACAGGGAGGACTGGGATTTGCCAATGAACTCATTTCCAAAGTTGGCGCTATACGGTCCTCGTCCTGTCCCCTCCCCCACTTTGCTTCCCATACCAGTAAGAAAATTTGGAGATGGATGGTGACTAAGTTGCATTGCCTCTAAGAGAGGGAGTAGACTACACTTCAGGGCTGCCTGTCAGAAATGCTTGTAATGATGGAGAGGTTCTCTGCCTGTGCTGTTAACATAGGCGCCATTAACTACATGTGGCTTTTGAGAACTTCAATATGTGGCTAGTGGGACCTGGGAGCTGACTTTTTTAGTTAAATTTAAATGTAAACAGCCACATGGGGTTAGTAGTTATGGTGCTGCAGAGTGTGGGTCTGGAATTTAAGGTTAATGGGATAGGTCCAAATTCAAATCCTGAGTCTTCTAGCTCTAGGATCTCTTGCAAATTACTCCTTGAGCATAACTCATCCCCCAGGTAATTATCAAGAGGAAGAAATGAGGTTATTAATGTAAAGTGTTGAGCACTGTGTCCAGCACACAGGAAGTACTTAATATTATCAACTGACATTCTAGTACTAATTGCTGGTTTGAACATTGATAAGCTTTCTTCTTCAGAGTTGTTCATGGAGGAAGAGTAAATTAATTTCATGAAAATATTACCCACTAAGTTCGTTAGACTATGAGCAGTGGATTATGGACTCTATTGCTAGAACTTTGTCATCGCTTGACATTTGACAGGTAACTGGGGTATCTTTAGGCGACTGGATTTTGCCCTTTTTGATGGTTTTGAAAAAAAACATCCCTTTTTATGTGGATTTACAGCATGAGCCAATGGATATGATAACACTAATTTTGTATGAACTAATTTGAAGACATACTCCTTCACTCATAACTGCTGAGCCAGGACCCTGCTAGGAAACTAAGAGATTGATTATATATCAGGAACCCGTGTTCCCTAGCTTTTGATTATGTGATTATATTTGACATTGAAGTGGACAGAGCAATGGTGCTGAGAGCAGGAGAGCCAACTATAGGGGTTTTACCTCCAATCCCTTGAATCGTGCTGGGAGAGGTAATTGTTAGTGTGTATGTCTCGGTTTCCTTATCTATTTAACGGAGAGACAAAATATGCCATCATGCTGTCTGCTTTTGAGAAATATGGAGAACAGTCAATAAATCATGAGAATGAGGAATATGGAGCCTTAATGAAAATAGAGTGCATAATAGGAAAAGAAGGTGCAATATATTTTATTCCAGTCTCCCGTGTGGCCCCGTGGATGGATTCTTCCCAAGAGACGGAGTAATAGTAGAGCATTTTAGTTGCAGATGTGAAATGAATGTTGCTTCTAGCTGAATATTTTCCCTGGCTGGCTTTGTCCATATGAAGCACAGATGTTTTACAAATCATTTTTATATTAAGTCTGAGATAACCCAACTAGGCTTAAAAATGATCACATTTTTTGAATTAGGCTATTTCCCGAGCAGTGTACTCTGGGAAGAGAACTGGCTTCAGAATGTGATTCCTGACACAGTCCCTAGGTTCCCCAATCCAGTGGCCTCTGGGAACCCCAGTGTGGCACAGTCCATCCTCTGATACAGAAGCAGCAGGGGGGGTAGGTCCCACACCTTTACCAGAGTCTCCTAAGGGGCATTGCCTCCTTTCACACAGGAGAATGAGGAGACCTGGCCATGGACAGCTTTGGGAAAAGAACATGGTAAGATGAAACCCCGATGAGCAAGTTGTAGATCCTGCTCTCAGGAATTAGAAATCTGGCAAGGCCTGAGTCTTGAAAAGTTTGTATGGGACCAGAACCATGTGGGCCTCTTGGTTCTCTGCAGGTGTGCAGGAATTAGGAGAAAACAAGTTGCCCAATTGGTTTATCTGATGCCATCTTTATCTGCCACAAAAGTCCTCTGCTGTTGGTAGGAGGCAGAGCTGCAGACATTGAGGTCTAGGGTCCGTTCCTTGGTACCAGCAGACTCAGGGGGTGTGATGCCTTCTCGAGCATCTTCCTCATGGGTATTCAGTGTCTCAGTCTAAAGCCTCCTCCTTTAAAAAAAGCCACACCCTTTCCCTTGACAAGGGGGCCCAGACTGGCTAAAGTGATTGGCACTGGAAATATCTATTCTTTGGAAGAGAAACTTTTCCCCTTGATGACAGGGAGGTGATCTTGTATTCGCTACGCTAAAAGCCTAACAGTACCCCAACAGTATATTTGGAATTATTTGTTTTTGAATACCTTAACCTGGAGACCGATACTGATGCAGTCTGAAGCAGAGGAGAGCCGGCCGGCTGCATTGGTTTTCAGGCTGACCTCTGGCTGGAGTGAATGTGGGCCCAGGCCTGCCTATCTGGGACGCACTGTGTGCATGTAAGCATGTCATCCCTCAAGCTCACATGTACAGACACGCATGTGTCTGCTTTCAAAGAAATAAGCCATCAAGTGGCACCATCGGGATCTATAGAAAATAGAACGTTTCCCCAAAAATCAAAGGTCTTCAGAAATGCAGCCCTTGGCCTGCTCTGTCCCACAAGAGCCCGAACAGGAACCTGCTTTCAACATTCTCATTCAGGCTAATGGTGAGCCTAGGTTTACCCCCAAACCAAGGGCTTTCCCAAATAAGAGAACAAACTCCCTCCTAGGCATTTTGGAAGCCAGAAACAACTTCAAATTTACTTAAAGGCATTCCCAGTTTCGAGGCATTAAAGTTTCAGAAGATCTTGTAGTTAGTTTCCCACACTCACATACCCTCATGCGCACAATTGAATTGATGTGCCAAATACACCCAAATTTTTGCTCAAGGTCATCTAGCCTCAGCCAGAAACAAGTGATTTTGACTCCAAATCCGGTGGGGTTTGCTCTCCACTTTGCAACATGCTTTATAGATTGTGTTTCTTCACTCCTGCAATTTCCTCACTGCTGGCAATTTGTGATCTCATGAAGTCAGGGCTGGAAGGCCTGGACAGCAGCTCCTCCCAGCTGCCCCTTCATTTTATAGAGGGTCTAGAGTCCCAAGGGATCCTGTGGTTTGGGCAAGTTCACAGAGAAAACAAGCAACAGAAAAGGACCAGAACACAGGCCTAGGAATCCTGAGTCTGGTTCTCTTGACCTGTTTTAGGCGTCTCAAGTCATATTCATCTTAGCATTTACTTTGTGGAAAAAATATAATGGGGGGTCAAAGCTGCCAAAAGTCTATGCCTTTAGGGGAACTTTTGTTTCTCAAAAGTGATAAGAATATCAGTTTGCAACAGGCATTTGACACTGGATTTGAAGATCCAGTGAGATTATTAAAGAGAACACTAAATTTTGTTTCTTTTAATAAATTTTTTTTATCTTCCCAACAGGAAATTAAATTTTGCTGACCAGTTCAGGGTTCCAAACCAGGCAGACTCTGTTAATAAGAGGAATGTGATTGAACAGTGGCTCCAATGGTAAAGCCCAGGGTCTCCCCGAATGTTAAGGTACAACAGGTATTATTTTGGGATGGGGTTGGCAATAGGTATTGTTAAAAATATATGTTAAAATCACACTGCTTTCCTTCTTCCATTTATTTAATCAGTGCCTTTTGCCTTCTTCTTCTGTAGGCAAAGTTGAAATTCCCTACAGGCTTAGGTGAGGAGAACAGGGATAGAACGGAGGTCTAGACTCTCCTTGATCTGGCGGGACTTGTGGCAGTTCTGGAAGTAGCTGGCAAGCTACAAAGAAATACCCATATTCAGGTGCCACCACGTAGGTGAGGGCTTGGCATGGTTGTCTTCAAAAGCTCGCGCCAGTGAAGTGTGGACAAGCTATAGACCAGAGATGCACAGAGGCTCTTTTGACGTCTTACATTTGCTAAGGACCCTGCCATGGGCTGGGACTTGTGGTGCTGCCCGAGGACAGAGAGGTCAACCCCACAAGGTTCCTACAGGTCGTCATGATTGAACAAATGATGTAGCTCACAGGACAGAAATGGATGGTTGCAGCAACCTTTCAAATCCAAATTCAGGGTCTGATGAGTCATCGATTACGTTCAGTTCCTTCCAAGAACCAGTGCTGGGCAGTGTCTCTCCCTCCAGTCCCACTACCAGAAGGTGCCCTACCATCAGCCCCGGTCTGTGTCCAACCTTAGTTTCTTCATCTGAAAATTATGGGTTTAGTCTTCTTGGGAGAATTAAGCCCTCAGCCCAGTGCTGGTGCATGAAAAAGCATTCGGTAAACATCAGCTCATTTTAATCAAGTGGCCTCTTGCATTGAAATGGTCTCATGCTCCTCTCTGCTCAGAAGACTCCACAATAGACTGACCCATTCTCCCTTTCTGTATATTGGCCTTCTCTTCTTTAAGGAGTGTGGGATCCATTAGGGGTCCTCCTTCAGCTGTGTGGATGGGAGGACCATCTGTTATCTGAAAGCCCCACGGGTCTAGAAACCCTTTTGTTTGAGTCCAGAGGCTGGCATCCCTGTGGGTAGGATTATCACTGTTCTATTTTCTACTCTTTAATCCTAAATTCTGTCATCTGAAAGAGGCCCTCGTGGTCGTGTTTCAGTGACCCACCCACATAGGATTCCCTCCAACAAATGCTTGAACAGACTTTCCCTGAAAACTTCAAGTGACAAAGGAAACTCACTCTGTTGTTGGGCGGCTCTAATCATTCTTGTTTTTGTACCATTCTTTGTATCCAGCAAAATCCATCTCCCCACAGAACCTTTCTGTGGATGCTCTTTCTTACTTCTGAAGCTAATACTGACATTGGAATGACAGATCTGCTCCATCTCAGCTTCTGAGGAGTAGGCAGTGACTGGACCGCTATGAAGAAGGCAAAAGCTATCTCGTGGCCCCTTGGGGAAGAGAAGTGGGGCCCCTCAGCCAGGTGGGGCGACAGGGCAGGGGAACGCAGCAGTCTAACCTCTGACCCCTCAGCTGATGGTGGTGTAGCCCCCTCTTCTGTGTAGTCATCTTTCAACTATCCATGTTCATGTTTTCTGAAAACTTTATATGCAAAATTAAGCATCTAGATTTTCTTAATGCCTCTTTCCTGTGTATTTTTTTCTTTTCTTTTTCTTTTCCTTTTTTTTCTTTTTTTTTCTTTTTGGTGTTTCTATCAATGTCACTCTCAGCCTCGGTGTGACTAGCGCAGGTGAAAAGCAGCTGTTCTGTCCTCCTTTTCTATCTTAGGAGAGCCCTCACCTGTAATATCTGACACCCATCTTGGTTTCGAGGGAGTCTCTCCACCTTGTTGAATTTCATCATCTTAGATTCTATTTCTCTGTCCACGCCTCAGACACCATTTGCAACCAGTTCTGTCCTCTGCTGCCCCCCACCAACACTCTGATGTGTCTGCAAATGTGATTAAGCCTGGTGTCAACTGAGAAGCCGTGCGTTTGTCTTCCGGGCTCCCCACCAGCACCCTTTCTTCACACCGTGCATTTTACAAAATTCTTACGCTCTCAACTAGCTCGAACATAAGATTCCGGCCAACGTCTTTGTGAATTATAACCCTTTCTGCGAAGTTTGCATTTTAATAAAGGGCTCTGGAGTCCCTTCGTTGTTATTTCAGGCGGCAGTGCAAGAACTGAGAGGCACTGAGACCAGCGAGAAGACTGGTCAGGTGGATCCCACAGCCGGTCAGGAGCAGAGCCGGGAGAGCTTATGTGCAAAGTTCCAAGTCCCAACAGGGCTCTGAAATGTGTCTGGGAGCAGTGGTGAAATTTCCAGTTCACAAGATGAGTCGTGGTGGCCTAAATTGTCTCCATCTCTATCCAGCTGAATGCTCCCCACTACGGTGGTCCTGTCCAGTCTTCAACAGCTCCCAGTTCCTCTGTGTATGTGTCTGTATCAGAGCACCCCTCAGCTCCACCTGCTAGAGATCGGGGCTGGCTGGGCTTTTGTTCTTTGACATGATGAGGTCATTGTCATGGGCCCACCTGCACCCTATTTGTGACTGCAAGGTGATCGACCTTGACTCCATGTCCTCCTACCAGCCCCACCAAAGCTCAGGTCCCAGGTATTGCAGGATTCCTACCCTTTCCTGAGCTGTTCCTTTGCTGGGGACTATCTGTCTTCCTCTTCATAAATCCAAAGCAATCCTCCCTGATGGTATATAAATATTTTCATTGTAGTTTCAGCTACAAGAGGAAAGAACCCCCTAGATGAGCAATCAGGGGAAACTTTTTAAATAAGTTCTAACTCATAAAGCCCCAGCCTTTGGAAAGCCATATCCCCAAGATTCAAGTCTATAACCCATTTTATTGGAGGTAGGAGTGTGATATAAGCAGAAAACTGGAAATTAGGAAGCCTGGGTTGAATCTCAGCACTGAAACTGAGCAGCAATCTAGAGTCCAGGTCCCAAGCCCGGACCTATGGAGAAGAGGGGTCCAAGCCACACTGAAACAGAAGCTTTCAGAGATTAGAGACTAAGGTGAATGCCAGCTCAAGAGGGAGGAAAGGAGCCGAGAAGAGGAACCTGGGATAGATGACGCACCAGGGAGACCACACCATGCTGGATAGGACACATCCATGGGAGAGTGGGAGCAAATAAGCAATGGTAAAATTCAGGCCCAGCAACGATGGAAAAGTATGCACGCTGCTGTAGGGCTGGTCTATGGTACTCTCGTGACTATGGTGGCCATTGGCTCCTGTCATCCATGACCTGCAAAAGCTCCTCCCCATGAATGGTGCAGACTCTTGAGGTCCCACGAGTCAGGCACTCGTGGTGCGGCTCTGGGAAAGTCACTTAACCTCTCCAAGCCACAGTCAACTCATTTGGAAAATGAGAAGGAAAGGCCAGAAGTTGTATTCCCCCTGCATCCCTAAAATGACTCTACTTCTATGAAGAGACTGTTCAAGTATGCTAATGTATGCCAAAAACATATATTCAAGTAAAACAATTAAAATAGAATACTAACTCACCATGGAGTTTATTCTGGATGCACAACCCTGTTGTTTTTTGGATCACCTCATCTCAGCCGCGCATTAAAGTAATCCAGGCAATCCACATGGCAGAGTGCGGCTGAGAATTGATACCATGAAGCCGTTTGGTTCAACTCGTAATGAAATCATTGCTTTTGGGGGGATGATTCTCAGGGCCAGGATGAAAGAAACACATACTGTTGCTGATGGCAAAGTAGGTGTGTTTAGGGGGTTTGGAGCATTTTTCCCAGAAATCAGAATAAGCCATCTTGGAACACTCCTCTGAGGGAAATTTGGGGTGATCAGGGTAAAAGCCTGTCTTGGCCAATGTGTACAGTCAGAATCCCTCTGCTGCCAAATGTGAAACTGTCATGGGATCTGGGCAGGAGCAGAGACTCCCTGTTCCCTGGCTGTTCATTTGTTCTCTTCTTTTAACTCCTCTGTGTCCTAATGACATGAAGAGATTCCTTTGGAACAGCAGACAGTGCCTGGCCTGATGCGGTAGCATTGGGTGTGATGGGCTCGTGCACGTAGAATTAAAGCTACCTCAGAGTTCAAAGAGTTCTTAGAGAACAGAACACCGGCCCCCCTTTGATTGGGGAAAGGGAGTAAAAACCCCAGGAAGGCCACAAAGCAACAGCAAATTTGAGTGGCCAGAGCCATTAGGGGAATGCCTCTCATGCCTAGGTAAGCTTCCTGGGGACATTTGGGGGGGACACTGTGGCTTGGACATAAGCGAGATCACTAAAATCCATAACTCAGCCAGATGAGAAGCGATAATTTCCCCAAAACCTTTTTCTTTTTTAAAGAATTTTATTTATTTGACAGAGAGAGATCACAAGTAGGCAGAGAGAGAGGAGGAAGCAGGCTCCCCGCTGAGCAGAGAGCCTGATGTGGGGCTCAATCCCAGGACCCTGGGATCATGACCTGAGCTGAAGGCAGAGGCTTTAACCCACTGAGCCACCCAGGCGCCCCTCCCCAAAACTTTTATATCACCTTGAAGTTAGTTATCATTCTAAACTCTTCTTGATTATTTCGTGTTTCTTTTTTCTGATAACAAATAAATCTTCAGTCAAGGAAAATTTTAAAAATATATAACAAGCATTAGAAATCAGCTATAATCCTAATATTCATAGAAAATTTCAAGATGCAGTATTAAGGATATTTTTTGAGGAAATTTGAAAATTCTGTACTATTTCACTTGCTTAGCTAGATTTCAGCATGTTTCTCAATATATTCTGTTTTTCTTTTGTGTGACTCACTAATGTTTTAAAAATTTCAAATATAGATCCTAACTTACCTCTTTATGTTCATCCCAAGTCAATTCTCTCTTCTTTATTTATTCCTTTTTCTATTTTAGGGTGAATCTTCATTATAGAATTTTTTTTCTCATTGATCATTTCTAACGCATATTTTAAAAAAAATCTTGGGAATTTTGTATATTTGTTTTGTTTGTGGCCACCACACTGAAATTTATTATTAACTCAGATATATCAGTTAATTCTTGTAGGTTTCAGCATATGTGAATGATTTGTCTCCTTTCTAATAATTATAATTTAAAAACTGCTTGCCATATGTAATGGCTAGAACTTTCTTTAGTCATTATTATCTTGTCTTCAATTGAAATATCTCTAAAATCATACTACTATGTTGTACAGTTGGTTTGAATGTGGCTTTCAAGTGAGTATTTGCTACCCATGTTTACCAATTTTAAAAATGTACCTATTTTTTCAGCTTCTCCAAATTTTTAAAAATGGCTTTAAATCAGTAATGGATATTGAATATTATCAATTGTTTCTTCATGTCTGGTGAAATAATTATATTCTTGTCTTCTCATTTAATTTCCTATTGTGATGCACTATCTTCATTTTTCCCCCATATATTAAGCCATCCAGAAATGGTGAGATTATACTTTTATTGGTGTAGATTCCTTTCTGGAACAAAAATTCCAAATCCTCAGTGGCTTAATACAATAAAGTCTTGTTCCCTGCTCTTGCATTAGTCCAGTGCTATTGGTGAGGGGTTCTGTTCTACTGTCACTCAGGAGCCCAGGATCCTCAGTTAGTGGTGTCAGAATCTTCTGGGGAGCCTAGAGTCTCTTCTAAGTCCCCTGACTGTGGCCAGTAGGCACAGAAAGAGAGCATAGAAGATAGGATACCCACTCTTGTGGTTGGTCACTCTCCTTACCACACTCACATTCTACTGGTGAAAACTAGCCATGTGGTTCCATCTAAAAAGGAAAGAAGATTGGGAAATGCAGCATAGCTGTACGCGCAGGTTAAGAAAAAAAAAACACACAAAAAAACGATGGGACCCCATGAACACGTGACATGGTCTCCTGTGCAACTTTTAAAGTATGTATTACTTTTTTAATTATCGGCCGGATTCCATTTCTAGTAGTCAGTTAGAACATTGCATACTGATTCAAAAACAGGATTAACCAGTCATTTTTCTCTGTCTGTGATAATTTTGTAAGACTTTACTGCTAGCCAAAATTTCTAAGGTTTCTCCCCTCCTCCCTCAATTTCTCTCTCTATGCTCTGAAACACTGTGAATTATCCAGCTGATTCACTTCAGAAACCTTCGGTTGTTTTTCTATGTTGAAACTTCCTATCCAGATTGTGACTATTATTCATATGTTATTATTTTATGTAATTAGTATTTAATAAGTTTTCAAAAAAACAATTATTTAGACTGAGCTCTAGTTAAACAAGTGAGTTTCATTTCATCCTTTTCCACCAATGTTTATTTTGAAGTTGCTGTGCAAATTACGGGACATGGATTCATCTCCCAGCCGGCTGGTGTCTTCTGCTTTGATTATTTTCATGATTGGGGGCGGGGGGGGGTTCAAAAATGAAAGTGTAAGTTTTTTGCACAAGGAATTAACATTGCTAGACATCAATTCTTCTAATCCTTTTATCACAATTTTTCCCTTTCAAGCTAGATTCTTTTCAAATGACTTTTGTCAGAATTGCAGGAAGTTTGAAGCCAGCCTCTTTGTTCCATTAGAAGTTTTTTCTTTCATGTTTCTTCTCTTCTCCTCCCTTTCTCCCCTCTTTTCCTTCCTCTTCTGCTTCTTCATTTTTCTTTCTTGGATGCTTCTACAATTCTTTATCCTCAAAATTAAAAAAATTCCTAGGTAAATGCTCAGGCACAGGATTATTTTGATAGTACTAAGCTTTTTGATAGACTAAGCTTTCTTTATTTTAGCTAAGTTGTCTTTGTTTCTCATAGTATCACATTAACCATATCTGTTCTGTTTTCTTTTTATCGGTTTCCTGCTAAATAAATATTCAGTCTTCTCAATCTTTCTTCCAGTTCTCTATTAATTGAATATGACAGAAAGTCCGACTTAAACTAGCTTAAGCAGTAAATAAGATATCTTCGTTCTGTTTCTGAACATCCAGAGGGAGTTCATGCTTCAGGCAAAGAATGAGAGGAGTCCCTGGCAGGATTTCTGTCAATTTCATTGGCTCTAGAATCTTCCTTGTGTTGCCTTCATCTCCAAGCTGTCTTCTTGGATGGTATCAAGATGCTTCCAGCAGCATTCAGGGTTATAGTCTCTCCAACTCACATCCAAGCACACTTCTTCCCACAAAAACTGAACTGAAATCCTGATTTCCATGGTCAAGAAACTTTGAATCACACATTCAGCCCAGATGTGATCACTGGGGAATGAGTGATGTGGTCAGTGATGGGTCTATACCATCCACACCACGGGCTGCCCCATGAAAGACGAACTCCCTCATCTTCAGTTTTATTTTCATGTATTTATTCCTCTCTAATTTCTGGATAAATTTATCAAGTTAATTATCCTTTGGATCAGTAAGTTTTCTGTGATTGTGGAGGCTGGGGCAGTAGGTTATACTTCTCATTCTCATTAACATTTAAAAGCTGTATCTTGGGTTTTACTCTGTTAGGAATCCTGGTATTTGATGTATAGATCCAATATTCTTTCAGATCTTAGTAAGATCTCATTCAGAAATTTATTGCTTTTTCCCTCATTAGAGAAGCAGTTTTTCTTACTCTTCAGGGAGAAGAATTTTTCTTTTTTAATTTCAGGTGTCTTTCAGGTATGTCAGTGATTTTTCTCTTAAATTTAGCCAAACAACCCTACACAAATTTCAAAAAAACTTCATTTTATTTTCAATAAATTCTCTAATCTAATATTTCTCATAACTTCCTGCCATAGTGAGTATTAAGGATGTTGAAGAAAGTTACTTAAATCTACTAATTAACCACATCTAAATCTTTTCTTTTTCAAAATAGTTTATTTAGAGAAAAATACTCCCCCACCCCCATTTCATCCCCTTGTTACTACTTCTTACTATGGGATGTCTGGGTATTTATGAGAGGGTAGCTATGTGTCTTTGGGGCCCTGTTGGATCCCAGGGGAGGGGGCAGGGAATAGGGCTCTATACCTATACACTGGAGTCTGAAGAAGGTCTACACCAGTCTCTATACTGGCCAAATCCCGGGCCTTGCCATCAGTGCCACCTGGCCTTCAAGCCTGTGATAACATTCAATGTCACTGACCCCAGATCCTGACATGATCTCTGTTGGGTGGTAATTCCAGAACTTTGCTGGTCCATCTATTCCACACCTCCCCTCCCCAGGAATTGCTGAAGCTTCTGGACCCCCGCCTATTGCACAGCAGCAACGGGAAGCCAGACACATCCCTGCTAACTGTTTATCCAAGCACCTCGCTCTGCTGGTACTGGGCCATCCCTTCCACCTAACTTTGGGCATGCGCACT
The DNA here is from genome assembly GCF_022355385.1 of Mustela nigripes. Taxonomy (NCBI): domain Eukaryota; kingdom Metazoa; phylum Chordata; class Mammalia; order Carnivora; family Mustelidae; genus Mustela; species Mustela nigripes. The sequence continues at coordinate 153,824,668 of NC_081560.1, forward strand.
ATCAAAGGAAGGGTCTTCCTTAGTATCGCGCCGTTCGCTCCATCATGCTACAGTCAGGGTGGTGGCACAATGCTCTACTGTTCCCAGGTCTCCTCAAACTCACCTAAACTGTTATTGTTCCTTTCTGCTACTTTGCAGGATGCTACCTCGTGGTGCATGCTGGAAACGCATCTGCCTCCCACACCCTCCAGGAGGAGAAGTGGGGAGGGTTTCCACATCTTACTTGAGCACGGTGCATTCTTGAGATCTTTCCACTCTGTGCTTATAATTGCTGATTATTCTACCAGGTCTGACTTTTGGTAAAGAGTCACAAAATAACCATGAAATATATACTGGGTTCACATCCCCCAAACTGCTCATTGCAAAAGGGGAGGCTTTGCTTTCTGGCTTTCTACTTTGGTATGCCATTTGGTCTGGAAGTAATCTTCACTTAGTAGATTTTCTGCCCCTCTTCATTCTAGCCAATACTTAATCGCTGCTCTCCCCATTCGTCCCCCGCCCCCACCAAATCCAAGATGGGGAGATTAAGAGTCCATCCTGATGTCTCCTTTAGAGGAGGAAAATTGTGAGCCAGTCCTCTGCCTTTTTCAATCCAGACCCAAATGCTTTATTTCCAGTACAAATCTCTGTGTAGATGGTACTCCATTTCATTGTCAGTGGAGACACCTCTCTGTTTTTATATTCTGCTAGTTCTCTCTACAAAACTGAAAATATTGGCTTTAATTTATTATACACACATCAACATATGTGTATAATAAATTACAAAGCCCTGGAAAAAATGTGACAAATTACCATTTTCTTTGTCAAATGACCATACCCTTTATCTATAAAGATGTCATTCGTCCACACTATCAAAAAAGTTGTTTTTCCAGCAATGTGTTTGTTGAGTACATTTTTGTTTGGTTTCTCTCATGACCGATGGTGTCATGTATTTAGTGAGTGGCAGAAAAAGGCACAGGTAAGGACTGTGGGTCAGACTGTGGTTTTAGTGCCTGATGCTTAGAACTCACACCCATAGCTCTGGGCCCCTCAGGGTGTGTCCAGGACCGCCATGTCTGCAGGGAGTGTGACTGAATAATCAAGACTGTAGTATTTACAGTGACTAGCTTCCAAATATTAGCCCTCCCTCTTGCTAGCTGTATGACTCCTGTGAAGATGCTGCACCTCTCTATAAGTAGCAAATGATAAGAACACCTTCTGTCTCTGTGGTAAAAGCCAGAGGGCTTGGCACATGGTAGGCAACCGCAATGGCAAATGTTCTTATTACTATGGCTTTAGTGATAGTAACAGCACTAAGAATCAAACACCATGGAAACTCCTCTTGTCTTGCCAAATTTAAATTTACTGCTCAGGACACCAAATATAATTGCATTCCAAACTGCAAGGACTTGCTGAACATAGGCCCTCTTGAGAATTAGGAAGATGGAGTTTCCCAAAGAATGCTCTCACCATCATCGGCTCAGTGGGAAGTCGTTAGCTAGGGATTGGTGTGGTTCTTAGGGAGACAGTTGACCCTCAACGTGCACTGGAATAACAGGACCCATTTATGGCTGACAATTGGCTGTTACCCAAGTGGCCCATGAAGTGTATGGGCCAAGTGTTCATTTTACAGTCCTTTAAAAAGAGGGCTCCAAATGTTGCTGGATATCTTTAAGTCTAAATTGTTACATGTGGAGGGGACCACCCATGCGTGCTTAGGTTTTTCCTTTTAGAGGCAGGAGAACATTCCAAAAGCTGCACTTGGTATGTCCTGCCAGCCCAGCTTTTCCAAGCTGTTAATATAAACTATTTCTTGGACACTGGACTTCACACTCATGTGCTTCAGCTGGATTTTTTTTTCATTTTTCCTGTAAATGAAAGACCCTAAATCAAAAATCAGATATTGGATTGGTGATGTTCTGAACCAGACTCTGAGCCAGAGGAAAGGGCTTGAGCAGGATGGTTATTGTGGAGAGTGTCACTTGTCACTTGGGCACCTGGTGGCAGAACTTGATTGTACCATCAGTTCTAGCAGAAGGAAGAAATAGGGCTGATCATGATGATGACTCCAAAGTTATGATGATTAAAGACCCCCTGCTCTTGCTTGGTGGGCTCGTGACTGAGTTTCCTGGGAGATACATCATATAAACCAATAGTCATTATAGGTATCAGTCCTATGCAAAGTGCTAAGGAATAGTGAGAAGGCTGCCTGGAAAATAACTTTGGGAGGATTTCCGAAAGATGGTGCTAGTGTGCCAGGCTTGGATGGATAAGTGAAACATCTCCAAGAATAACAAAACGTTATGAAGAGATAGCATCTTTCTAAGGAAACAAGTCCATGTTACAATAACAAAGCTAAGACGATGTTAGCAGAATAACACAATTGCCCACTGTAATTGCCCTAACTATGTTATTATTAATAATAGACATAGGAAGGGAGTAGTTGAATGTCTCCTATACGTATTCAAAAGGGCATTGCTCACTAGAAATGAAAATGAAAGTCTCTCCAAAGTGCCTCACAGAGGGTGAGAACAGAAAGAAATAGGTGTTCCTCGTTGTCTTTCCAGGACATGTGGATGGCAATTCCCGGGCAAGGTGCTCAGTCACACTTTCCTCTAGAGCTCTCCACAGACAAGGATGAGGAATATGTCGGGGTAGCCTGGTCTGATGGTTTCCTGCAATGCTCACAAAGTCCCTTGCCACATTGGTTCCCAGGGATGGCTTGCCTGCACACAGTAAGTTTAGGGCATGAGTTGAAGAACTGGGAGCAAGACCCAGGGCCTCTGCTAGGACCAGACTGACTATTGCCAAGATGGCGGACTTCTCTGTCTAACCTTCACTGAACTCCCACTTGAACAAATGATTACTGCTACTTTTAAATTGAGAGGCCAGTCCTTTGAGCTGGACATTCCATCTAGATTTTTAAGTATCATTCCTTCTGTTCAGTATCAATCCTCTGAAACCCTATATGTATTGACCCCCCCAGAAGTAAGAACTGAGAGTGTTTCTGAAATCAATGTCCACAGTGTTGCAAAAGGCAACATTTTACTTGCACTGTCATACTAGCCTTTATTTTATTTTATTTAAAGATTTTATTTATTTGTCAGAGAGAGAGAGAGAGCACAAGAAGGGGAAGCAGAAGGCAGAGAGAGAAACAGACTCCCCTCTGAGCAGGGAAACTGATATAAGACTTGATCCCAGGACCCCAGGATCATGACCTGAGCCGAAGGCAGATGCTTCATTGACTGAGCCACCGAGTCACCCCACTAAGCTTCATTTTAAAAAGCCCATTGTGCTAACAGAAGCTGATACTGTCTTTCCTTCTTCAAGACCCACATCAAAGAGGAATCTCATTAACTCAAAGTTTCTCTGCACATACTTGGCAAAGGATTGTTTCAGAGGCCCCTCCTTTGGGTTATTTTCTGTCCTTCCCTCTCCTTCTTTGGTAATGACTTCTCTCCCCTTAGCATAGTCTTTATGTTCCTGGGACTCAGTGGTGATGTCAGGCAGACAGTAGGCTGCCCTTGGACATCAGGAAAGGCATCACTCATAGACCAGGACACCCCATAACTGGGCTGCTGCTGGGGGGCAAGAAGCATAGGATTTGAGTGGGTCTTAAACCAACCTCTAGCTTTCTCCAGACTTGGAAGAGACAGTTGTGACCGCCCATCTCTTAACCAGAGCAAAGTCACATGAGTCGTGGATCACGTCCTGACAAGTACTACTTCCCCAGGAGAGGACTGAGAGAATGATGAAGCCACTGCTACATGCCAAGGCCTGTACCCACAGCGTCACGTGAGTGGTCTTATCTAATGCACATGGTATCACGAAAAAGTTTTATTCCAGCCAATTTGTGGATGAAGAGGTTGGTGCTGAAAGACAGAATGATCTGATCCAGCTAGTAATTGGCAGAGCCCAAGGTGGGGATTGTGCTGCACCTCTGGGGGGTGGCCGGGCTCTTTGCAAAGTGAGTGCTGCAAATATCCAGATTCTGAAGGCCTCCCAGACTCCCCTGCATGTGTCATCCTGGGTAAATGCATCTCAGCCTCACTTGTCAAAGGCTGAATTAACAATCATCTCCTTGGCTTGCGTCCCCTCCTACCGGGTCCATCTTTCACCAAATGCCTGGGGAGCAGCTAAGGTCCAGCTTCTGGAGCTGAGCACTTGGGTTTGAATCCTGGATCAAATGGTGGATCGCCGCTCAGTGGGTGAGCTTGGAGAAGTTACTTAATCTCTCTGTGAATCAGTTTCCTCATTTGTAAAATGGTAATAAGCATCCTACCTACTTATAGGCTTCGGGAGGCTTAAGTGACTACACAGGGGCGAAGAACCGGGCACAGAGGCTGTCAATGCTCTGTGCTTGGGCACCGTCGTCCCAAGGCAGCCTTGTAAGATATTGTTGAGTTCCCCTCTGTTCTTCCCTCTCCGTCTTTCTGGGGCTGGACATCTTTACACCTACGTGGTTTGTAAAACCATCTTTTTCCTCCTTGCCTGTTGTTGTTACCTTCCCTGTGTCCACCCACGGGACTGCCTCCCCTCTGTGACCAGGATCTTGCCTTCCTTCCTATTCATCACCTGCCATCCTGTCTTTGGACAAGCAAGTCTGGATGTGACATCTGCTTAAAAACCCGAGTCTGTCTCCCCATTGCCCAGAGGATCAGTTCCTAGCACCTTAGTCTGGAGTTTTCATTGCTTCCTAATTTGGCTTGTTCAGTGGTGTGTTTGTCTCTCTTCTTGCCTGTCCTGTCATCTGTCTGCCTCCACCTCTTCCCCTCTTTCTGAAGTCACATACCATTTCCCACATCTCTCCTTGTCAGCCTTATTCCCTCTCTCAGATGTCATTCTCTTTCTTTACATGACAAACCACTACTTCTTTGCTTTTTTCCTTGGAGAGCCATTATGAGCTCTTTTGGGAGCCTTGTCATGTATACTCTGGTCCTGCTTACCCCGAAGTATTTGCAGTGAGAGACTCTGAACTTTCCCCTTCAAGCTTCCAGCTCCATTCCCCTCCATTCTTAGAGTTTCTTATGTATTTCTGTATCCCTAGCATCTCCCAGGGAGCCTCACCCGGGGAAAAGTGCTTGGTAAGTCTATGTTGATTGAAAGCTTCTATAACATTTGGGGCTGGGAAGGAGAACAAGCTCCCTACTCTTTTAGTTTTTGAAAAACACAAGTAAAGAATGCATCAGGATCAGTGTATTTGTGGCTTTGGATCCCACAAAGGTTTCAACAATAGGTCTTAAAAGTTTTTCTAAGACGGGTTCTAACTACACTTTCCTTTTTACCCTATTTGCTTTCAAGTTTAAGTCCAGGTGTGCATGCCTATAGGGAACCTGACTCGGTGAGCTTTGAGTTTTGTTTTGTTTTGTTTTAATAAATGTGTCCTATCTTTGTGGGAGCCCATTAGAAATCCAGGATGCCTGGATTAAACCTCCCAAAGAACAGGACGTCTCTATTTAAAAAAAAAAAAGGCAAATAAATACAAACAAATGAGCATAAGTCCCAAGGATTTTAACATGACTGAAAATCTAGGCCCAAGAGACTCTGTGGTTTCCCACATGGGAGAGCGAGCCCTTTCCCACCTGTCTCTGCTAACACAGACTACTGGAACGTAAGGGAATTTGGTTTGGATTTGTCTTCTGGTTCATTAAAAAAAAAAAAAAAAAAAAGAGGAATCTTAAAATAAGTGAATAAGTGGGTCGTAATAAGAATGATCACAGCTTCACATTTGGATAAGGAATTGTTTGCATTAAAATTTGAGAATTTCAAACTGCAGCTCTGTTCTTTTGGAGATGATAAACCTGGAGTCCAGGGGAATCCAACATGCTGCCTGAAGGTCCCCTTCCCACAATCCTCCTTTCCACCCCTCTCTGTGTCCACCCACCCGTCAGGCCCCCAGGTTCCCCAAGCCCCTGGTGCCTGAGCTGGGACTAGACTCGGGCTCTTTGCTCTTCAGCCAGGGCTGTCTCCAGAGCTTGAGAGAAAAATGTCATCTGTTTTCTCTGGAGCCAAACCCCTTGCCTTCCTGTCCCGGCAGCTCCCTCTGTGGTCACATTTCGTGTCACTCCATGTGAGACCTTGTCAGATGCTCTTTAAGAGGAGGGGTTGTGGGAAGGAGCCTGGTAACCTCAGAGGGGCCTCAAGCAAGGCATGGGCCCAGAACTGTAGGCTCTGCAACCATGGAAGCTTGGGGCAGGCCGTCAGAAAGAACATACGGCTAGATGCAGGAGGACAGGCTTGGGAGCTGATTTGTTCCAGCACTATCTCTATGTGAAGGGAGCAGCTGCTCCTGAAACACTTCCCAGGCCACAGGGTTGAGTAAGAATGATCCCATTCAGCAAATATTCATCGATGACCACTGCGAGCTGGGTCCCACATCAATGCTGGGAAAAAGACTTGGTGTGATTCCTGCACTTGGCGAGCTCTGAGTGTGGTTGGGGAGACAGATGAGCAAACAACACACCACTCCTTAACATGTTGGGTCTTAGCCTTGCATGATGAACATGCTGCAGCATGGATGAAAGCAAGGAAGAGACGACTTACAGAGATGAGGTCTGAGAAGGCTGGAGGCCCAGGTAGGACTGAGGACAGAGGTGTAAGAAGGCAGCTGACAGGGGGGCAGGAGCAGAGGTAAGGAGCACAGGTCAGCATGGAAAAGGGAAGTGGTGGGTGCCCTTGGCTGGGACATGACATCTATGGAGGTGGAGGGCTGGGGAGATCATATAAAAAGGGACCCAGAGAAAGAAGGGTCTTGAACATTCAGGAATCTGGAACGTTTCCCCTAAGTTAAACCACACAGTACCAAAAAGAAAGCAATGTCCCAGTTGCCTGTGACCTCGGTCCTAAATGTTTAGCATAAGAGCATGCAATGTTTGATTCCTGGAATCAATTAACAAAGAGCAGTAGCTACTTTGCTTTTGTTGCAGGCTAATGATACCTGGTTGCAGTGTTGTTTGTTTTAACTTGTACTGTGGTGTTTTAACCAGGGGATTGATGGTGAAGACCCTGGAAACTGAAAGACAAGGCCAGCCCTGGATGTGCTCTCATAGGCCCCCGGGGGAGTGTCTCTTGACCCCTTCCCTTGTTTGACTCCTTCAGCCTGGCTCCAGTCTGTCCCTCAGCTTAGTAAGTTTTACCCGGGGGTCTTCCTTCATTTCCCACTGCCCAAGAGGGCAAATATGTGGCAGATTTCTGTCAACACCTGATTCATCCTGTATTTCTAGAAAAAAGAAGGTGCCACAAGGGGCTTCAGGAATGTAGACACAGAGGAGACTTTTAGACATAGGGCAAGGGGCTATGATGGCAGGCTTGTACTGAGACAGTAACGATCCCCTTCTCTGAAAGCTCCTGTGGGCCTGGCACTGCCTTGTAGACAGCAGAAGGAGCTCCTTGCAGAAGCTGCTGGGACTGAGAATGGCCCTCAAGCTCTCTTGGTCTGAACCTTCCATGAGATACGTAGGAAAACTGAGGCCTGAAGAGGTACAGAGTCAAATGTGTTTAGTTAATCTAAATGTTTGGGGGAAAGGTGTGGTGAAGTTGGTGAGACAAAGAGGCTTGGAGAAGAATCCCATCTCCCAGAACAGACTCTTTAACAAGGTCACACAAGACTAATGGGGAGACCAGGAAAATGAGAAATTGAGATGCTAGCATCCTCTGATTGTGTATACTAATCTGTGCAGGAATGAGACATGGAAGAAAGTCATCTGGGCTTTGAAAGTGCTATACAATTTGGGCAGAATGCTATCTGCTACTCACCTGCCTCCCTCTGGTTCATTGCAACATACCTGTTTGAGCTCAGTTCAAGTGATGTTCTACAGGAAATCTTCTAGAATGCTCCTACCTAGGTCAACTTACTCGATTATCCGTCTCAACAGCACCAAAGCCCTCTCCTTCAGAGCACTTAAAATAATTGCAGTATTCACCTAAACATTTAATTAAAATTCATCTCCTCTATTAAGCAATAAGCCCCGTAAGGGTTGGAATCATGTCCACTTTACCTCACCATTGGGCCCTCAATGCCAAACATAGTTCCTGGTACCTGGTATGTTGAATTAATAAATAATATAATGGATAAATAAGAAGGCTTGAGAATGAGAGATTGGTAGGAGATTGAATTGAATGCTGAAAGTTTGAAATAATTACCAAAAGAAACAAGAGAAGAAATATATCAAAAACAAATAAAAATTATGTTACAGACGTGAATACATATGTGAAGCATTGGCTAGAATGGAGATCAAGTCTTTGTGGTGGTTTTCGTCCACAGTTGTGAACTTGCCTCAATCATTCAACAGATATTTCTTGAGCATCCATCTAGCTTCATGCCTGTTACTGAAGATAACTGGTTAGATATGTGTCTCATGGAATTTCCAGACTAACCATGATCTATGGCCCTAGTGTCAGAGAAGCAGTGGGATTGATCCAGGATAGAAATCATACTGGGTGCGTTCACTGACGGAAGAGCAATGTGAGAATTTGGGGAATACTGGTGATTGAAAAAAAAAAAAAAAAAAAAAAAA